>NC_064851.1:34172049-34499060 GCF_024139225.1 Suncus etruscus | reverse complement strand
AGTGTGAAGGAAATAATACTGTTTTCCAAGGAGGGAAGAGAATATCGCTTTAACAATTTGAGGGGAGATAGTAGTTAGTAATTGATTTTTATTCCAATTCGCTGACACTCTTATAAAGATGACTTCACTCCATGCCCTTGCATAGTTAATGCAAAGCAATTCATTAGTGACATTTACATTTTAAAAGTACAAGACTATGGCTGTTAAAAATAAAATTAAATAGAATTTGTCCTAAACAACACTAAATTAAAAAAAAAAGCCACATACAAAATAACTAAAAGCAAATGTACAACATAAACCCACAAAACTGGCAAGCAACTTTTTAAACGACATTCTAACATTTCCTCTTTCTGGAGATGAAGTAAAAAAAAGAATGAAAAAATGGACAGATACAAAGAATTTATGGTCAACACAGACAGCCATCTCTCACACTGACTGGACCAGGGGCCCACAAGCATCATCCAACAACACGACAGACAGCAGGTGGAACGACTCACTTTGGACAACTCACATCATGTCTGTCTGCTCAGGCTATCTGGCCTAAGAGTAGCTGATATATAAAAGAAAGTAAAATGATTTATTGTAACATGATGAAGAACTTCTAAGCTTCTCAGCAACTTAGTCAGAGCAAGGGTTCAACAAATTACCAGCAATAGCAGCCTTTTAGTTTTTATTTAATATGTCTTAGTATTTTGATTTTTTTTTTAGCACTACTATATTTCTATCAGCAACGGCCTCAGGCTCCTAATGGTCAGAGTTTGCCTGCAGCCCTGCAGTGTGCATCAGTCACAGTGACAGCATGGAATGAACCAGCAGAGTCTACTGTATGAGACTGGCCCACAGACACCATGGGCATGGAAGTTAAACGTAGAAATGTCAGGAAATTTCTTACGTATGGGTCACAGAAATTAAATCAAGAATAAGTATCAACTATGGAATGGCAAAGGGTGTCAGTCTTGGCTTGTATATTTTTTATTTCTAAAGGAATGAACGATTTGGGTAAGTCTGCTGAAGATATGAAGAGATTTAGGAGGAAAAAAAAATGTGGTGACATGCTCTCTTTGAATAGGAGTTGTATTTTCTACAGACACAAAGACATGTAAACTAAGACATCACAATGCTTCTTAGGCAAATGAAAAAAATAAAGTTTTAGAAAAAATAAATGGTTTGTACCATGGAAAGTTAGGTTATTCATTCTCAAAATCCTAGAAAAAATATCACTTGTCTACAGATAGGTCTGGAAAAAAAAAGAATGAAATGATGTTACTGAAATGAAACTGACCACTGTGAGGCTGCTGCATTGTATGCAAGGCTTGGAGGAGTTTAGGAAAAAATTGAAATCTTGGGAAAAATTAGAAAATTTCTCCTTTTAAAGCTCACTCCACTCTTAAAGCTGCAGATTATTTTAGAAAACTCAATCTAATAAGTATCTGATATGCTCTCATTAGCCCCAAATAAAAAAGTGACAAATTGGATTTATTGATAATTAGTAATACTTAAAAAATTCTGATTCAACTTCTACATTTGAAAAATCCTGGTACATGTATAACAAAATGAAGTTATGATAGTTATTTGTAAGATTATCTTTAGCATGGGTATAATTCTCTAGCTTCATAAATTTATACATGCACCACAGCTTATTATTTATAAGATCAACTAGAAAACATTTTGGCATTTAAAATTATAAGTGACAAAGATTATTTGCTAGCAGTTGTTTCCTCTGGAGAGGTTCAACTGGGTGCTTTTCTTCCATTTTATCACTCCTTAATTTAAAAAAATATATACTGGATAACCCAAAAGGAGTTTTCTATGATATACTGCAGATTTAAGCACATCTTTGACTGGTTTTGAAGAGGCAACTTTTTCTGCCCAAGTTCAGGTAATTCACTTGAAGACTTTCCACAGCCTGTAGCAAGATTACTGTGGGAATGCAGAAATGATAAGTCAATTATTAAGCATTCTGGTTGACAGTACCTCAGGCTTTAAAGAGCAAATTATTTCAGCATTGCAAATACTTAAGTGTGGACAGCATTTGCTACAGACCTTTGTTACTGACAAAAGTCAGTACAGATAGATGTACTGTTTGAATTTGGTAAGATTTTAGTTGCAAATTGTGAACCACTTGCCCGCTGAGTCTACTTCATGACTGCTAGTTATGTTTTAATTGTGCCGGTTAAAAATCATGCTGAAAAAATTTACATTTGATAGGCAAAGTTAAGTTTTACTCCCATACTTGTCTCTCTGTAGGTTGCTAGAGGAAAGCATAAAGGAAAGTAAGAAAAACAAGAGAATGAAAAGAGAAGCTGCAGTTATGTTAAAAGATTTTTTTTTAAGAAAAATGGAAATAAAATTCTGCGTTTAATTTAGTGGCAAATAACAGTTACAAATATTGTAAGCTAGCAGCAATTATGCAATAACCCTGATACCAAAATCTTGAACAGTTTAATTACTTTATTTTTATAAAACATAAGCTATATTGAGGAAATAGTAATTGAGGATGGGTTAGTGGCAATCTCTCCCCCTCCCCCAATAAAAAAATGATAGGTATAAACTTACTAATATTAACTTTATCCACAAAGATTGTTTTAAACAAAAAACTATCATAAAGCTGCACTATACTATAGTTTGGTTACATCAACAATGCTGGATGGATTTTTCTATACCTAGGCATCCAAATTATCTTTATTAGCTAATTCATTCCAGTAGTAAATTCTGTCAGCAAGCTTTCGAGTCAACTGAACAGTATATTACATAGATAGGATACCTCTAAGTGATATAAATCTTGAAGATGGGCTCTCGGACCTTGTGAAGTCAGTCCTGTAATAATATATTAAGATTTATGCCACCTGTGTCAAAAACATGGACAATTATTGGTAAATACTATTATGACTTATTTTTTTACTATAATATAGTGCAGTTTTAGAAGCCTGGCATGGGCAGCACCACAATCCTTTCTGAGAAATTAAGGTTGTCATAATCAATAGATGCCAACTTAAGTATTCTAATAAAGGGCAAAAGATCAGAGCTCTGTTTAGCAGTAAAGAAGGTAGTTTATTCATAAGTATAAGCACACCTGGTGAGTTAAATACAGGAGCTGAAGGGGCATTACATACAACTGTTTCAGCGAGCAATGTGTTATAGGGGTTGTTAGTGCCGTGGGGTCGAAGAAGAGGGTTTGTTAGTAGGTAATTGCCAGTCATTCCTAAAGCAAAGAAACAGAAAAAATAATAAAGATACATCAGTTCTCTTATTTTAGCGTTACAGTTGCAGCAAAATACTTTTTGTATTCAGCAAAGGTAGTGGATAAGTTGACAACGGAAATTCTGCTGAAATTTCTGACTGTATTTGAACTACTAATTTGAAGGAGAGAGGGGAGAGGGAAGTTAAATTTCAGTAATTCACAGGTGCTTACTAAATCCCCCAAGTAAACACCTGCTGAGAATGACATTTACTAATTTATACAAAATCACTGTTAAACAAAAATGGCAATTAAATGCATAGAGATCAACATTATGTTTCAAGATGTTACTGCTTAATATTAAAAACCTAACCACTAAGGCCCCGAAGAGGGAATCTCAAACTTTCAGAATTTACAGGTGTGGGATTATCCCTCAAGAAAACATCTGTGTTAATACCAATTTTGAAACAAGCAGGAGGAAAAATAACTTCCACAAATAGGTAAGGAGTATGACACACTGCACAAAGCTTCTCTTAGTAAATGCAAGAGCACACATGCTGAGGGAAATAACAAAAAAAAAAATAATAAAGACTGTAATGAATTATTAGATCATTCACAAATTCTATATAAGAAGAATATTCCATCTGTAATCTTATTTGCCAGGTTTCAAACATAAATCATTGAATAATTCGTTTCTATTTGATAGTCATCTTAACAGCATTAGGTGAAACAGCAAAGCAGTGGAATAAACACACATTTCAGTCATTCTAACTGACACACTACAAACCTTTCAATACTTATCAAACATGTTTTGCATAGCTAATGTAATTTGACTCAAAATATTTTAAAGTTCAAGTTGGTTTTGGTGCTAGATGTAACTCCTTTTTTCATTTTAAACCAGAATCTCATCAGAACAATGTCAACAATGAAAAATGTCTTTAATATTTCATTGTGATAAAATATAACATGTATTATATTACAAGTCAGTACATCAAAACTGAAATTACCTGGATAAATTACCTATACAAGGTCACACACACACACACACACACACACACACACACACACACACACACACAATGACATATGATTTTTTTTATACTAGATTGATTTTAGGAATACATGTGTGTATGTGCCCTTGTGCCCTATCTGCCTTAATTATTTTATTTTCCAGTTTACTTTTAGAATTATATTTTCTGATAAAAATCAAGGGGGTAATTATAGACACATTAAAAATTAATTCAAATAGAAAAAAACTATCAATTTGCATGTATTTTTTAATTACAAAGATTTACTATCTGCTATAGTTTTTACTGTTAGAAATAAATGTAAAATAAAATAATTTTGCAAACAAGAACTTTTACTGCAAATCTGACACTTTAAGTGTGAATAACTGTTCTAATTATATTGTATGTTTTAAAAGAGAAACTTGTATGTCTCAGAAAGAATGCATTTATATTCATTAGCAAACATTTTAACCTGTGGCGATGTTCTCAGCAATCTCTCCAGACTTACTCTGTTGGTATGGACTTAAAAATTATACTTTTTTTGCATTACATCAATGAATCAAGTGATTTATATGTACTTTAACGAATGAACAGGTTTAAGAGCCTGTGATATAAATTCATGTGGGATGAAAATTCAACACTTTCTCTAGAATGATTATAAATTGGTAAAAGGTACAAAATTTATGTTGTAAACTCAAATTTTCCTAGAAACTGACCTTGATTAAGTGTTGAAGTGCTATTGATGTCACCTGAGATAAAAGAAGATTCAGATTGTTTTCTCACAGTGTCATTCCACATCCTTCTTATACGACTCTATTAACATAAAATAGCAAGACATATGTTATATTAGTTTCCCCCAGAAACTAAAGACACACAAAGATTTACCTATACAATCTGTGCAGATTTATCCATCAAGTTTTCTTTTAATAAAATGTTTGTTGATTCTGGTATAAAATTAAGGAAATATATAGATATATATACTATTCTGTTGCATCTCTACTAAAATGTATGTAATCTTTCGCACATAAATTTCTTTCCAGTGTGGTGATTATTATTTATCAAATGTTCACTGAGTACCCATGATGAGCTCAGAGAATGAAATAATTATAATACAGTTCTTAAAGTGATTCACCTTTCAAAAGAATGTGTGCAACTAAAGACACAGGTTGAAGTAATATTTAAAAAATTAAGACCAACATACTTTAAAAAAAAAGGCAAGTATTCGCTACCTAGATAACTATAATGAGGAGACAATTAGTGCATCTGAACAGAACATGTCTCAATAGGCTTTCTATAAAGAATGTTAATTAAAGATGCTGTCAGAATCTTTGTTACCTGTGTGCCAGAAGAATACCGAGCACTGGTTCTGGTGGTTGATGCCTTCACAGAACTGTGGGGGCTCTCAGTGGGGAGGCCACTGCAGCAATATGAGTGTCTGAAGCACTTGCCATATTCTTTTCGTACCTGTTTTGAGAAACAAATAACCAAGGTGTTAGTATGAATAACACTTTGTTTTCACTCTAATTAAATGAACAGTAATGAAGAGGTAAGTTCTATTCATACCTACTTATCTGTGGACAAAGTAAATAGAAACTACAGATAATAAAAAAATGTATTGACTAGTTCATGATGATAAAATATAACATGCTACAAATCAGTTGATCAAAACTGAAATTAACTGGATAAATTACCTTTCTAAGGACATATATACTTGTGATTTACATCTTCTTAAGAAATGTTATCACTAAAATAGGAATATCTTAAAAAGCATTGTTCTATCTCTATACTTAGTAATCCTAATTCTACATGTCATGTGAGAAAAAAAGAGTAAATAAAATCTGAAATTTTCCTTGTTTAATTACATTTAATCACTTAAAAGTCAGTCACTGATGTGTTATCCATTTTATGTCCTTTTAGGTAGTTCATTCAGTACACCAAACTTTACTGGATAGCAGTTTTGTGGTTAACCTTTTTATATTAACAAGATGACCTTATTGTAAGAATACAGAAAAAGTGCTTTGATACATGTGCCACTAATTAGAATGGAATGTTTTCTCCATTTTCTGATGTGTCTAGGCTCAACATTTAGTGTAGCGTCTGAGATGCCTATTCACTTCATTAGCACACAAGGGAACTATTTGTGTAATTTCCATTCACATTAATGAGATACCCATGTAATTTCCCTTTTCCCCTGAAGCTTAGATATATGTAGAGACAGAAGACTTATTAGAACTCAAAGTTTAAAGCAAACTTTAGAAAGTGAAGTCCAAATAACTTCTAATAACTACTAACAGGGTTCCAAGTAGGAAGGTGCTTTAGAATTGGGAGGAGTCTAGGAAAGCAACGAGTGTGGCATCATTATAATGGTTTATAAACATGATTTCTTTCTTTTTTTTTTTTGGTTGCGCCACACCCAGTGATACTCAGGAGTTACTCCTGGCTATGCTCTCAGAAATCGCTACTGGCTAGGGGAACCATTTGGGACACCGGGGATTGAACCAGGTCTGCCTTGGATGGGCTATGCAAGGCAAATATCCTACCTCTGCACCATCAATCCGGCACTATAAACATGATTTCTAATAGAATAAAAAACCAGGTAGATAAAATAGATAAAAAATTTGCATTAATAAGTGTTCCTTCTAACAGAATACACGAATCTCTCAAAAGCTTTTACTTCCCACTCTGTTCTATGCTAAATGTCTGCCTGCAAAAAGACCATGACTTTTTACACTTACTCCCTGCAAGACTGCAGAATGAAAGTCATTAGATGACCTTTAGAGCTAAATGTACTTGCATTTTCATCCTCTTTGCTTTATTTAATTAAACATATTACAACAAATAACAATGGACTTGAACTTTCAAAGCATTTTCTTTGCTTAAATATGCTCACTCAAGTAGTCAGAACAATGAATTTAACTAAATAATTTTTATCTCATATCCTTAACAATTCATCCTGGCAGTAGCAGACAGGATATAGCCAAGATCACACGGATCATATTCAAACTATATGCAATATGCTGCTTTTGAAATGTAATTATTGATTTAATGAGCAAAGCTAAACCTTTTGTTCAATGAATACATGATTCTGAGGAAATGTTCCCACCCCTTTCCTGCCAAATATATACTATGTTAAAAAAGACATTTGTACAAGGATCTGTAAAAATCACAGCAAAAGCAAAGTCATACCCGTACAATGTTTAGAAGCCTAAAAGTTCCATTTTATTAAATAACATGACACCTCAAAATTTTTGGTACATTTAATAGCTATTAAGTGCTCTGAAAAGCTGTATAACCAAGACAATGACAATCAGAATGGTATTTTATCCAAATAATAGCCTCCGGTGTAGGTTTTGCCTAATGCCTATATTGCTGTGAATGAACGTTATCTGTCAGTATTGCACATTCTACTGTCATTATCTTGAAATTATAGCTTATTCAAAACTGATGGAAGTAACAACACTATCATCTTGTCAGGACTGAAAACATAATAGTTTTCACTTTCACAATTCTATTTCTCTGTTCAATTTAGTGACCAACTAGTAATAACAGAATAAAAAAACTGCATTAGGTATGCAGAAAAGATGAGCATCATACCTAGTGAAAACCTCGGACATTTTAAACTAAAATGATAGCTAATTTTTTTAGAGAGTCTATGCACTTCTTGAAACTGATTGAGTTTATTTTCAACTTTAACTTTTGAATTACTTTGTGAAACCACTAAGAAAAAAAAAAATCGCATGAAACATTAAGATATAATGCTTTAAATCAGGGGTCTCAAACTCAATTTACCTGGAGGCCGCAGGAGGCAAAATCGGGGTGATCCTTGAGTGCAAAGTTAGTAGTAAGCCTTGAACATTGGGGGGTGTGACCCAAACAACTAAAACAAAACAAAACAAAAAAAGATTCCTCTAGGGCAGGGCCACAAAAAAATTGTATGGAGGGCCATTTGCGGCCCACAGGCCGTGAGTTTGAGACCCCTGCTTTAAATGATTAAATTTTAGAACTTAAAATTACACAAAGGCAATGGTAATATTCCAAATGCCAGTTGTTGACATTTTCCCTATCAGATACTTCTTTTCTTTTTTAAAATTAAAGCAGTAGCAAACATCCTTGGTTTTTTTTCACTTACCTTCTTTTGGAGAGCACAGTGAAAGATGAAAATAAACATTCCCTGGAAAGTATTAAAGATGGTGAAGAGATATGCCATCACAGTAGTCTCCTTATTAACATAAAGCAACCCAAATGACCAGGTTAGGCCAAGAAGACAAAGAAGAGCGAAAGCGCCAAGCACCCAAGACCTGAAAAAATAAAGTGCATTTTATTAACAAATTCAATGAGTGAACACACACATCATACCTAAGTATTAACTTATTGGTAGTAGCAGTTGACTTTCTCTATGTTCACATTCAAATTCAACAGCACTTTGGTTTTAACATTTCATTAACTAAAGAAAGAACAATAGCATTTAGTACTGCAGCCTCCAGTGAAAACAGCAACAGCAGATATGACCTTTTCTTACTTCAGAATAAATAAGATATCAAAACTATATTAAAGTACAAGGTGTAAAACATCCCCCAAGATCTTATTATCTTTTATGTGCATTCTGATAAAAAAAATTCAGGAATCCTTAATGAGTTTATGCCTATATTATATCCCTGTGGTGTGCTCAAAACACTGAATAATGTGACACATACAGAAAGGTTAAATGGCAGATAATCACTTAACACCTAAACTTCAGGTTCTAATATACTAATCTGGGGTGAACCTAATGTTTATAAATAAAAATAAAGTATGAAGAAGCCTAGCAGAAATGGGACAAAAACATGAGAACAACTTGAAAATAAAAGAATTTTGGGGAAACTTCACTATGAATAGCTTTAAGGAAAAAGAACTGTAGAAAATATGATGGAATGAGAAGGATTTAAAGTCAGTGCATTCCATGTCTAACTAATGATCTTACTTGATAAATGGCTTATTATCTTCATAGCTAGAAAGCATTATAAGCAGAAAAGAGAAACAAAATTATTAGACAGAATTAAAATAGAAAGTAATAAGAAAGCATTTATATATTTTATAAATTAGTCAAAATTAAGAAAGTCAAAATGCAGAGGCAAGCAATTAAAAAAATAAAGGCATATTATAGTTTAAAAGTACTCTAGCAAATCAGATATTCCAAAATAATTATAAAAATTAAGGGTAATTCATGATACTGACGGATTTGTAAAAAATATAAGTCATGCCATAAATTTGTTAAATGTAGGGTTCTGCCTTACCCAGGTAAGTCCGTATTATAGTAGCCATCACAAACACGGTAATTACTGGTGTAGATGAGAAGACAGAAAGAGGAAAAGGAAGAAAAGAGAGAGATGCTAAAGTTTAGCTCTCTCTCTCTTACCATGCAACATGCAATGAAGCTGGAACTAACCTATCTAAAACATCTAATAAAAAAATTTATCCTTAACTACAGATCTGCCATTGTTTTACATTTCAAATACTTCTTCGCAATCCCATTATAACCAAGTGCAACAATACCTCTTCAAATTTTAAGTTAAGACTTGTGTTTTAAAAATAACTCTGAAAATGCTTCCATAAGATGACTGTATGCATCACGATTTTTAAAAATTAGAAAGCATTATTCCATTGATAGGGTATTGCAGTTTGTTTTCAATACTGAAAGAAAGCAAACACTTATTTATCAAGAAAACAAAAGATAATCCCCAAATTAACAATAATAATGGAGTAAATTTTCTTAGGCAAACAGGATTAGAAGTAGAAATTGCTCAGAATCCTTAAATCATAAAGTCATTTAATAAAAATAAACTTAATAAAATCAAACCAGTCATGCAAACAGTACATTATTTTGAGCTGTATTTTAAATTTGAATGAAATTGCTACATTGATAAAAAATCTCACAAAGTATAGCAAGTAAAAAAATTTCTTGGTTTTAAATACAAGACAAATTATTATCTAAATTTTGACCTGTATCTGTGAACTGGTTAACAGTGAGCTTCAACCTAGATCAGTAAAATTTCATTCTGAATAATCTCTATAGTTGATAGAAGGTATTCATGTATTTCCTGTGAAGAATTTCTTTCACTTAGTTTGTCGAGTACTAATATTGAACTACAAAATACTTACTTAATATTTTCCAATCTGCTAGAATCTGGTTTCAAAGTGTTTGAGTGCTTCACCATTTTGCACAAAGTGATCACCAGGAAGATGATATTTAGCTGTTAAAACATATAAAGAATGAATTAGAGCACATCAACAGAGGGGAAAAAGTGTTTTTTTTACAAGTGCAGTTAATAAGTTAATGCAATTAAAAATCAATGACATGATTATAAGGTAGATACTGATCCCAGTTTTAATGTATGTACAGGCTTGATCAGTAGATTCAAAGTAGAAAATGCTGGCTATGTATTTTTTTAATAGACCATAGGACATGAAATTGCAGCCTCATTAAATCAGGTTTATACGGTGATTAAATACATTAGAAAATCTAAATTTGTTTCTTTAGCTACAGATGTATTTTGAGGTCTTAAGTTATCTAATAGAGAATTTTATACAGGAGCATTTATATTCATATCACTTATAATAGAAGAAAACTGGATTTTCAGACTTACTTGAAAGTTTAACTTGATTTGACAAATAAAATGCAAATAAAATCATTTTCAAAATATATTTGTAAGTCAATTGTGAACATAAAATATATATAATGTTATCTATGATAAAACAAACTTGTAAAAATTTGTGTATATATTTATCCTTGCTATCTCCCTGTGTTTCTATATTGTGGGCTAATTTTGAAGAAAGACTTGTTTTGAGTCTCTCAAAGCATTCCATTATCCATAAAAAAAAAAAAATCTTAGTCAAACAAAATGGTACAAAGACTGAAGATGGACCATGAAAAGATCTGGGGGGGTAGAACATGAGTGAAATCATAAGAAAAGGATGGTGAATTTGTCTGAAGAAATTTCCACTTTTGTCAACTGCATTTGTTTCTATGGACATTTGACAGAATGCTAGATAAAGGGAAGGTAATTCCATTTTTATTCATTTAAAAAATAAACCAAGTAAGACTAAACTTGCTTTCTTGGGCATGTATTTTCTTTGGGCTATTATATTTAAAAATAAAAAGTGAGATTTTTTTTAATGAACTTCCAAGTTTTAAATAAAACCTTAAGTTTGTAATAAAAATAATATTTAAATGTGAAAATAAAAGCAATTTTTCAGTGGTTATAAATGTACTGCTATAGTTACAGGATTTCTGCAATTTTTTATAGTGAGTAATAATACCACCTAGTGACAATATTGCTTTACTAAGTCATCAGTTCAGATTTTTATATTAGGAAAATTTATACAAAATTAAAAAATAAGTAATTTCTAAATTCTCCCTAATGGTGAGTTTTATAGAGTAGTGAAGGTTTTAGCCCAAACATTGTATCATTCATTCCATCTACTGTATGTGACCTAAAATTTCTCTAAAAGCAGAATTTCTTAAGGATAAAATGAGGTTAATGGTCACAATCTGTAAGTGTTGGCAGACAGCATTCCAGAATGATGTTATCTGAGGAAAAAGCAGCTTTATTTCAAAATTTACTTAAGAATTATATCTGGTAGTCACTTTGTTTGCACTGGGCCAGATCCATAAACTTACTCTTTTTTTTTTTAAAAAAAGATATATAAAACGAGCCCTAAAAACCATGGATACACCAGCAATGCAACTGAAATCTGGCAATTTCTGGAGTAGAGGGTGGCCAAGCCCTAGACCTGCTGAAGTCATGCCTGCTGTATCCATCACCCATAATTACTGCTTCACCTATAACCCTACTTCACCATTCCTCTATAATTCTCTGCAGAGATACCAATCTGACCAAATTCCAGGTTTGCTGGTTGGGCTCATAGTGCCATGTTTTTGTATGGAGTGTGGGTATTTCCTCCCCCACTCTACCCCACCCTCACATTCTCTTACTGGCAGCTGAAATATGCACCACAAAAGCAGCAGTATCAGTAAAAATATTTTGAATTCCTAGACAACGTCATTGTTTGATGCTTTCATCCCCATAGGAACATACCAATTAATAACTGAAGTCAGTTAAAGTTCAGAAACAAATGAAATAACAGAATGGTCAGCTAGCAACAAGAGTTTACTACACCTTCTGCCAATGACTTAATGACCTCATTGGAGATACTATAATTTTACAAATTTGTCATTGTATTTCTTTTTTATAAATTCTTTTTTTTTTTTGTGGTTTTTGGGTCCCACTCGGCTGTGCTCAGGGGTTACTCCTGGCTCCATGCTCAGAAATTGCTCCTGGCAGGCACGGGGGACCATATTGGAAGTCGGGATTCGAACCGATGACCTTCTGCATGAAAGGCAAACGCCTTACCTCCATGCTATCTCTCCGGCCCCAAATTCTTTCTTTTTTAAAAATAACTTTGCTCTCATTTATCTGAAAGCAAATGTATTATGGCCAAATACGTAATGTTTTTTCTTTAAAAAAAGTAAATAAATTATAAGAAAAATAATTATATTTTAAATGTCCATGTCTAGAATAAAGTGAAAAAACTTGAAGAAGCAGTTTTGTAGTTTTATATTCTGAAGATCATTCCAGTATGTCACAATGTAAATAAGTTGTTGTAGTATCAGGCATATTACAACATGTTTCAAACAACAAATATTTATTATCATAAGTGTTCCAACAAAGATTTGTTTATCAGGAAAAATAGATGGTACCAGGACTAGACAGTCATATGAACATTTAGTGGTAATAAAAATGATCAGACTTGAACACCAAACCCAAAGTCAACAACAGAATTGATACCCAATTTACAACAAGCTATACAAGTGGGGACCAATTTTGCTAGCATCCTAGGGGGGGGTAAAGGAGGGAGAAGTAGGATGCATGCTGGGTAAAGGGATGGAGGGAGGACAACACTGGTGGTGGGAACCCCCCTTATTCATTATCATTATGTACCTCAAATATTACTGTGAAAGATTTGTAACTCACTTTGGCCACAATAAAAATTTAAAAAAAAGATTTGTTTATCATATTGTATGCGAGACACAATTTCAGCTTTGGATAAATTAAGAGAAATTCTTCCAGTATACAGTGAACATCTGGTTTGGTTTGTAAAGAACCACAATACAGCACCTTTCTAATTTTTGTGAGCCTGAGAGATAATACAGTAGATATAGTACAGTTCCCATGCATGCACCTGATTCTGGCTCAATCTTCTTAATATATATGGTTTCCTGAGCTTCATCAGGAGAGCTCCCTGAGCATAGAGAGTTTAGTAAACCTACAAAGAAATTATATCCCTATCCCAGCTCCATTTCCATGTCTGGGACTCTAACCCACACCCACACCTTAGGAAACCATGACAGTTGCAAAGAAAGAAAGAATAGAAAAAGTTAGAAGCCCAATCCTAGATAAAGGGGTTGAGAGAGAGAGAGAGAGAGAGAGAGAGAGAGAGAGAGAGAGAGAGAGAGAGAGAGAGAGAGAGAGAGACAGAGAGAGAGAGAGACAGAGACAGAGAGAGACAGAGACAGAGAGAGAAAGAAAAAGAGAGAGGAGAGAGAGAGAGCCAGATAAACAGACAGAAATACAGAGACACAGAAAGCCTACAACTCACTCCTAAATAATTGTGTGACCCTTCCTTACAGAATAATAAAAACTAAAATCTCAGTGGCACAAATGTTCCCTAGCTTCTTTCTCACACGTTCCTTTCAGCAAATACTTTCTAATCTCAGTATATGGAGATAGCAGTCTTCAGAGATGAATCCTCTTGTATGTTCAACCCAAGACCTTACTCCTACCCTACACTTTTTTATCTTTATTTTAACAACTGTTTTATAAATAGTTAATGTTCAGTAAACCTCTTTCACTTTCTTCCTAGATATCCTTCCTTGAAAAAATTCTAGTACTTTAAAAGACTACAAATTTTGTGTCCACGATTATCTCCGTATATTAATTATCCCTTGAAGAATAAAAAAGTACTTATAGTAACATCAGTCCTAATAAGGTTTTAAACATTATATATGTTTAGGGTTTCTTCTGTTAAAAGGGTTTCTTTGGAGTTATAATATATAAGGTTTATAGAACACACAAGCACAAATATACAAATATGTAATATAGATAGTTGTTGGTTAATACAAGCTAGTGAGATTTATTATCATATCTTAAGAGATAATAGCAGGTATTTTAAATTCTGAATAACTAAAGTGGTAAGCTCTTCCAATGACCTTTATTCATTGGACCTGTCAGATTAACAACTTCTCCATTTCCTTTGTAAAAATATTGCCATCCCATTACCTGCAAATATTTAAAGTGCCCACACACTTCCCTATTTCCTAGACAAAATTGTATGTTCAACAACTCAACTTTTTTTCCATGTGTTTGTGTTAGCTACTTTCACATAAACATTACAAACCCATAAAGCACAAGTGGACAAAAAGCTGTTATTTTAATAAATGAAAATGGAATGATAAAAAAGCTTAAAAGTCTCTCACTAGAGACAAATTAAGAAAATAGAAAGACTATCATAAACTAAAATAATTTTACAGTGATTATCTCACAAGCAACTGTGTACTCTAACTTAATCTAAAATACAATTTATAGTTAATAACATTTATCATAAAACAAATATGAATTTAGCCTTTGAGGATGTATATATTGGGCAGTGCAATCTTTAATAATGTGATTTCAAAATGAATCATGAAAAGGCATGCAAGGTACTTGTGAAGCCAAATATGGCAAAACAAAATATTTAGATACTTTCTCTTTTCATAACACAATTTAAAAATTCATTAATAGTGTTACTCATAAGTCTTATTAGTGAAATGAAACATTTTTTATATCATGTAGGCATTGAATATTTTAATGTATCACTGACAACGTTTGTGATAGTGAAGTATTTTCTGGAATTAGGTAAGATATGTGGAAGTTTAACAACATTTTAAATGTGATTTTAGTATACTTTTCTTATATTTCATTACTGAAAAATATAAATGCTCTTTCTTAGTTTCACCAAATAAATACTGATGATGACAGGATCTTTCTGCAGAGGTTATACACTAATAAGAACCATGATTTTGTGGAGTAAAATATTTCAAAAGATTCTCCATCTTTCTATAAGTTGTTTGTTTTCTGAGAATATAGTGCAGAAATTTGGAAAAAACAAACTGCAACCTAAGTTTTTTCTTCTCTAACTTTTCCCCATGACACAAGTGCTTTTAAGCTGCATACTTTCTGTTTCTCCCATCCTGTGCCACCATCCCATCCCTTTCTCCTGAGTAGAAAATTTCTTTTTCCTCACACTTTCTTGCAACTTATTTTTCTCCTTTTGATGTATACTAAAATAAATATATAAATAAAAGAAACCAGAGCCATCAAATGTGGAATTTCTCCATTCTCTTGAAATGCACATTAAAAGATGGTAAAAAAAAAAAACCCAACTCATTCCAGTCCATCTATGTTCTTTTCCCTAAATTTCAATGCAGCCACATTTTATCATTTAGGCTCTGTCTTTAACAAAAATGCTACTAGTTTGACCATAGATTTTGAAGATTATAAAGTGCAATGCACCAGGGAATAAAAGAAAACAGAGTTACAGTTCGGCATACAAAGAGTTACAGTTAGACAAAAGCTGGTAAGTATATGTAATCACTACTCATTCATAATAAAAGGTCCTGTAAGTTCATGTTAAAAGGATTATCTGATATGTAGTGTATGCCAACTCACGAATTTAAATGTCCATATTGATGTTTAATTTTAGAAATGAGTCAACTCATCCAGTCACTACATATCTTTTAACTCTGCAATGAGTGTGAAGGTATAAATACATAGATGAATTCTATGTAAAAGAATTCATATAAAATCGAATTGTTTTAGTTCAATAAAAGAGAAAAAAGAATTCTATATAAATAGTAAAAGTAAATTTAGAAGAAAAAAGTTTCATATTCAGCTAAAATGTAACTGTAATGATTTCACGAGCTATTTAAATAATCTGCCAGTATAAACTTCTGATAAAATGGATCAGTATTCATTGTTTGAATATAGCTAATCACCACCCATACTAATGAACATGAAATTATGAAGTTTAAAAGAATGAAAAAAGGTAGCACAGATTATAGGAGTGTAGAGTTTGTTTTATAGTCATCAACCCGTTCAATTGAATCACATCCATCTGAGCTTAGCAGCTACAAATTCATTCCACAGTTTGCATCGCTGACATGGATATGATAAGACAGAAGAACAGAAACACCACTCTGAAGTAACCTAACTGAACCGCACGTGTTCTGACCCTTTTTGTCCTCCCTGGAGCTTTTGCTACCTGGCAAATGCAACTCTAAAACTGCACTTGTATCTCCAGATCTTTGCTGTTAGCCAAGCAGAAACCTATTTCTCCCTGGGACTAGCAGCCAGCCAGAGAGGTGTTCTCTGAAGAAGACTTCTAAATGAGTGTGTGAGCTGAACTCTTACTGAACTGAATTAATTATTAATGATGCAGATGGAGCTGTCCAAATGATAAGAACAGCTCCTGACGTGTCATGATCCAAGCTTTCATTAAACCATTTCAGGCAAACTAATGGTTTCCTACTGCTCATTACTTACAAGCACTTTTTCTCATAGATATAATAATTCTGGTGCCTGAAGGCAAGACATTCTATAGAAATACAGGAGTAGGAAGTTTTATCTTCACATATCATGTTATTTATCTTCATACAACATTATTTAAAATGAACTTTAATACGACTAAATTAAATTATTTCTATTTAGAAAAGTTGGAAATACAATACTATACTACTTCCTAGCAATGGCAACAGATGTTTTGTTATGAAAGCACTCTTTAAAAGGGTTAAATACACTATAATTCACATTTTTATATATAACTTGAATTTTAAATATCCTGTATGATCAGAGGATATGTGCATATAAGTATAATTATACTCAATATCTATAATTTGTATAGCCATCATACATTTTAATAAGCTGCAAGAAATATCTATAAGAAAATGATTTATTTTGTCTATGTTGGACAATTAGAGGGCAAAGCTAGTGCAGAGAAGAATTACTCTCAGGATCTCAGCTACCTGCTGTTCTGTTCTGTTTTGTTTTGTGTTAAGCTGGGAATACTATTCCCCAAAGCCCTTCATATCTGAACCTAAGTAATTTATTTGGTAAATGATGATAATGACAAAAATAATAAATAATAGTAACTCTCACAGAACATGAGCAATATGAGAAAATCGTGGTATCTCTTTTTTTTCAGTGAACATTAACTACTTTCACCAAATTCAGATAAAACTATGGTACATAAGTATATAATTCCTCTATAGGCCTGACATTCCTAAGATTATCTTTAAAATTTAAAAAAATTCTGTAGGTTTGGCAAATATTTGGGGGGTGCAAAAGGAATCCTGGGTCTTTATGGATCATTCCTCTTCATGCCATGTTTGTCATTTAATTTAAGGGAGGTTTTGCTATGTTAATGTCAGTAAATTCAGAACACAAATTGGGGTAATATTGAGAATGGAATAACTCAGATGAGAAATCAACTTTCCTAAGTACATTTCGAACTGTTTCACTGCTTTAATGCATTCAGACATTTATTTCAAATTTTCATTTTGCTTTGCGATTGTGTATAATAATTCATTATAATGACAGAATTACATATACTTGAAGTCGTTTTACATTTACTTCAACTACTAAAACTTTCCAATTTCATGGAACACTAACAGAAAACTAATTCATGCCATTTTTTAAAAGAAAAATATCATTATTGTTATGGAGGTGAGAAAATATTTACACGATTTAGATTAATTCATGTTCCCTTTATCTTCTCTAGCCATTAACATTCATTTCTAATAGTACAACGCAAAGCATAAAGTTGAACATACCAAAACAAAGTATTTTACAGACATTTTTGTTTCAAATATAATTGAAAAAATAAAATAATGTATAAAGTTAAAATGCTATTTAAGATTATGACTCATACCTTGCTTCAACTTTATTTTAAAATGTTTCTTAAAGCTTTTTCTTTAATATGATATTTAAGTCTTAGAAAAAAACCTTTATTTGTAATAAGTTTAAAATTGGGTTTAATATTTAAACATTAAACATACACACACACATATATAGTTTTGGGGCCACACCCAGTGACCCTCGGGGGTCACTCCTGGCTCTGTGCTCAGAAATCAATCCTGGCAAGCTCAGGAGACCATATGGGGTGCCAGGGGATCGAACCCAGGTTCATCCAGGGTTGGCCACATGCAAGGCAAATGCCCTGCCACTGTGCTATAGCTTTTACCCCATAAACATATTTTTATGCTCTGAAAATAAGGTGTGGGCATTTACTTAAAAGTACTAAATTAAGTGCTGAGAGTTGTTCAAAGGGGCTGGAGTGTATGTTTTTCATTCAGCAGCTCCATTTTAATTTCTGGTACTGCATTGTTTCCCAACAACTACACAGAAGGAGCCCTTGAACAATGTTGTTTGTGGACCATAAACACATAAAATAATCATTATTCCAAAATCAAGATATAAACATCAACGCTATATTCTTTCACTTTCTCAAAATATTCATTATTTCATAAATGCTACACATTTATAACAACAATGAGTTATCTAGATCTTTAGGATAAAACTTTATGAACTCTTTGAAAAAATAACTACTCACAAAGCAAATATGCTATGTTTACTACCTACCAGAAATTGGCTCAAATCACACAATTTTAAGATGAGATATTAATAAGAATATTTAAGATTATGATATGACATAATTAAAAATGAGTAAGAATATTATTTTTTGAAGGAAAAGGGTACTAATTGGCAGGATATAACTCCATAATGGCATAATATTTAAAGTATACCACATCATTTTATTCTGGGGTTAGGCATGTTTATAAATATTTGAATGCATAAATTAATAATAAAGTAATATACCTGCATAAATATCACCACTATAGAAATAAAGCTAACAGTAAAGAGAAAATAATGCACTTACCAGAATAATGAAGGTAACTGGTCCAATAAAACTCCATATAAAATAGTTATCAACATGAAGCCAGCAACTATGATGAAGAGCAAAGATTTATATTAAGTAAATTCAATAGGTCCTCAATAACAAAAGGAAATCAGAATTCCTAGCCTAACAAAACTGTCTTTACATATGCCTCTGAAATTTAGCATTGTGGGTAAGAACACATTTAGAGTTCTGATTCAGCTTTGTCTTTTTAATGTGATGAAATTTATTTGTAACATACTGTCATTCTACTTAGGTTTTATACTAGGAAAATATACATAATTTTATTGTATTAGAAAAAATTATAAGCACAACCACACCCATATCCTAATTACATTTTTCTTTGTTTTTGTTCCCCATCTCCAAATTCTTAAGATCACTGATATCTTCAATAAGAAAAATGATTACACCCTCTCATTTCCAAGTTCTTACCTTCATATTTTTTTTACCTTCATACTTCTTTTTCTTCTCTTTTTATCTAATCTAACACTACAGAACATATCGTATCTTCCCCCCCAAATGATACAGTTGTTACAAAACATTATAGCGTAAATATTATACCTAGCTCAAAATGAGTACTAAGGGGAGAACTCAGGCAGTATAAGAATAAACGAAGCATAAATTTATTAAGACAAATTTTACTTAATAGTTCATTTTTCACATAACATTGAATCCCCATTGAATTTTCTTTTATTTGCCTTTCATCATCTGTATAGTCAAAAAGCTTGTCTTTAGTCCAAAGAATCTTTATATAACTAATTTTATCAAAGGGGAAATAAACAGAAATGGAAGGCAAATTCATGCCTCTAGCAAATAAAATCCTTAGAAACATAGCTGTGTCTACCTTCTGTCATTTTCCATAAATATATATATATTTTAATAAATGAAAGACAGTGACTTATTTTAATCCTTTCAACTGCCTAGCAAAATATTATCAAAGTAAAACATATGGTCTAAAATATGCTACTGTCACTGCACAAAAGGAGAGCTAGCTAGAGGGTCGGCTGCACAAAGAGCTAATGAAGCATTAGCTTAAAACTGAGTAGTTAAACTTGTCAGATGCTTTAAGTTCAGAAGAATTTCTACTTAATATCTTTGTAAGGCCAAAAAGTTATTTACTTTTTCAATTTGTTTCAGGTCAATCTTTTGTGTTATAAAGAAAGTCCATAATTTAGAATCTGCCTAGCCAGAGTACAAATCCTCTGAACCTAGAAAATTACAAAAGACTTGATTGTAATTTGTGCAAGGCATGCCTATTCTCTTACTAATAAAGCTTTCAGATGCTATTTTAGTCTGTCAGGGACCCTCACTGACAGCTAACAGGCTTTAAAAATTATTCACTTGAAAAACACACAGGTCGCTTGCAATTACTTACAAATTTTGTGTTCCATAGCTCTTATAGTCAATAGCAGCTGAAACTCCAACCACTGTGGCAGGGAATAAGTAACCAGCAACATAGTAGTATTTCTTTCTTGAATATTCACTTTCAAAAACTTCAACTAACATTAAATAGAGCTGAACTCCTTCTAGGCACATCCAAGCAAAAGCAGCCAAAAAGAAAAAGTGCAGAAGTCCTGCAAATATTGGGCATGCTATCTACAAATGAAAATAAAACATAGACTTAAAAAAAATACTAATGAATACAAGCAACCCGCTTCACAATAAAATATTGACTGACAGCACTATTTTTTTTATAAATACATCATTATTTACACTATTCAGAGTACAAAAACAGACACTTTTAAAGAAGTTTAAACTTTTAACATATATATGTATATATACATTTATATATTTATGTAATGCCAGGCATCCTTGAAAATTTTTCAGTGACATTAGTATTTTAATGAGATTATGTACAAATAAGAAAACATCTATTTCTAGAATTATCGACTATTAAATCTGAATATCCTTAAGAATTTGAATTCTTACATTTGGAGTGTACCAATGAACTCAAGGTGAAATATAATTAACTTTTTTTCCTGGCACACATCTTATGTTACACTGCTCATCAGACTGAGAAAATAAGAAAAAACTGAGAAAATAAGACTAAGAAAATATCAAAACTATTTTCATTTTTATTTATTTGGCTTTTGGGTCACACCCAGTTGTTCCCAGGGCTTACTCCTGGCACTGTGGTCAATGATCACTCCTGGAAGTGCTTGGCAGAATATATTCAGGGCTAAGGATTAAACCTAGGTCAGCCAATGGAAAGGTAAGCACCTTACCAGCTGTATTATTTCTTTGGCACCAAATTTTTCATTTTAATATCCACATTATTCCTTCTATCAAATGACAAGTCAACAGAACTAAAAAATACAACTATGATTTACTATTCAAAATGAATTAACTCAAAATAATATCACTTCATGATTGGTCTTCTATTAATTTACTGCAAATTATCCTTCAATATTGCTATAATACTAAGCAACAGGCTAAACATTAGTATTAGCATCAGTATGGATTCACAGAAGTTACAACAATTTCCAGAGATTTGAGGTCAAGAACTGAAGAAATACTTACCTTGTATTCCGTTTTATTAATGCCTATTAGGAAAATAAATTCAGCAATAAAAAGGTTGATACAAAGATTCTTATGAATAGTATTTCGATCACTTTGTAGGCCACGGAAAAAGCAGAAAGTGAAGATGCAGACAGCCAGGCAAACTAGGGAAATGACAATTCCCACCCAGGTGATGACTGTCAGAAGTAATTCGTGAACTCCATCTGTGAACTGAGAGACAGAGAAAAAAAAAATAGAGGAGCTTTACTATGCCTGCTTTACATCAGTTAAAGGTAAGAAAACTTTTACTTGTGATTGATCTCCGAACTGTGATATGATGTTCTCAAGCAGCTCAATAACAAAAAAGACATGCTAGGCATAAAATAATCTCTCTATCCAAAGAATGACTCTTAGAGTGGTATATTTTATTTTACAAAAATAACGTGAGTTGGGTCTCAGCAATAGTACAGTGGGTAGGGGATTTGTCTTGTATGCAGACTACCCGGGTTTGATACCCAGAATCCCATAGGGTGGCCGGAGACAATCAGGAGTAATTCTCGAGAGCAGAGCCAGAAGTAACCCCTGAGAACTATTGGGTGTGGCCCCAAACCTAAACCTAAATAAAAACCCCCCAAAACCCCCAAAGTTAAATATTTCAAAATAATAACTGAACTGATTACCTACATAAACATATGGAAAACATTTACATGTATGTATTCTTTTGATCAGTTATATTTGACATTTTAATGATTTTTCAGGCTAAGATATACATCAACATTTTAAGTTTCTTCTTGGGTTTTATATATTTATAGAGTCGAGTACATAAAAAGTAGCTAAGACAATTACATACAAAATTCTTAAAATATTTCAGTCTTCTGACTATACCATTTTGGCTGTCTTAATCACATAAAGGAAGTATACAAGAAAACACCCCAGAATTCATTTAACTTTTCTTATTCTACAGTGTGCAAAGTGCTAGGAACACTAATATACAAGTCGTAAAATAGGACTCATACATTCAAGAAAGCAAGGCAATCAAAAAGGGAAAGAAATTTAATTTTGAAGCCTCTCTCCCTTCTGTATAAACTATATTTAAATTTTTCAACTGCCAAATTCATACCTACAGAAGAAAAACTTAGACCAAGTCTGTAAAGAACATGATCATTACAACAATAAAGGGCCACACTTCTTCAAAATAAGGACAGTATAGAAACAATAAAAATCTATATTGCTTTGTTTATTTTTTAATTATGATAAGCACCCAAAGAAGGGACTATTAGACAAGTTGTGTCGACTCTCTGAGGTTTTCCTCTGCTACTTATTAGAAGTGCAAATACTTACTATTTCCCTGTGGGCCATAAGAATTGCAAAATTGGTTAGGTGACTGCATGCACACGTTGTACGAGTTTTATTAGTGTCAACCAGCTTGCAGCCCTGGGTAGACCAATATCCCATCATAGTTCTCTCTGAGTAGTTCCAGAAGGAGCAGTTTGCATTGAAATAATTGTCAGTCTGGGAAATAAAATGACAAGATAAAATTAGGATTTTATACTCTAAGATGGCAATAGCAATTGTTTAATATGTGTAAAAGGTAATTTAGATTAAACTTTGTGTGTTTCGGACTATAAAGTTTTTCATCAGCAAAATTGTAGACTATGTTATGCAAGGCAGGTACCTAACTTAAAAGAGGCTTTATAGTCTGAAACCCTCTCAAGTGTACTTTGGATTACTAAAGATCCATTTTTAACAAAGACAATTTCATCTTATGATTTTACATATCAATGGTACATTACAAACATTTTTTCCTTTTTAAACACAATCATAGACATGAATTTATTCTGAAAAAAAAAACCTAAGGACCAAGTGGTCTAAAATCCATTTCAGCTCAGAGCCCATTTTTGTTCAAGTGAACAACAACTGAATTATATCTTATCCTAACATTTCTTAAAGAGTCAAACAATTGAAGTGCAATGTAAGAAATTAGTCAATCTTTTTTTTTTTTTGTCAATTTTGGAAATCCGCTTGGCTATCTTTAGGCACTACTTCATTTAATTTACGACAATCAAAATTTTGTAATCTTCTAATGAAATTTGATTATTTTATTATCAACTTGCATCTTAAGGCACTGAAAATAATGACATATCTTCGATCTTCAAAAGTAGAAGCTAGGATCAATAGAATGCAAAAGGACTTGCCACACTAAATAGGCAGTGTCTTAAGAGTTAATACTCAGCTATCCTGCTGCTAAGGTAAGAGTTAAGAGTTAATTTTCATTCTAAAACAAATTACAGTCATTTACATTTTCCTGTTGATTACTGAATTAGCTTTCATTAAGAATACACTTAAGTTCTAATAATCACTGAACCAGGCTCATTTAATTTTATGTTCACAGACTTAAATAAACTTGTGTTTCTGACCTAGTACAGCCTTTAAAATTCAAATAAAAGGTCTTTTCTTTCCTCTAAGCTATTGCCTCATTCCCTTAATTCCATCCCCAACATGTCAGTTTTGCTTTCTCCTTCCTCAATTTTATCAGCATATATGACTTACATCAATGTGTGGCATCGTAAAAAGCACAGGATCTGTTAAGTATACTCGGCTGGATTCCTTATTGATTGAAACTGAAATGACGTGGGAATTCACTGCAATGGTGCTATTACGGCCAATAAAATCAGCGCCCAATTTTATGGTTGCATTTTCTGTACTAAGAAACTGTCCCAGACTTCGATAAATGATGAATACAAACTTTGCAAGTCCTAGGAAGATAAAAAACAGTTATGTGACTTTGTAGACAATCTACTTATAAATACAGTACAAGACATAAGGGCAAATTTATTGAAATGAATTAAAGTAAATTTATGAGAAATGAGAGTATTATTTTAAATACGAAGCTGTAATTTTAGAAATAAAATGCCCAACATTTTGGAATAGGGATAATTAAACAAACATTTTCAGTGTTATTTTGGTATGATTGTTCCGTCTTACCATTCCTGCTGTTCTGTTTGACAGTATTTGCAGAGAGCTGGATTGAACTGGCTGCTTCTTTGAAGCCCAGAGGAAATTTAAAGTCTTGAATTTGTCCTTCTGTACTAAGCACTGCAACTTCCAGAACTAGAAAAAAATACAGGTAAATGACATTATTTAAATTAAACACCAAAGAGGCTAGTGATAATTGCAAGAAAACAAATGATTTTTTCCCTATTTAAAAATTTTACTATTATATTTTAACAAGTGAGCAAAACATGAAATTATTCTTAGAAATTTAAACATTGCCTTGTATAAACCTATTATTATTATTATTATTATTATTATTATTATTATTATTATTATTATTATTTTGGTTTTGGGTCACACACAGCTGCACTCAGGGGTTACTCTTGGCTCAGAAATTGCTCCTGGGAGGCTTGGGGACCAGATGGGATGCCGTATTCGAATCACTATCCATCCTGGGTAGGCTGCAGGCAAGGCAAACACCCTACCACTGTGCTATCTCTCTGGCCCCTGCATAATCATTTTTAACAGTTACTTCAGAACTTCACTCTATGAATATTAACTGTATAAACAGAACTTTCCAAGTTTTATTTAAATACTAAGCAAAACACTTCAGAATGCTGTTTAGCTTTTATGCTGAATCACTATGAATCAAATACTACGTGACAATATCTAAAAATAAAATGTGGCTTTATTGCAAATATGCAGTTGTTTCTTTGTATATGATACATTTTAATACTTATGATTGCATTG
Organism: Suncus etruscus; assembly: GCF_024139225.1. Classification (NCBI taxonomy): domain Eukaryota; kingdom Metazoa; phylum Chordata; class Mammalia; order Eulipotyphla; family Soricidae; genus Suncus; species Suncus etruscus. The sequence continues at coordinate 34,473,605 of NC_064851.1, read as the reverse complement.
TGTGAGTTGGAGGGACAGATTTTCTCTAATTTCTTTTTTGGTTTTTGGGCTACACCCAGTGACTATCAGGGGTTACTCCTGGCTATTAGCTCAGAAATCACTCCTGGCTTAGGGGACCATATGGGATGCCAACGGATCGAACAGAGGTCTGTTCCAGGGCAAACGCCCTACAGCTTGAGCCACTGCTCTGGCCCCCTCTAATTTCTAAAAGCAGACTACTTTCGAGTAAAATCTCTGACACTACAGTAAAACTTTCCATTATTTTTAAATTAGTAATGATAAATCTTTATACATTCAAGGTGTATAAAACAAGATCTGTGAAACAATTACTACCTACACTCTGTTCCTATAAATTAAGTTTTTTATTGGGTAGCAGCCATGCTTATGTACCAGTTACATGTTGGAAACTTTGAATTTAGGCTTGCTAAATTCTAAAATGGGAACTACTAAGACTTTTATAGAAAATGTTTGACAACTTCTGCTGTAAAACCCTAAAATCAAAATTTTTAGTAAAAAGCAATTTGGAAACCATGTTAGATCATTTAGCATGAGATATAAACCTATTAATGGCTGAAAACAAGAGATATATCAACATTCTTTAACCTTTTCATACCTGCAGACCAGCAACTGCTGGTCTATGGACCTACAGTTACAACCAAGAAGTAAATCAGTGTTTTTAAGCATCTCTGTAATGGTGAGTAGGCCGTGGTTCATTGAAGACCACTGAACTATGTTGCTTAATTTTAATAGTGCATTGATCTACATTGCTTATTATTACAGTACATTAGTCAAAATAAGTGGTTTATTGTATTTCAACAAGCTATTCAACGTTAGACCAATGTTCACCTCATTTTTTAATAATGGAGATGTATTAACTCATAAAATTGTATTTAAGAAATATTTATCAAACTATTTAATTCAATAGTTATTTTTTAATTGTATAGGTTATGCATACATGCTTAACATAATATTTATTACTCATTAGCTTAACATAAATGCACATAAAACTAACTTTTTAATGTAAAAATGATTAACATATAGATTACAGAATGTAATGATCAAATGCCAATAGGTTTATATTAAACTTCTATAAGTCAATGGGATAAATTTCCTATAACTAAATAAAACAAATTTAAAAACCAATGCAAATATCTGGTAGTGGTATATATGTAAATTGCCTATGTAGAATGTCTGGCCACAAGCTCCATCTCCTACATGTTGCCTATGTGTACTGCATAATTGAATGTCTGAAACCCATACCACCACAACCTAGAATGGTCTCTCTGGCAAATAGTACAGAACTGAAGTGTGTTACTTTCGGCAGACAATGCCACTAGAGAAGTGTAAGAATTGAGACTAATAGTTTCACTCTGAGACCATACGTGTGAGCACCATAGCAATCCCTTGTGAACTCTACAATCAGAATATGTGTGAGCACCAAAAACCAAGGACTGCAAGCCCTGGACAGGCCTAGCAAATAAACAGTGTGATTCTAGTGAGCACCACAACCAAGCATTACACTTGTCAACACAATAACAATAAAGTATAGGGAGAAATCTGGTAGTTAAAATTTATGTAGAATCATAAAGTATTTTCTAGGAGAAAAAAAATACCACCAATGCATTTAATAAGACTTTTCAACCAAAATGCATAAAACAGCACAGGAAATTAGCAGGTGCTTATACTAAGAGGAGAAAAGTATTTAATAAAGTAGAGTATTATTTTTAACACTGATTTTTTAGTATTATTTTTCTAAAAAAAAAAAAAACCACCAAAATTTAAAAAGTCTCATAGGAATTAAAAATAATTCCTAATAATAGGAATGAAGTCTAGATAAATGTTTTATTATCAGGTAAGACCCATAAAGCCAAACCTACAGCAAACAAAGTTGAATAGAGCACTCCTTTAAAAGCAGATGTGCTTGATTAGCATAGTGATATAAAACTAATATAGTATTTAAACAAAAGATGTAATGAAAGAAAAGTTCTAGTGGAAATTCAAAAGATAGCTCAGCAGTACAGCATTCGCATACAAATATGAGGTCCTGGGTTTAATTTCTAGTATCATTAAAAATATGTTATGTAGTAATAAATCTAATTTAAAAGAGTTTAAGTGGGTAAAATAGAGAATGTTACTAACCAAAGAGCCAGGAGTAAGTCAAGAATACTGCTGGGTATGGTCCTCAAACAAAACAAAACAAAACAAAACAAAACAAAACAAAACAAAACAAAACAAAATCTCAATCTGGAAACTCAATATTTAATTCTAATTAAAATCCCAACAAGATTTTTCTTGGGGGGGGGGTGGTGAGCACAAAATCTGAAAACCCAATTTTAAAATTCATGTGGAAGAGACATGTCAAAAAGTAGTCACAAATCTTCTAGGATCCCAGCTGAAATGACACACTAGATAGTATTTTTACTGAAACAAAGAAAACCAGTAAGGGAAAACAGGCACTCCTCTCTTGTATAGATATTTGATTCATGACTGCGATGTTATTACAAGCCATTGGAAAAAGGAAAGGTATAGGCACTGAAAATACTAAAATAATTTATTGTCCATATGGGAAGACAAAACAAAAAAACTTCTTTTCTCAGTTTATAAATCAAAGAAATTCCAGGTAGATTAAAGACAAAAGAGGCCAAGTTTTATCATTTCTAAAGTTTGTAAGAGAGCCAGAGAGATAGCACAGCAGATAGGACGTTTGCCAAGAAACGTGGCAGACAACCTGGGTTCGATTGCTGACACCTTACATGATCCCCAGAGACCCTTCCAGGATTGATACCAGAGTGCAGAGCTTAAGAGTAAGTCCTGAGCAGGTGGCTCCCAAATTAATAAAACAAAGAAATAAAAGAATGTGAAAGAAAAAAATATTAAATAGGAACCCAAAGGACACTATTTTGTAAACGCATTTTCAAAAGCACCAACTCAAAAGCAAATTTATAACTTGATTTCATTGTTCTGTAAAATTAGATAGCATGAGCAAAGTTAATGCACTGATTGTAAATATTTACAAACTGAAAAATCCGCGCCTGGAGAGATAGCACAGAGGTGTTTGCATTGCAAGCAGCCGATCCAGGACCAAAGGTGGTTGGTTCGAATCCCGGTGTCCCATATGGTCACCTGTGCCTGCCAGGAGCTATTTCTGAGCAGACAGCCAGGAGTAACCCCTGAGCACTGCCGGGTGTGGCCCAAAAACCAAAAAAAAAAAAAAAAAAAAACCAAAAAAAAAACCTGAAAAATCCATAATTACCAGAAATCTTTATCCATTAAGGAATAAACGTGAAAAAGTTATGGACAACAAATTCAGAGTCAAAATCCAACATCTCCAATAATGTGAGCTGTAAATTAAACCATCTTCCGAGTATGATATAAAAATAATATTCACAGTATTTATTCTCCCCATCCCCGTCCTCACTAAATCTGAAACTACAAGTGGGATCCTAGTCTGATAAGTACAGAGATGTCTATAATATTTCCTACAACTTGTGCATGTTTTTCAAGAAATAGATACTTTTCAAGGAATTTATATCAATAGCTTTCCCAAAAGTTAATACTTAATTTATAAGAGAGGCACGCAGCACTTCACTCACAGCTAAAGCTATAGATAGAACTTTAACATATTTCTCTGTCCTATTTTTCAAATTTATCAGAGTGGAAATAGAAAAGCAAAAGAGCAACCTACATAAACTCTGAACCACCCTCCTTGGAGGAGGATCAGTGACATTTCCAGCTCCAACAGCCAGAATTCTATAGTAAAATTAACCTCTGGCCAATTGAAGTTGAGAAAAGCAAAGACAAAACAGAACCTGTACCATTAAGAAAAAATAAATCTTAACTGTTATAAACTATTGTAAATTTGGGTGTTCTGATACCACAACATAGGGCAGTCGACGGTGCACTTGCCTTGCATGAGGTTGCTCTTAGTTCAATTGCTAATACCCCATATAGTTTCCTAGCCCATCAAAAGTGATTCCTAAGTGCAGAACCAGATATAACCCCAGAACATTGCTGGGTGTGACCCAAAAATCAAAATCCAAAACAAAAAGGTCCAGAGAGATAGCACAGCAGTAGGGCATTTTCCTTGCATGAGGCCGACCCAGGACTGACAGTGGTTTGATTTCCGGCATCCCATATAGTCCCTCAAGCTTGCCAGGAGCAATTTCTGAGTGCAGAGCCAGGAGTAACGCTGCCAGGTGTGACTCAAAAACAAAACAAAACAATCAAAAAATGTCCCAGTAATACACTAGGGTTTCCTTTGGAAGTGCACCTTATGGTGGAACATATGGTACCAGAGATCAAACCAGAGCTGCCCACATGCAAGGGGATGTGCCTCAGTTCCTCTACTCATTGGCCCCATGGTAATATTTGGGGGAGAGGCTGGAGATACAACTGGTTATGCTCAGTTATTATTGCTGGCAGTGCTCAGAAGATTATATATGCAGTTTCTGTGATTGAACAAGTCCTCACCCCATATACAATTGCTCTGGTCTCAGAACTTTATGCTCTGGTGCCTGATCTTAAAATATCACCAGCCACTTAATAAGCTGCTGTAGAAGTGATGATGATTAATTGCTTTACTCCTTTCTCTTTCAGTTTTTTTGGGCCACACCCAGCAATGCTATAAATGTTCAGGGCTTACTCCTGTCAAGTTGTGGGACCACATGGAGGTTTTATGGATTAAACCAGGCCAGTCACATAAAAAGCAAGCGCTGTTAACTGCTGTACTCTTCTCTCTCTCTCTCTCTCTCTCTCTCTCTCTCTCTCTCTCTCTCTCTCTCTCTCTCTCTCTCTCTCTCTCTCTCTCTCTCTCCCCCCCCCCCATTGTTTTAGTTTCTTTCATGTTAACATCACAGTATTTGAACTCCCAAAAAGCTATGATCAGATAAATTGGATAGAGGTATGCTATGAAGCTATGCATTATGAGAAATAATGCCGTATGATGAAGTAAAGTAAATTACCTAAATCTTAGAAACAAGACAATTATATTAGAATATTTAATTTGTTATATTAAAAATATTTTAGGCAAGTAAAAGGTGTGAGACATCTTCTACATGAATGTCTACCCTAATGTTCTCTTAATTAAAAAACAGGGACAAAAATATTAAGAATGATACATTGGGCTAGAGAGCACATTTGTCAGTAGTATATTTTCTGTATATGCAGGAAACAAAGTTTAAACCCTAGTATTATTACATGACCCTCAGTAATTTAGAATATGGCCTAGGGAATCTCTTTTTTTTTTTTTTTTGGTTTTTGGGTCACACCCGGCAGTGCTCAGGGGTTACTCCTGGCTCCATGCTCAGAAATTGCTCCTGGCAGGCACGGGGGACCATATGGGACGCCGGGATTTGAACCGATGACCTTCTGCATGAAAGGCAAACGCCTTACCTCCATGCTATCTCTCCGGCCCCAATATGGCCTAGGGAATCTCTGAGCAAATCCAGAGTGCACCTATCAGTCCCCAGCAACTCAGAATCAGACATTATCAGGGCCTAACATTAAACTAGTATATTCAAAAATAGCTACCCAGATGATGTCTTGAAAATCACCACCAAAATAAAATAATAATATATTGCCACTATAATAATATGGGATTAGGAAACATTTACTTTTAGATATTTATATTATGTAGATAATGCATTTAAAATACACTTCAAGTTTGGGAGTGGGGGTTGGTGAGATATTATATTGGTTAAGGCACAGGCCTTGCATATGACTGACCGTGGTTTGATTCCTGGCATTAAGCAGTGTCCTACAAGCGTAAATTACTATAATCTGCTGAAATTACTATATTCTTTTAATATTATTAAAGTGAATTCCTTCCTCTTGTTGCCAGTATTTAAATTCTGAATTATACTTCAAAACTATCCACAGCTATTTTATACTCAATGAATCATGGATATATTGTATTATGGGAGTTGTAGTTTCAATGACCACATTTTTTTCCACCTAAAGGCAGATAGTTATCTCTAATATAAACTATGGCTTAAATTCTGTGTGCCTAAAATGTGTGACAGAGAAAACACAATCCAGAAGATAGTTTAAATTAATCAGGAAACATATTATATAAAGTGAAAACCATTTGCCCCAGTTCCATAGCAAGCATTTTCACTGCCCAAGCAATCAATATTATGGCATGTGAGTACTCTTAATACCTTTAGCATTTAGTAAATTTTTAGTTGGGGGAAAAAACCTACATAAAACCCATTTTTAAAGAACATAGGCTAGCATCTAACATTTGAATTTATTTTGCTAAATGTGACCAGTAATCTTTTGTTATCAGGACAGAAATAATTTGACAAGAGAGAAATTTTGCAGTAGGAAAGAGCTGAACAGTCAGAATGGAAACATCATCTTAAATTTTCATCTTCCATATCAAAATCAAACCTAATAACAGATCCACTTACCAATATTTTCTGTGGGCATTGTAACCTTGGTTGGTTCTACTAAATTGTCGGCCAGAACAAAAGCCCCTTCTTCCAAAGTATCAAGTAACATGGTTGCAGTGTGTGCTTGTTCAGAAGAATTCATATGTTTCCATGAATCCAAAGCTTCCCGTCTCAGAAGATTGTCCACTGTGTCAACAATTGCCTGCATCCATTAAAAAATGAACATTAGTATTGACTGCTTCTAGTGCCAAGGTAATTTTCAATCACCAAATAGTATTTCAATCTAGTATTTATCTGGTCAGATGTTTTATATATATCTGACCATAACAAAATAGGACATGTAAAAAATAGAGGACATGTAAAAAGGTGGATGATTTTTGTTTATCTAATCATGTCCTAAATGAAAACCAGCATCAGCTCTTAACTTGAGATATACTCTTACAAGCATGGTCATTCCTGCTTACATGTTTCTGTAAAACATTATCAGTAAAAAGTACAATTGCTCTAGAATAGTCTGATTTTATTATTACTTTTTGAGCATTAGCCTCATTTGTGGAGTAAACTCAAAAACATAATTGTAACTTATTATATACATTTGTTCTTTAACTAAAACATTCCACTTTCTACATTAGGGGACATGATCATTTCAAAGTTTGTACTCATTCCGTTTCCTGTCCATTTAACTAGCACATGACAGTATATATTAATTCAGAATCAATAATTTGTTTTTATAGAAAAGGATATTTGAAGTCTGTATCCTACCAATTTAAGGTAAATATGAAAATATAGAAGAGACTATAAGTATCCAAGTTGTAAATTTATATCTTGCATATCTGTTATCATGCAGGATAACATTAAATAAAAATAAAACCTAGTCAGTTAAGCCATTTTGAAGACAGGCTTTGTTCTGATGCTTACTGTAGTTGTGTACTATCAATCACTAAGTTTATTTACTTTTATCCATTTGTCTATGCACAATGTGCCATTATGCCATTTAAATAGTTTTGATCTACTGGCAATCACTGAGGAAAAAAAGAACATATATTTTACGAAGAACAATTATCAAAAAAAATGCTAGTTTGAGGTACTATATTGAAATCACCAGGGAAAAAGTTGTGTGAGGGTACTGTCAGAGTAAGATTAATTAGCTTAATCCATCTTAATATCCTCGTTCTGTCTGCCTTGAGAGCCACCATGACCTTCCTGGCAGGTGGAAGATACTTCTAAAGTGGAGTTAAAGGTTTTTTTTTCCTTTCTCTAATGGGACAGAAAATAGTCAAAATGCTCAAACTGATACTGCAGCAGCCATTAAGTAGAGTGGAACTGAAATTGGTCTGCTGAGGCCAGATTCATTAGTCACCAAGAATACAGACTGAAACCTCTAATCTAAGTTACAAATGAATCCTCTGTCACAAAGCAGGAACTCATCTTACTTGCAATAGTGTAAGTCAGATTCTGATTTGTACTTTAAGAGCTTTTATTAGTCTTATCTGAACAAAAAAGTTCATTTGAGAAATACTGCAAATGACACTGGTCAAAAAATAAGGTCATGCTAAAATGTACTATGTATACACATTACTCACTGATGGCATGCTTTTATTAATTTGAAATACACCATCTTTATTGTCATTTGTACTTTTCCAGTGGAATCAAAATGATCATTAGCCTAATCTTATTCCTAAGATACCCTCTGTCAAGGAAAAAAGATTGTTGTGCTCCCACATATTAAATGCAATATTAATTATTGCATTTCAGACACCTGATACCTTAAAAGTGCATTGGAATTGTGGTATGGCAAATTCAATATACTGCAGCAGTTTTTTTCTTCTCTACCAAAAGAATACTTTCAGAATATTATAGTAGTAATGTAAAAACAGACTTGTTCACTGTCTTTTTTGGAGATTTCTTAAATCAACAAGGTGTATTAGTGAGAGATATTGATTTATTCTATATCGTGCCAATCAATCAGTGAAGTCATGGCTTTTAAGTAATGACTACAAAAGTCAAAACTACAAAAGTTCTTTTGTGCTGCTGATTTATATGCATATGTAACACAGATGTATATCTGCACACATACATATATTAGTTTTTGATTTACTAATAATATGATGTTCAGGTGAGTACAGCTATAAAAATATCTTTACTTACAAAAAAAAGAAGCTTCTAAAATTCAGACCATAATAAATGCAATCTGGTAGCTTTATTCTGAGCTATCACACAGAATTTGCATGGCATAATTCTTCTGTTTGCCTTAGCATATTTTCTTCCTATCACTTGAATATACCAGGGGGAAAAATTGGCTGGAATGGACAAAGATTCTGAACCAAATAGTGATTTTCTGTTCCTATTATCCTGACAAAAACCAACATGTAACATATTGATAGCATTGTCAATTTACTTATATTTATGCCAAAGCAGCCCATTCCCAATATGCCTGATTCTAGAAAAGATTCTTAAAAATTTCAGAGCAAAGCCTACTTGATTTAGCAGTACACCACAGAGATATGAAAGCAGTGACTTCATGCACATACATTGGAACTATACAGTCTTTGATAGGATAAACTGCCAAGACTATATCATAGCTGTTTCACTCAAGTTGCCTTTTATTCCATGTAACAAGAAGACTGTATGATTATTTTCCAATTCAGAGGACATTTCATTATATTTCATTATAATTCTTTTATGTTTAGAAAAACGTAAAAACAGTAAAGATTGTAAAACATCATTTACTAATTCTGAGTAGTACACCTTTTAAAAGTCAATATTTATACAGCTGATATGGGGCATATTATATAATTATCAAAGACTGAAATCATTGGCTCATGCAGCAAGATGATAAAGCGTGGCAGGTAGCTGACAAAGAAAGAAAGCAGGGTGACAGTATAAGAGAGATACCTTAAGGTAAGCCCTGCATGTCTTCTCTCGTTTTTGGAGCTTTTTAGTAAAAGAAAAGAAAATCAGAGGTTAGATTTTATCTGTTGAATATGAGGAAAGACGACATCCTCAAAAATTAAGCTAGGGTTTCTTAGCTCAAAAGTTTTCCATGTACAATAATCCTCTGGATTTTTCTGAGTTTACACTGATTGCCAAAATTTCATATTTTACATATTTTTTAGCTCTACTACATACTAAGTATACAAATCCAAAGTACCCTGATTAAAAAGAGACAAATGTATGAGGCGAAAAGTAAAACAAATATCTATTTTTAACTCCCTAAGACTATATAGTCATGAATTTTGGATTCATGAATCTTGTCAACTTTCCTAACATGACTAAGATACTTATTAATTTTTTGTCATTGTAGAAAAACTTCTAACACAATTACACAACACTCTTAGCAGAAACTTTCCTTCTCCCAAAACCTGCCAAAAAAAATACTCTTTTAAAGTCTACTATTCCTGTACTTTGCTTCAACGCTATTAAATGTGTAAACATACAAATCTGTACACATAATCGATCATTTCTTCAGTACAGATAAATATTTCATGCTGTTCCTTCCTCAATTCTAATTATTTGGGAAATTAAAAAAAATATTTGGGAAATTTAAAAAATATATTTTTTTCTAAGTCAAGGACCAGAGTTTTAGCCAATTTCTATCAGGGGCCCAGTTAACTTCTATAAGATTCAACAGTTGACAACATTTCAAATTGAAAATAATAGAAAATGTTTATCTACCTTGTTAAAGGTCCGTCCAGCTGAATCCTTCTCATTAGGTTTCAGCTCCTGCAGCTGTGCATCAAGAATGTCAACCAGTTGCTCCATCAGTCTCACAGAAGAACTGACATCCCCAGCAAACACTGGCCCTTTGGTATGTTTAGCCAGTTCATTGGCAAGACTAGCAGCATTTTCTCCACTTCTAATCTGAAATGACAATTTATATTACCTCAGTAAGATTTCTAGTTTGGTTTGTGGCTCCTTAATCTTCTCCTGAATATATTTCTTGTGGTTGAAAAAAAAATTGCCAGTATGTCAAGATTTGCAACTAACTGGGACCAGAAACATTCTCTTCATTTTAGAAAATTAAAGGCTCTTAAAACTTCAACTCACACAATCCTTTTAGGAAGAAAATATTTTTGGGGGTGGCACATCCAGGAGTACTTAGGGTTTACTTCTTATTCTGTACTCAAGAATCACTCCTGGGGGGACTTGGAGAACTATATGGGATGTTGGGGATCAAACCCAAGTTGACCACATATACAAGGTAAGTTAACTTCTGTACTATCACTCTTTTATTTTTATATTTTCTTTTTTTATACAATTTTATTACAAACATGATTGTAGTTGGGTTTCAGTCATATAAATAACATCCCCCTTCACCAGTGCGACATTCCCATCATCAATGTCCCATATCTCCCACACCTCCTTACCACCCTCCAACCCATCTACTTACGACAGACTTTCTACTTCCCTCATTCATTCATATCGTTTTGTTAGTTGTTAGTGTAGTTATTTCACTAACTGCACTCAGCACTCTTTGTGGTGAGCTTCCTATCATGAGCTGGACCTTCCAGCCCTCATCTCTATTGTCTCTGAGAATTATTACAAAAATGTCTTATTTTTTCTTAAAACCCATAGATGAGTGATACTATTCTGTGTCTATCTCCCTACCTGTACTATCACTCTTGCCCCTTAATAAGGAACTCTTTACCTGAAATTTAAAAGCAACTACAATAACAAAAACCAACCAAACAAAAAATATTAGAAATAATTTAAAAAGTTTTTCAGAAAAGCCTCATTTTACTGTAAACATTTATACTTAACAGCTAAATTAATTTTTTTCAATGATCCAGAAATTTTCATTAGAATGTAATCAGTACAATAGTAAGGGTTATAATCTCTTACGTACCGTCCAGAAAGGTCGATTGTTAGTAGAAACTAAAATGTCACTGCCTTCTACTGTAATTTCAAGTCATTAACGCTTTCAAAAGTCATTTTTACTTATTCTATCATAATCATTTGTGATACATACATTTGCTCGCACTCTATGGATTCACATGCAAACTTAATGATATTTAATATATAAGGCCAAAGCGTTATTTGTCTTACAAACATCAAAAGAAACAATAAAATAAATATGAATGAAATTAAGTATGTATTTATTAAAAAGATTAACAGAAAACATCATGCCTTAAACACATGTAGCTTTGAATAGTTTATGAACTATGCATAAATTTTTGCCTTTATACTGAACAAAGAGCAATGAAGCAGGTTTTAACATACAAAGTTAAATTATTTATGTTAGAAGTAAGAGCCCTTCATCACCAATGCATATCATATTAAAAGCTTCCAACCAACCTTCTGAGCCAGCTGATTTACCCAGTGTGAGGTACAGTTGCTAAGATCGGGGCCCTTAGGGTTCCATGTTCCAGTAGACACCATGCAGAGATATGAGGCTGTTCCTAGAACAAATGTAGAAAACAAGAGTGAAATTGAAACCATTTTTTCCTGAATGCATCCAGGAAATTTGCTATGATGATCTTTTTCTGTGTTAAATTCTGAATAAATTCTAACTGAATCAGATGACAACAGATGACAAAAATAGGGAATAATGCTGATTATAAACAGTGATATAAAGCAAACTGATATAAATATCAGACATTCACAGCAAACAAAAGTCTTTTCTTGGGACTCATCCATATTAATAGTTGTAATGAGTAAGGAAGCCTCATCAGAGTTTAAGGGCAAAAACCCAGGTCTTCAATATTAAGGCAAATTTTTAGTTCCTGACCTTAAATGACTTTTATAGCTTAAAAACTTTTGTCTATAGGTACCTTACTATAGAAGCTACCTGACTATAAAGTAGAAAAATCACAGCTAGTGAAAATCTCTTTCCTCATAGAACATCAATTTAGTAACTCAGAACTGCCATACTAATTTTAAAAAATATATGAATGTATCTTAGAAAATACCTCTTGTTCCTTTGGGGCATGGTCGTTCAACTAGCATTCCCCTTTGTGTCTGAGGCCACTTTATTCCTTTCTTGTCTAATGCCTCGCAGAATCGCTCTGGCAGGGGAAAAATATTTGTTACAGGAGGCATTTTGGTGGTAGAAACTGCTGGAGGTGATTTTGTCCCTTTGCTTCTTTCCTGTGGTCCAGCTACAGTTGTGCTCATGGGGCCTTTCTGTGAAGTAGTGCTTGGGGTTGACACTGTGGTTTTGAACAGTTCAGCTGAAGAAGTAATTGTCACAGCTGTGGTAGGCACTATGGAAAAAAGATGAGTATGTTAATCTTAGACACACATTCACATTCATCAAGAGGTATGCACACACACACAACATACACACACACACACACACACACACATAAACACACATACAGAGTCAACTGTCCTGAAACCAACAAAATTAGAGTTATTGGAAACATCAATAGGGTGGCAGGAAGAATAAATCTCTTCATTCATTTCAATTTAGTTCTATTGTTGGCTAAGCAACTATGGCTAAGATTTGCTATAGATTTGCTATCCAAATCTAATTGTGTTGGGTTGTTTTTCAATGAAATAAATATCTGATTATTTCATCTGATATTTCACAGATTATTTCATCATATACAACCTAATAGGAAAAGGACAATTTTCTCAACTCTAATGCATTTCATCATTATTAAAGAATTTAGAAATAATCCTTTAATATTTTTATATTTTATAAACATCCAAAATAATCGAGTGTTTTAACAATTATATATCATTGGGATAACAGAAAATTTCAAGTCATCCGCTGTATATCTAGCAGGAAAATAAATACTGTGACATCTTTCCACCCAGCAACCATTCGTGTCTGAAAGATTTTTGAACATGCCTGATTAGATTCTAACAGTACATGCTTGTACTGTTAAGAAAGAAAACATATGAGGTTCTAACATTTCTACTCTTTTATTGGGCATGGGGGTGGGGGTTTAGGGGCACACACAGAAATGCTTAGAAAATGATCCTCTCACTCTGGACTCCGGAATCACTCCTGGTAGTGCTCAGGGCACCATATAGAATACTGGGGAGGGAACTCCAATTGACTTCATGTAAGGCAAGTGCACTACCCATAGGAATATCTCTCTGACCCTGCATTTTAGATATGAAATAACTAGCTTCAGTCGTAGGTTATTAACTCTTACTAAGATAATAGGTTAAATTTAATTCTATCTAATTTGAAACCTACTCCACGTATCTAGTAACCTTTAAAAAAGAATATAAAAGAAACTACAATTGCACATTTAAAAGTAAAAATATAAATTAGGCAGGGGGCACATTCATACCAGTGGTGTTCAGGGCTTACCCTAGTTGATATCAGGGACTACTCTTAGAGATGTTGGGACCAAGCAAAGGTTTCTGCTGTTTGCGAAGAAATACTTGAATATCTGCATTTTATCTATGACCCTACAGTTGAAATTTTAAAAAGGATTTCTTAAAAGGTTATTTTTGGAGCCAAAATAAAAATATAATTATGGGGCCCAGAGAGATAGCACAGTGGTGTTTGCCTTGCAAGCAGCCGATTCAGGACCAAAGGTGGTTGGTTCGAATCCCGGTGTCCCATATGGTCCCCTGTGCCTGCCAGGAGCTATTTCTGAGCAGACAGCCAGTAGTAACCCCTGAGCAACGCCGGGTGTGGCCCAAAAACCAAAATATATATATATATATATATATTATAATTATGTAGGGTGCTTGCAGGTGGCAGACCCAGGTTCAATCTCTGGTACCACAGTCCCCAGAGCCCTACCAGGAATGATTCCTACATGCAGAGTCAGGGGTAAGCCCTGAGCACCCACTGAATTCTTCTTAGCATTTAAAACTACTTTCAATTGGCTAAAGGCAGTAGGTTGAATAAATAAGCTTAATGTTTTTTTCATTAACTACTCTAATTATTTTAAATAACAGCAAAATTCTGTGAGCAGAACATTAATGTTGACATTTTAAATTATAAGATGCTTATGTTGAAGTTTTCCCAGCATGTATAAAGTACTGGCTTTTAATACTTTATAACATGACTTAAATTTAAATTTTAATACAAGCTAAAAAAATAACAATTTTCAAAGAATGCTAAAATCAACATATGCTTCTGCATAAAAAGTAGAATATTAACATATCATTTCATGTCATCATTGATATTTAGTATTAGAAAATATATTTTTTTAGATTGCTGACACTACTGATAGAGTATGACAAGTTCATCAGTAAAAGTAGAACATGCTGGGTGACAGAGTGGTGGTGCAATGGTAGGGCATTTGCCTTGCACACGGTTGACCCAGGACGGACTTTGGTTGGATCCCCAGGCATCCTATATGGTCCCCCAAGCCAGGAGCGATTTCTGAGTGTGTAGCCAGGAGTATTTCCTGAGTGTCACTGGGTGTGGCCCAAAAGCAAAAAAAAAAATGTAGAATGTGTTTCTAATTATTTGGTGGTGACAAACTTCTAGGACATAGCCATTTTTCTATACCTCATTCCCTTCTATCTCAAGAGAAGCTTCTTCAGTATGAGTTTTATTTCCAGGGCATAATTTATTGACCATAAGAGAGATGCCTCTGTACATTAGTCAGACATCATGCCTAGCCAGCTGCTGCAGAAACCTATTCAAACCTGTCTATCTTCTACTGTAAAACACTCGCCTGACATCTTGTTAAACCTCTGTAATTTTCTTTTGATTACAATGCAGCCAGGCTTTCAGTGCTTTCTCAATTAACATTTGTCAAAAGCATCACATCTTTTGCAAAAGTGTTAAATGACTGTCTCTGAATCAAATCTTAAAGGGGAAATCAGAGCAAAAAGGGAAAAAAAAAGGGCAGGGCAAAATGACTTAGTAATATACCATCTTAAGTATCCCTTGATACTGTGCTAATTAGAATATATTTAGTCACTGAAATATGTATTAACAACACTATAATTAGTGATCTGTTAGCTAAGCATCAATAAAGATTTACAACAACCAAGTCAAGGTAGGCAATAAAATGAACTCAGTGAAATACACAAAATTTAATGCAATGTTCTTTAAGATGTTTCTAAGTGTTTATGCATAACAAATTTTTATATCTGTTTATCTTGTTCATCAACAAAAGTTTAAACAGAATTAAACATGAAAGTGTTCTTAAACAAAAGCAGAATTAAGCACCTTTGGATGGAAACTAGTATTTCTAGAATCTTGCAAGGTTGAAACAACTCTAAGGAAAACAAGTATTTTCTAATACTTAAGTGATAGATGCAGTGCTATTCTTTCCACAGTTAAAATTATTTTCAATCTAATTTAATAATAACAACTAAAGATAAAGCTTATACTTTGAAATATTTACACCAGTCACCATACATGAATCACTAGATCTTTCACCCAATCCTTACTAATCCTATGGAGTACAGACTATAATTAACTTCTTTTTAGAGATGAGAAAACAGAATGTTAAACAATTTATTTCACTTTGTACTCAGATGCTGTGACCTCATTTCTAGGTTTAAAACAAAAATCACAGACTTTGGAAAAATATGTCATTCCAAAAAGTAACTTGCCTTTATTTTAGAGAATTTAACTTAAACTGTTCTGTATAAAATCTTAATATAGAAAGGTAACACATGAACCTAAAACCATTAACAACTGTATAATGAAATGTGAAGGAAACTGTTTCAAAAATTCAAGAATGCCAACTAAGTGATAAGACTTCATGACAAATATCAATAAAATTTTATCTTAAATCCAAGACTATTTTAAAACCACCCCTCCCTTCTTAAGTTATCAAAAAACGGGGCCCGGAGAGATAACACAGTGGCGTTTGCCTTGCAAACGGCCAATCCAGGACCAAAGGTGGTTGGTTCGAATCCCGGTGTCCCATAAGGTCCCCCGTGCCTGCCAGGAGCTATTTCTGAGCAGACAGCCAGGAGTAACCCCTGAGCAATGCCGGGTGTGACCCAAAAACAAAAAAAAAAAAAAAAAAAGTTATAAAAAAACCATATCAAGTATCTAGACTTATTTATAGCATACTTTCTACCACTTATCGTTTGTGTATACTGAATGAGGCTAACATATCTAATAGGTATGTTCTATAAAGATATCAAAAATTCAATTTCTAACCAGGCTTTTCACAGGAAAAGATGTAAGAACAATAGTTATTTAAGAGACAGATAATATTTACCATACCCAGTTCCAAAACCTCAAACTCTTTTCACTGAATGAATTCCAACTAGATTTTAGCCGTGCAAAGTGAAAATACATACATTCATTATATAATCCTGTTATTCAGTGTGTGAAATACTGACCATTTCTATTAAAGCACTCATTATTAGTGGAATGGTATCTCAAGAAATATTTATCTTATGCTCTACTTATCTTATGCTTACTCCTTAGATAAATGGACTTTTCTAAGATTATTAAAATTTCCCTAGTAGTGGAGCAGGAGAAATAGCATGGAGGTAAGGCATTTTGCCTTGCATGCAGAAGAACGGTGGTTCAAATCCCGGCATCCCATATGGTCCCCAGAGCCTGCCAGGAGCAATTTCTGAGCATAGAGCCAGGAGTAACCCTTGAGTGCTGCCGGGTGTGACCCAAAAAAACAAAAAACAAAACAAAACAAAAATTTCCCTAGTAGTATTAGTGTGATAGTAACTGAAAAAATACTCAAAAAAGTGCAAATTAAAATTTTAGGTGAAAATTTGAAATGTCAAATATGCAGACATTTAGCATAAAGCAACTCAAGACTAAAAAGATAAAATTTGGAATATCACATAAGCAGAGATTAAATAAATACAAAACAATTCTGATTTTAAAGTAGGAAAAGAATTACAACAGGACTAAAAATAGTTGTTCCTAAATCTAATCTAGAGAGTGAGAAAGATAAAAGGAAAAAGGCAGGAACAGTTTTTGCAGAATCAAGCAAAAATGATTTCTGCATAAATCACAAAGCTAAAATGTCAAGGAAAAAAGTATGTATTTGAAAATCATGAGCAAGACAAAAAAGTCATTTAAGTGTGCCATTAGTAATGAAAGGCTTGGTTTTATAAATGGCAAAAAGATTCAAAACTAATATACCATAAAACTGTACACAGTGAAGAATGAAAGAAGTTGGTAATTTTACAATATCTCTGCTTTGGTCACAAGCATGATAGCAAATCCTGTATATAAGGCTACATGGATTTCAGCCAAACCAGACAATCATTGCTTTATGAAAGGCAAAGACCTGATTTCTATATCCTATCAGTTTCCTAGATCTTGCTTCTGGAAAGCTGACAGTGGCTTATTGGTCTGACCTAAATTTATGGGCCAGACTATTTCTGCATGGTCTCATCAACAAGCGTATTTATATGAGCACACACCTTAGAGATGAGAGAGGCAAGGAGTCTCTAAATGCATATGAAGATAAGTTGTACGACAAAATAAAATAGCAAGCAAGAGAAATTTAGATCAGATAAAATTTTGTTTTAACCACCAAGGAGACCAGTATGAATTTTTACTTATTGGAAGAGTTAGAAGGGCTATTTCAGATAACAAAACACATTTGTAGAAACAGTTTACAAATACATCTTAAGTTTTTACATTTTCAAAGCTGGTAATTGCTCTTTCCATAAAACCCTGAATTATTAAAGACTCTTCACTTGAAATGGATCAAATAATTTACTATATACTATTACCCTTATGTGGAAAAAGAGGCATGCTTACCTCACTTGTAGTTGATGATTTGCTTTGTGACAAGAGGAGCAATAGTTTTTTGTTGAAATGAATCTGTACTAAACTTCATTTTCATGTTCTAGATGTTGCCTGATTAAATGTTTGCATTTTTATTTAATAGATTTAGATTTTTTGCATTGGAAGCTGCACTAAAGTGGTGCTTTGGAGCAATGCAATGTTGAGGTTAAAGCAAGTTAGTCTTACACTAACAACCTCTGGATTTACACTTAAACTTTCTTTTTGTCTTGTCCTTTCTTTGTTACTAAAGAAAAATATAGGGGCCAGAGAGATAGCATGGAGGTAAGGTGTTTGCCTGGCATGCAGAAGGTCGATGGTTCGAATTCCAGCATCCCATATGGTCCCCCGAGCCTGCTGGGAGCGATTTCTGAGCATAGAGCCAGTAGTAACCCCTGAGCGCTGACGGGTGTGACCCCCCCCAAAAAAAAGAAAAATAAAAAAGGTTGTCCAAGTAACAACTGCCCCCCAAAGTTGCATAAGATTAATACAACTTCAATTTTTTTCTGTTTCTGAAGATTTTTGTTTGTTTGTTTGTTTGTTTTTGGGTCACATTAGCAGTACTCAGGAGTTATTCCTGGTTCTGCATTCAGAAATTGCTCCTGGCAGGCTTGGGGGACCATATGGGATGCCGGGATTCGAACCACCATTCAGCTGCATGCAAGGCAAACACCCTACCGCTGTGCTATCTCTCCAGTCCCTATTTCTGAAGTTCACCTCTGAAAAACCTCTACAATAAAAGATAACTTCGAAAAAAAAATTTTTTTTTTGGGGGGGGGAGGGTTTTGGGCCACAGCCGACAGCACTCAGAGCTTACTCCTGACTCTGTGCTCAGAAATCACTCCTGGCAGGCTTGGGAGACCATATGGGATGATGGGGATAGAACCTGGGTCCGTCCTGGGTCGACTGCATGCAAAGCAAACACCCTACCTCTGTGCTATAGCTCAGGCTCCAAGATGTCTAAAATTTAAAACAAATGATACTACCATACTTACAATAGATTTACTTCTTACAATATAGTTACTTACTAAAAATATAACAAGACTATTTTATTGGGGTTTTTATTGTTTTTGTTTTTGGGTCACACCCGACAACACTCAGGGTTACTCCTGGCTCTACACTCAGAAATCACTCCTGGCAGGCTCGGGGGAACATATGGGGTGCCGGGATTCGAACCACCATCCTTCTGCATGCAAGGCAAATGCCCTACCTCCATGCTATCTCTCTGGCCCCTATTGTTTTTATTTAAAGTAAAAAAATTGTTTTTTGCCATTTAAAGTCATTTAAAGTAAAAAAAAAATTCCATATTTGAGCTGCATTGTAATTTTGATTACTCCTGTTTTGTTATAAGCAATAAGCACATATTTAGGCGTTTTCTAACATGATTCAAAAATTCCGTTCAAAGCTGTTCTCCATCTTTGAAGTCTGAATTTTTGAAAATACTTCAAACTTGGTCAAATTATCTTAAAAATGCAAGCACACAAGTAATGCTTTAAGAATATGGGTATATGTAACTTTGAATTGAGAAAATATTTTCTGATTTACTTAGCTGAAAAGATTTAGTGATTATAAAAAATTTGACTTTCTAAAAATATGGAAGCTACTTAACAACAAAATATGGAAGCTACTTAACGACTGGGAAAATCTCAATGAAATGAAATATTCACATTTTAAAGGACACAACTATTGTTCAACCAGAAAATATAATTAGTATGACCTCTTAAAATAGTATATCATGAGCATACTCTTAAATAGGCAACAAATTTATTTTAAACCAATATTCATTGAAACCTTGTATCCAAAAATGTTTTCCAGGAAGCCAGAGTGATATGATAGTACAGCGGGTGGGGTGTTTGCCTTGCACACGAAAAATCTGGGTTCAATCCTTAGTATCCCATATGGTCTCCTGCTCTTGCCAGGACTGATTCAGGAGTGCAGAGCTAGGATTAACCCCAAAGTGACACTGGGTGTAACTCAAAACTAAACAAACAAAAAAGCCAAATCAACAAAACTGTTTTCGACAGAATTGAAACTGTGTAAAATAATAAAATACATTCGCAAAGGCTTATCAGTAACTTTTTTAAGTGATGGTCCTCTATAAATGTTTCTATTGAGAAGACTAGTTTTATAATGCTCACAAATTCATCTTTACAAATTATCACTCAGGGGGTTGGAGCAGTGATAGCACAGTGGCAGGGCATTTGCCTTGCAAGAAGCGGAACCCGGGATGGTCACCCTGGGCCTGCCAGGAGTGATTTCTGAGTGCAGAGCCAGGAGTAAACCCTGAGTTGCACCAGATGTGGCCCAAAAACCAAAGAAAAAAATGGGGGGGGAGGGGCGAAGAGATAGCACAGTGGTATGGAATTTGCCTTGTATGTGGCAGACCCAGGATGAACCTGAATTCAATTCCCGGCATCCCATATGGTCCTCCATGCTTGCTAGGAGCGATTTCTGAGTACAGAGTCAGGAGTAACCCCTGAGCAATGCAGAGTGTGGCCCAAAAACCAAAACAAAATGTAAAACCCAAAGCCAAAAAAAAAGAAATATATATATCACTAGAGATCAATTATTGTTTAATCTGTGTCATAGACATATTGAGTTAAAATGATCACAAATTTATCAAGAAATATAAAAGTGCATGTCTGCATATTAATTTATAAAGATGTTAGGGGATGCCCTCTCAATTCTGAGTGTACACACCCAGATTTCATAACACTTGCTATTGTTCATCAAACTCAGCAATTTTTGGGCAATTTCATAACACATTTCCTTTAACCACAAGTGTCAAGAAATTAAAAGTTATTCACAAAGATTGTAATAAATTCAGAAGTCAGGTAGCAAGAAGAATTGTACAGGTTTACAGTTGCTGTTAGATCTTCAACAATGAAAAGTGGCATTGACTGACTGACTAGTGGTGAGATTTTGGAGCAAACATTTATAGAAATTCAGGAACAAAATAAAGTCCAAATTAAAACAAAATGAAAACACCACAGAACAAACATGAAATGACACCGTGCTTCCTTTTGTGCATTAACAGTAACAAAATAAAAAAGATGAAAAGACTTTAAGTTTTTTTTTTAAGTAAGCTATTCACAAACAGAAAGCATTAGCAAGCACGCTTACCTTGGGCAGGATCAGGTGGACCAAACTCCAGAGAATATCGTAAAATGAAGTTATTGTTCCACACATAGAGTTGGTTATCTCTTGGATTATAATCCACTGCAGCAATGTACTGGTACTGGTTAGGGAAGGGAACATTCACATACTCTCCTCGGCTTAGTCGTGTATTGTAAATATAATCAATTGCGTTCTTGCCTGTTTCACTTTCATTGTCTTGATAAACTGACTTGACCACATAAAGAACTCCACAGATCATAAAAGCATTTGATGCAGCGCGTTTGTCATAGATAGTCTCCCAGGTTGCTTCAAATCGAAGAGTGTATGGATTGAGTTGGCTAATCACTATCATTCCATTGTTCTGCTCAGTGGCATAAATGACCCATAAGCCATTCTCATCCACCGCGAGGTCAATATCAGTTTTTCCTCCCCATCTATAGGGTGAGGTATCATGATAGTTAGCATAATTAATTATGGCCTCTCCACTCTTAATTCTAGTCCTCAAGTCAAATTTCACAATATTCCTCGTTCTTTCTTTGTTAAAGAAGACAGCACCATCATATACCACAAATCCAGTACCATCAACGCGGTTCGGTAGTTTGTATGTTGTTGTTTGGCGGCTGTTTTGAAAATCTTCTAAAGAAGCAAATTCTATTAAAGTGTCAGTGCGGTAGGGAGTCCAGGGCATAAAATAAATTTTATCTGCAGCCTGAAGTGGATCCTTGCACCAAGCACCTGCCTTTTGATCAGCTTCATATATAGATGGTGAGTCCACAACTGCTTTCAAGGTCCCAGGGCACACAAAAACTAACAGTCATAGAGAAAAGACAAGAATTAAGTCAAGTTAAAAATTTTATACAGGCAAACCAAAGCTTTATTTATCTTAAATAGAAAGAAAAAAAATTCATTTTTATTAATATTCAATTTAACAAAATTTGTACTTAATACCAGGATTGCCCATATTTCTCCAACTTCCCATAATCAAGACACCAGCATACAAAGTAGCTGGGGTGTACTTTCACAGACAAGAACAAATTTCAGAATCATTTATAATTGAGCTGACCATTTTTCTGCTATGTAGTTTTATGCTATAATTTGGTCATTTATAATTTGAAGCTTTGAGATTTGTGTACAACTCTGTACAAAGTATGTATTTTGATCCAGACTTTGTATCCTTCCTCCCCCAGACCACTTAGAACACCCCCAACACAAAACACTAAAATAAAAACAGAACAAAAAAACCCAATGTGAAGCCTTATTGAGAACTTTCACAGAAGTCAGACTGAAAACAAAGGTGCTTCCACTGAAAGAACATAAATATTCGGAAAATGCAATTAGGAGCCGAGAAAAGTAAATACAAGGAAAGCATTGATGAAACAATCAGGAG
The DNA here is from genome assembly GCF_024139225.1 of Suncus etruscus. Lineage (NCBI taxonomy): Eukaryota > Metazoa > Chordata > Mammalia > Eulipotyphla > Soricidae > Suncus > Suncus etruscus. The sequence continues at coordinate 34,451,062 of NC_064851.1, read as the reverse complement.
ACCCTGTAACCATGGCATGCTATGGAGAGGGTTCTGGAAGCCAGGCAAGATGACGTTTTACACTTGAATAATAAAATAACCACAGGTGTCAGAAAAAGAGATAACGGGTGAAAAAAGAAACAGAGAAAGGATAGCTCCCCGTCGCCAACTTCAGTATTTTTACCCCACCACTAGATTTAGTAGTCATATAAATTCATTGTTAACAGTCGACTTCTTTATGAGGTACATTTTATGAGATCCTGCTGATATATTTTTTTTTAATGTCAGGAGTTTTGTGGGATAAGGGAAGGGAGAAGGTAACATCCATAAGGCACATAACAGGGAGCTGGGGTTCAGAGTGTATACATTATTTACCTTTTTGCTCCACTTCTATTTTAAGCATCGGAAGAAAAGTGAAAACAAAAGTTCAAGGGAAAAAGAAAAAAAAGATTAAAATAAATTGACTATTAGCTAAGTCTGAATTTGTAATAGAAGCCAAATATAGGAAAAAATAAGAGCTGTACTACTTTGGACAAAGAGAAACACAACAGGAAAAAACCTAGCAAAAGAGAGATTCTAAAGTTACATAAGAGAACATAGATCAATCATTTTAGTAGATTAAGGAGGCAATATAAATATGCTGGCATGTTGCTTCACTTAGTGAACCTGAATAAATAATGAAACTTCACTAATGCATGGCATACATACTCTTGCCTTTCCAAACTCACTCAACGTTCTTCTCAAATTTTACTATGTATCAGTATGTTATAGATACAAATGCATGCAGAGGTATCATCTCCTTAACTGATCATGTACACTTACTCAATTAATTAAAAATAGGTAAGCATCACAATAAGAAATTATTTTTATAAAAATGACAGCTAAATTTTAGAATTTAGATCATAGTTAATACTGATACTGTTATATTTTAATTTTCCTCAAAGACATATAAGAAATATAACCATGCAACTCTGTAGATTGTACATATGTTCCTCTATTACTTTCTATTGCTAGAATAATCCATTTAACCATTTTTTAAAATGCCTCCTATTCAGAAATATATAGATCTCCTCCCCCTCCCAAAAGAGAATCTGAAGGATGGAGTAAGGTAATGTATTTCCCCCAATAAAACTTAGTAAAATTTACTTATTTAATACTTTTTCAATTATGAAATTCTAATTTAAATCTATCACATTTGAAACTGGTAACAGACTATTGTATTTAAAAATAAAGTAAGCAAAATACATACAAGGGGAAAGAAGCACAGTAGGCAAGGAAAAAAAGGAAGAAAGAATTATGGTTAGCTTATTATAACATCATCTACCATAATCAATTTATAAGAAAGCAAGCGAGCATGCAACAACAATCATAACAAGCATTCAAAGCAAATACCTTGAATCCATACAACCCATAAAAGGTAAATGCTTTCATAAAACAAACCTGATTACTTGGATTACATGAGAAAAAAAACCTAGAACAAAAAGCACTCCTACTTTCAAAAATATTTAAGAAATAGATTATGCAGGTGAAAAGGATACTATTTAAAATCCTTCCTGGTCAATAGTAGTCTAGATTATAAACCAAGAAACACTATTTAAGATTGTATATAGGCTTTAAAGTATGTTGCCTGAATTTCATAAATGTGAACAGATTAATGTCTGTGCTTTTCCCTCTTCCCTTATTAAAATTCATTAGGGTGTGCTAATACTATATCTCCAAACTGATTACTCAAAGATACTGTAGTTGCACATTTCATTAAGATGTCTTAGCTTGATTAATTTTTTAAAATTACAATAATTCATCAAGATTAAATACTGACCTTTTGAAATACCTTAGAGGAAAACATTGCACAAAATGTTTGCCATGGGAACAGCATATAACCTCAACATTAAGTCACCACCTCCCCTAAACGAGTCTATTTATAATCACTTTCAGGAAACATACTTGTTTTATAATTTACAATTTGGACTACAATCAGTAAAAAGAAGAAATTCAGTGCTACTGATAGCAAATAATTTTTAATAAACTGGTCATCCTAAACTTTCTTCTCAGATAAGAACAGTATTCTACCTGGTTGGAATTTATATAGCACTTATTTGTCTTTTTAGGAAAGGATGGTTTTACCAAAATGAATTTAGTATTGAATGGTGCTGATACATTTTTAAAATGCATCTCATACTTGAAACAGAATGTAAAACAAGTTCAATAAGGATATAGTGAGTCAATTTTATTTGGAGGTGGATGCGTTTGTGGTATTCAGGGCAAACTCTTTCTGGTGGGGCAAAGGGATCATATGCGGTTCTGGGGAATCTAACTCAAGTTGCTACCTAAGAACCCAACTAGCTGCATTATCTCTCCAGCACCTGAAGTTAGTCTTTGCCTTCCAGTAATTAAAAATGAGTGTATTTAAAAAAAAAAAAGTCATTCACTGAATAGTGCAGATATTGAGCAAAATAAATAGCTTGTAATTTAGCTGATATAACTTAGACTAAGTAAAAGAAAATGGCCATATTTTGCAAAATTATATTCTAATGAAAACTGGGAAAACCCAATGTAAAAATAGAAATAGAATAGTCATGAATTATGTTAAGAAATGATATATAAAAGAAGATCTTAAGTTTATATTTTTATGAAAACAAGACAGTGATGACTGTCAAATAATTCAAAATTCTAGCAATCCACAATATAAACATGATATACTTAGTCAAATTAGCATTCTTCACATGCGAAATACATACTACCACTTATATAAATAGACTGTACAAATTAGTTCATAACAATATGCTTACTATTCTATAGACCAAACATATACACATGAGTGCTTACAATAATGAAAGACTACATAGATATGCAAGACAAGAAACTGACCCAAACGAACTGCAGCCTACATACTCTGTATCTGAAGTGACACACTATTTCATTTTGAATAATCTCACCTTTTCTTCAAGATAATTTAATCAATTCTAATGATTACATTTTTTCTCATCAAATAAAAATTGTGACTAAAATTATGTAATTTAAATAACAATAATTTGAAATAAGATGGTAGAAATGTAAATCAAATTTTGCCTGTAGTATGTGATTCTAATCTGATTATTTCTCATATTTAGAGAATCTTTGTCTTCTTTTAAGCACACATTATTCATTACTATTTTGTTAATGTAAAAGGATAGATGATGTATATTTTATATACCTGCAATTCTAGCACAGACATTCTCTAGATAAGTATAAATGTCACATATAATACATGTGTCTGTTTATAAGCACTTCTAATAATTTAGAAAATTTACTGTAAACATTTCAGAAATTGTGAAAAATTTTGATATTGTTGAAAGATAGGAGAAAACAATTTAGGATGTATAAACTCAAGGAAATTTGGCTCTAAATAGCAGTTGGCATAAAGCCAGGTGAAATGAGATTCACAGACCAACTATAATGAAAACGATATAAGAAAAAGTAACAAAGTATGATTACTTCAAAAAGAATAAAAAAAAGGTTAGAGAACTTACTTAAGAGTTAAAGCAAGCAAGTGTAAGGGAACTGTTTATGACGAACAGAAGCATAAAGAAAGGACTGGAGAGGAAAATGGGCAAAAGATATAAGAAAACAAACAGCCCTTCTATTTTCAACAAGATCTGTATTAAACTTTAGTCCTATTGAAAACTATGCCAAGATAGTGTGTCACTACTGTACGGTATATAGGAATTTATATTTTTTCTCTATTTAGCAAAGAGTAATTTTAAAAAAGCCATAGACTTATTTCTGCCTCGTGCAAACATCTAGAAAAATAACAATAAATTAATTACTGGGATTTTTTTTAAAGGAAAAAACTAAAAAGAACAAATACTTCTCTGAGTATAGCTATTTGCAAGTTTAGTGCACAATGTACAATACTTCTGGAAAACTGGAAAAGTAAAATTTTGAAAGTTAGAAGTTCCAGAAGATATTCACATTTTTGTTTCTTAAACAGCGCAAGAAATTACTTAAAAGTCTGAAAATAATATTTGCTTATCAACTGTTTCTTGGTCTATAGACTAGGTAACAGGAACTGGCTCCAGAAAGATAATTCTTGGCAGCTCTGAGTGATTCCACTGTTTGGAATGGATGCTGTATTCCTTTTCTAATTTGAGGACAGAAACCATGCTAAATTCAAGTGAAAGTTGACTTTATGGAACAAAGGTTTGGTTAGCTCAAAAGAATACAACGTTCCTCTAGTGGCACAGGAGAATGATTATGTCAAGCCACCAACACTACATACAGGAGAAATGATAACAAAGATCACTGCATTCAGTAGGCTTCCAATCCTACAAATAGTATAGAAAATACTGAAAGCATAAAAAGCATCCATTTCATAGTAATACAGGAACACAGAGCAGGAATGAAAACAAAAGATCATCTGTGTTTGGCCTTTAACCGATACCCCCACAAAAGCAAATTTATCAAAAACAGCAGAGAAGAGAGACAGCTCCTCCACGGGATATGTGAGAATATATTACTACCACACTAGACAGATATCTATCAAAATCAGTCTTTTGTATCAGAAGAACTGGTAGTTTAGTCATATGATTTTATTAGAAGTAATGATCTAGTTTTGAGGTTCTGGAAAAGAGCAAATTCATTATTTAGTGAATTATATTTTTCTTAGAGGGAATTGAGTAAAAACTATCTCGAATGAATAAAAATACTACTAAAACAAGTTTTAATTCAAGTGCCTTAAAATTCATGTAACATGACATTTTCTCCAGTCAAGTAAACAAGAATACTCTCAAACTAGTTTCCGAAAAACTGGGTAAAACAATTAACATTTTGTTGTCTAAAATAGTTTCCTATTAAAAGAAGAGACTGCAAGCTAGAAGTATGAGTAAGTGTGAATTGAAAGCAGGAAGAAAACTACACAGAATTTAGAATAATGGCTAAACACGACTTTGGAACTTTACATTTAGATTTTAAATCTCTCCCTAGAATCTTGTGAAATGGATGCTAACGATACTCAGATACGTTCAAGATTCTATCTAGTTGTTAAAGATTTTTATTATTATATCTCATTAAAAAAGTTTCCCTAAATTCAAGTGAAAGGCACTTGCCTTAGTTACTGCTACAAGGGTAGCGTTTACCAATCACTAAAGTTACCACAACAGCAGGTAGCCATTCAAGTGGCTCACGATTAAAACTGAAGTCAATTTCTTCTTTAGAAAACTGTGAGCCAAACCAATTTGTCAGCAACTGGTATTGGGCAAAAGTACAGATTTCTATCTGCCCTATTGAATAGCTAATTCAAGTTTGTTTTCTGGAAAAACACTAGCCTTAAAAAGCCAAACACTTAAGAACACAGACAGACACTTGGCCAGCCTCACACTATGGCTTCCTTCCACACTTCATGAAGCTAATTGGAGGCCCGAGTCTGTTAGTGCTCTGCATGCATAATGGTTTTGTAGGCCATAAACATATGCTTCTTTTACATGTGTAGTCTTCCAGCATCAACAAAGAATGCTGGAAAAAGTGAAAGATATAAACTTCATACTTACTGTAAGGGACACATTCATATTGGACTTCAAGATATTTGTATGTTCCAGGACATGGATCAGGAAAAACATCTGACCCAGTAACTACTATACATTGAGTTCGATTGTTGCACCTGAAAAAAAAAATATATAGTCAATAAACTTACATTTAAATTTTTACTAAATACATGTATCCATTAAAATGTGGCAGTGATTAATATTTTTCGAGTTTGGTATAATGATTCTATTAATTGATTCATTCACTGGTTTTCTTCAAGCAACTAGCACAAACAAAAATTCAAATGACAGTAACTTGCTCTACATTACTTATTCCAGCATTAAAATTTTGGAACATTAAATTCTAACTTAATGTCCAAAGAAAATGCTGTTATTCTTTTAGATGTTTATTTTGAAAATTTTTATGAATTAAAAACAGGATTCTGATTAAGAATTAAAATTACAGTTTAAAAAAAGGGTATTCTATGGGTTTGCTCTTCAAACCATATTTTTCCCTGAACATGTATTTTACTTGCTTGTATCTATGTGTTTTGCTTTCTTATTTCCATATTCCATTTTATTTTTGGTTTTTGGGCCATACCCAGTGACACTCAGGGCTTATTCCTGGCTATGGGCTCAGAAATCGCTCCTGACTTCAGGGACCATATAGGACTCTGGGGGATCGAATCTTGGTTCGTCCTAGGTTAGTGTGTGCAAGGCAAAAGCCCTACCGCTTTGTGCCTCTGTTCTGGCCCTTATTTCCACTTTTTTTAAAAAAAGCCTGTGTTCTCTCTCAAATATACAGTCTCCCTTTCTCTCCCCCTAAAATACATCTTTCTAAATAGGTTTCAACAAAAACTTCTTTGCTTCAAAAAATAAATAAAAATTAGAAGTCTGATTACGACTAATCAGAAACAGTCTGAAGTTAATAATCTGGCAATATATTTTAACTATGAATTCAAAATAAAGAATCAGGCTTTTAAGTTTAACCACTAAATCTAATTTTGTGCTAACTTTTCTTCCAGAAGCACTTTTAAAATTCTGAATAACAGATGATAAATTGTATGTCACAATTTCCATGTGATGACTGTATAAATGTCAGAATGTATTAAAACCTTGAACACAGTGCTTGGCTAACTTTCTTTTGTTTGTTTGTTTGGGGGCCACACACAGCGGGCACTTGGAGGCTACTCCTGGCTCTGCACTCAGAAATCATTCCTGGCAGGCTCGGGGGACCATATGGAATGCCGGAAATCGAACCTGGGTTCGTTCTGGGTCATCATGTGCAAGGCAAACACTCTACCACTCTGTGCTATCACTCTGGCCCAACATTCTTTTTAATACTATTACTAGTTTCATAGATTGGTGTGCTAAGACTATGTAAAGATGACTATGAGCCTTACTTAGTTCTAAGTTAGCACATTCTGAAATGTACATTAAAAATAATGTCACTAATATAACACTTATTAAGATGCAGAAGAAATAATCTTACTTCTTAATATTTAAGCTTTGAGAATCTGACAAATGATCATTTAATATGTCTTGTTAAAAAAAAATGAAGAGGCAGGATTCCAGGTAGTGTTTACATGAAAGTTAAGAAAGCAGAAGAGCATTATAATAAAATTTAGTTAACAAGTTAAATATCAGGTATTCTATTGGATATAAGTAAGTTGACTATACAGTGGACCAAAAAAGGATATGTAATGAAATCAAAATTAGGAAAAGGGAGCTCAACTTTTAGCACAATTATGCCAAGGACAGTAGAAGGAGACTCAGTCATGTTAAAAGGGAGTTTTCTTTGTTACTTTATGAATCTTTATGCCATTCAACTCAAAACTGGCTGAATCCTCCTTGAAGAGCATCAAAACCAAAAAAATTCTACAAAACCCGACAAGTAAATATTGTAGGCCAAGGCACAATATGATTAGCTCTCAAATGAAAATATTTCATATTAATTTGTAACTAATACTGCTTGTCAAATATTAAGTTAATAACAGAATTAATCTATGATACCGTATAGTTTCCTATCTTTCTTTCTTGGGAATCCAAGGACACTCAGGTTTTGTTCCTGTCTCTGTGATTAGTGAGCCATATGTGGCACTAGAGATTGGAGTCAGGGTTGACTGCATTTAAAACAAGCCCTTTACTTCCTATACTATCTATCCAGCATCCATATATATATTTTTAATATATTCCATAAAAATAAATTTCAGTGACATGGATAATATCCATGATGCAGTATCACATTCTTATGCAGCATTGCGTTTTCCTCTCCTATTTTGTCTTTCTCTTAAATTGGTTGATCTGAAAATTTTCTTTCCGATGGTTGACCTTTTAGTAGTAATGAAGTCTTTAAATAAGAATCATAGTAAATATTTACTCCATTAACCCAATAAACAGTATAGGAGTTAAGGCATTTGATTTGCATGCTGCTAATCCCAGTTTGATACCTGCCACTACAAATAGTACCCCAATCCTGCCAGAGTTGATGCCTTAGCATCATCTGGTGTGACTAAAATATTTCCCAGCAGACATATTTATGATGTAGGTTCTTTGATAGGTTAAAAAAAAGTATCCAATGTTCCAGCTATTTAATTTTTTCCTTTAGTATACGTATTATTCCCCTATTCAACAAACTGCTATTCTGTAAATATCATTATTATATATTTGAAATGTGTTCTCAATAGAAATACCATAAAATGACAATTCCACTTGCAGGTAAAATTTGTACATAATTCTTCACCCTTTTTTACCCAAATAGGTTTACACTCACACACGAAAGCAGGAACAGGTAGAAAAGAAGCAGAACAAACTAATTATGGTACTGAAATGGGTCAAAGTATTGCAGAAGATTTGGAAATTTGTATTATGTTAGTATTTTTCAAAGTTAAAGAATAAGTGGAAAGTGCTCTAAATTTTTCCAATCAGGGGTTGGAGAGAGAGCACAGCGGTAGGGAGTTTGCCTTGCAGACAGTAGATACAGGACGAACAGTGGTTCGAATCCTGGCCTCCCATATGGTTTCCCAATGCCTGCCAGGAGTGATTTCTGAGTGCAGAGCCAGGAGTATTCCCTGAGCTGTGCAAAGAGTGTGACCCAAAAACAAACAAACAAAAATTCCAATCAGAAGATAAGATGAATAAACAGCTATAATTATAAATTTATATCTCTATTTAAAAATTTCAATATGAAAATAAGTTTGTAGGACATGAAGCTTAAGTATTCTTGTTTTTATTATATTCTGCCTAAAAGACTAATAACACTAATACAAAAGCATTTGCTTTCATGTACTGTTACCAAACTTTTCAGCTTTTTTTACTGAACTTTTCACAACTATAAGTTCAAGTTAATGTCAAAAGCAATTACAAAATTTATATGAACCACACAAATATTTTATTAACAACATTGCACATATAATCAGTCACCTGTAGGAAGTAAAAGTATTAATTCTGAGACTATAATTCGAATTGAAGTTTAGAAGTCCAAATGGTGTTCTTATAAATGAAATTATATAATTTCTGAATGTCATGGCCTTCCAAGCTATCTAAAGTGTTTATTTTATATATCATAAGCATAAGAAATTAGCTGGGCATAGATGGGTTGAGTGGGAAGAGGAACAGATCAGACCAAAACAAAACAAATTCTTGAATTCTCACGGCAGAATTGAGGTTACCAGAAAGAGAGGGGATTAGAAATGTGGAGAGTTGAAAGGGCCAATGCAGGAATATTGGCATTTTTGGTAGTGGGCATGATGTTTTATCAGGAGTATTTGAATAGGTCTAAACATTTATCCTTAGAACATACAATTATGGTAAACCAACAATTACATAAATAAAAAAGACTATCTTTGCAATGAAAAAATTGTAAAACTATTAAATTTGCATACCACACTATCTTAATTAGTGGGAAAGAAAACCAACGCTTGGCTGGAGTGGGTAGTGTGTTTGCTTTACATGTGGTTGATCAGAAGTTGATCTCCAGCATCACATAAGTCCTGGAGATGACCATTAATAATCCCGGAGCACAGAGCCAGGAATAAGCCCTGAGCAACAGCTGGATGTGACCTCAAAGCAAAAACAAACCACCAAAATCCCCCTACGCTTATAGAGGAGGTAATAATAAAAATAAAATTGCAGATTGTTATAATTTGTTTTGTGAATGAACCAAGTAGCCTTAAGTTTCTTAATACAGATGACACAGGAGAAAGGAAATACTCAATGTGAACTGTTAGTACTAAAATAAACCTGAAAATTCCTCAGCCAATAAACAGTTGGTAAAATTGCAAAGCTGTAAACTACGATCATTTAAGAAGATAGAAACGTGAAAGCAATTAGCAGAGAAGCAAAGTAAATTCCCAGTCAGCTTCAAGTTTTCAATTGAATGACAATGAAAGGCACAACAGAGCCAAGAAAGGAAAAACTGCTGTTTGCATTCTTAGTACCTGAGTCTAGCTTCTGTTAATAGTTTCCCTGTTTCCTCACAAATAGGTTTCTAAATCAGTAAAGATTAAGTTTATCTAATAGTATTAACTGGAATATTAGAAGATGTTTTGGCTATTCTGTATAGATTATGTCAAAAATTCATACTTTTCTCTGATTTTTGTTTTTGCACTAAGAATGGAAAACAAGATCTCACACACATATGTCCTTAGGTTGAGCTATATATCCCTGGCCCTATCCACACTTTTCTTACTGAGCAGTGATAAGAAAGCAAAAAGGAAAAAAATAGGGTATAATAAGTAGATGGGCCTTTGATTATGGCTCACAGAGATAGAATAATTATTCATTCAGAAAAGGTATAATAGGAACCGGAGAGATAGCACGGAGGTAAGGCGTTTGCCTTTCATGCAGAAGGATGGTGGTTTGAATCCCGGCATCCCATATGGTCCCCTGAGCCTGCCAGGAGTGATCCAAAAGCCAAAAAAAAAAAAAAAAAACCCAAACAAACAAAAAAAAGGTAAAGTTATGATAAATATGTTTTAGATACTTTACCTTTTAAACTATTTATTTTATTGCTTTATGTTTGTTAAGAGGCAAATTTTTCCCCCCAAACACTGGCACATATGAGCAAAGGGCTAATGCTAATATTAGTGCACACATTTGATTATTTCACTGTCATAATAGCACTACTAAAAACCATCTAGATATTATTATGTCTATACCTTACGGTCTGTGACTTTCTTATTAACATTTTTCTCTTCTTTACATTTACATCTGATTTTCCTGACACACCTAGCACAATTGCTATGGGCATACTACTGGTTTTGTGCTCAAGGATCACTCCTGGAATGCTTTAAGGGAGGGAGCATATGTGGTGTTGGAGATATAACACAGGTTAACAGAGTAAGCATCTTACCCACTGTATTATCTCTTCAGCCCTACTAATTTTCTTACTAATCTAAAATACAGATTACTACACTCACGCTGAGAATTCCTTGTTACTTAAATAAATCCAATAATAAATGCTTTGCAACTTCAAGTTCAAATATCAGAATAAAAGCATTACTGACATTAATATTTATAAGACTTATTATTTTAAACATAAAACTCAAAAGGCACAATAAAAAAATTTCTAAATCCTACTTTTAAGGTCATCTGTTTCTCTAAAGGATAAAAGAATATTTAAAAATTATTTTAAAGTTCATTCTTATTACACTCTCTACTCTAAATGAGGGAAAAATCTATTGAGGAATGAAGCCAAATGCACATCTCAATAATTGAAGATAATAAAGCTGAATAATTTTGGAGATTAATAATTTATTAATTTACTTCCTATACACAAGGGACTACTACTAATATTTTTGCTTATGCACAAAAATCAGAGTATAAAACTTAAAGTCAGTGTTATTGTACAGTTTTATGACAAATGAGAGAAAAATATCATTATGAATACCTAAAAAGTATTAACCATCACATCTAGAAGAGTATAAAAAGCTAAATAAATGTTTATATATTGATATGTAAATATATATTTTAAAATAAAAAGCTTTCTATTTCATATATTTTCTTTCAGGATATAATCAATATTCTCAAGTTTTAATACTAACTTTTTAGACATACATAATATTTTATAAAATAAGGACAAAAGACTTCCAACAATAATTTTTATAAATGGAAAAATATTGTGTAAATGTATATTATCATTAACTTAAATGCTAACATGTTAAACCTCTTATAAGTTTTATACAAGACTGATGTTAACAGTTTAAATAAAGTGATTCTTTTTAATATTTTGAACAGCTGTGCATTATCTCTAATATTATCAATTCACAAAATACAATGATTGTCTTCAAGATCTAAAATTGTAAGTGAAAGAATGCACAATGCATATTACATATCATTTGAGGAAAAAAGGGTATAAAACTCAGCAACAAGGGGCCGGAGCAATAGCACAGCGAAAGGGCATTTGCCTTGTACTCTGCAGATCCAGGATGGACCTGGTTAGATCCCCGGCATCCCAGATAATCCCCGTAGCCAAGAACGATTTCTGAGTACATAGCTGGGTATAGCCGGTGTGGCACAAAAACAGACAAACAATCAAACAAACAAAAGCAATAAAACATTGTTCAAGAACAAACATTGGCAAATTGAGAAAAATTACTGTTTCATGGTAGACTGTCTGTCTTCTAAGTGTGCAGTTCCCATATACCTCAGGCTCTGAGCATTACTATAGCATACTGCTATCTGAGCCTGTAGCACACGGCAGCCAGGTGTCTGTATGCAACATGAAGATAATCTCTGCTGAGCACACATGCAAATACAGCAACAAGGAGTGATATGTGTCCTTAGGGAACATCAGAGTTAAATATACAACTACTGCAGCTTATGTCTGTGATCCCAGGCTTTGAAGTTACATTAAGGATGAAGGGAAAGGGGGACTGAAAATTTGTAAATAAAGTTTCTCACTTATAAAAAGGGAAAGTAGTGTTTTTAGAGTCAGATAGAATTGGAGATTTAAGGCCAGTCTGGTTGCCATAAAATTGAGTAAATAGCAATGAATTCCATTTTTAAGATTTAGAACTCTTTTATCTGTAAAATATAATGTCATCTTTACAAAGTTGTCCAGAAGGGTTAATAAGATAATGCAAGCAAACTTTTTTGCATAGTACTCAACAAGTACGAACGAATCAAATGTTCAACAGAACCTTTAACAAAATATTCAACAGTGATGCATAGTTAGCCACTGATCTGTAATCTTAAAGGAGTAGAGTATCTTTTATTCTTCTAGACTTGTAGCTATTTTGAGGATGACTCCCCCGTGTGCAGCTTTAAAAAGAGGCCAAACCATTCATGCAAATTTGTTTCCTTTCTCACTCTAATCTTGAATTGTACAATGCCCAACAAATTACTTCTGCTCTTCTTTTGATTATCTTATGCTCATTATTACACTTTACCAAGTGCAAAGTATGGAGATGAGATTCCATGCGTAATCTATTGTGAGAGGTGTTTTAATCAATAGCCTTGTTCTGCTGATTAAGCAGGGGTTTCTGTTTTGGCAAGATAACATTAGTTCTCCAGTCATGCTCCAAAAACCATTGGGAATCTTCAGCAGATCATTAGATATGCTACAATAAAGCTTTGGTACATTCTCTTTTCTTCCTTAAATTACTTCTTCACTGTCCCATCATTCCTTGTCTCGGTAGCACTGCATTATTATTGCAGTTTCCCTGAAACTTGCACTAGAGCTATGTCTCCAGGCCATAGGATGCCATTTTCAATTGAAGCTTCTGCTTGAAAATATAAATTAAGAAAATTTCATTATCTTCTGCCAGGGGCCATTATTCACCACAGTTCTAAGGAAGATTAAAAATGCAAAATCTACCACCGTGGACAAATACTCCAGCATTCAACAAAAACTCGTAATAAAATAAAAATTTAAGTTTGCTGAAATTTGAAATCATTCTCAAGAATAAGGTCAGTCCTCTGAATCTCTCTTTTTTTTTTTTTTTTTTTTTTTTGGTTTTTGGTTCACACCCGGCAGCATTCAGGGTTTATTCCTGGCTCTATGCTCAGAAATCGCCCCTGGCAGGCACAGGGGATCATATGGAATGCCCGTATTTGAACTACCCTCCTTCTGCATGAAAGACAAATGCCCTACCTCCATGCTATCTCTCTGGCCCCAGTTCTCTGAATCTCAATGTTCAAGGAAGACTTCTACAGTTTCAGTGGCATTTTTCAAATTCAAAGTATCAGCAGTAATTATTTTTCCCAAGTTAGCTTATGCCTTAGTTAAAAATACCCATGTTTCGGGCCCGGAGATATAGCACAGTGGTGTTTGCCTTGCAAGCAGCCGATCCAGGACCAAAGGTGGTTGGTTTGAATCCCGGTGTCCCATATGGTCCCCCGTGCCTGCCAGGAGCTATTTCTGAGCAGACAGCCAGGAGTAACCCCTGAGCACCGCCGGGTGTGCCCCCCCCCCCCAAAAAAAACCCAAAAATACCCATGTTTCACAAAATACATAAATAACTCAAAGATACTGCATATGCATTTCTAAAGTATCAATACAAGCAGAAAATTTATAGGAATACTTTTTTTAAAAGTTTTAAATAATCCATAGGTGAATTGTGTATTCTAAATGAAAAATTTTATAGATTATTTATTACAACATGAAACCATTCTCTAATAAGATAAAACACAATGAATCTGAGCAAACAATGATCACCTGTCAATAAGTAAATTTTATTCTAGCTAAATACACAAGTTTAAAAAAAATATTGAAAAACAGTGCACAAAGCTAGCAAGTATAAGGCCAGGAGCTTTATTTGGGGGTATCATATAACACCCTAAACCTACCACTGTTAAGTGTGATTACTATTTTTTAAAGTAAAGTTAGAAATTTTAATATGAGGGGCCGGAGAGATAGCATGAAGGTAAGGCGTTTGCCTTGCATGCAGAAGGACGTTGGTTCGAATCTCAGGATCCCATATGGTCCCCCAAGCCTGCCAGGAGCAATTTCTGAGACTAGAGCCAGGAGTAACCCTTGAGTACCGCCGGGAGTGATCCAAAAAACAAAAATAAAACAAGAGAAAAAAAGAAATTTTAACATGAAAGGCAAAGAGTAAAGAAAATATCCAGTGCTAATCTATATATTCTTACTGGGAATCCTATTGTGAAACATAATAGAAATTCAGAAATTATATATGAACAAATAATTATGGTCAACCTCACTATTTTAGCCTGTAAATAAACAGAAAGTGGAAAAGAAGTACCAGACATTCATTTCTACTTCAATAAATTGTACATGATTCTGAAAAACATTCTGTCGATTTGGGCAGTTCTTATCCTGCAAGTCAGTAATACAACACTTCTGAAACAAGTCCACATAAGAGACAGGGAAAAAGAAAAGTACTATCAACCCCAGACTACTTTTTCATATACTAACAATTCTTAGAACAAAGTACTCTATATTTTTATTCATAATTTAGAAAAAAGTTTATACATACAGTAGATGACTTAATAAGAATATCCACATTTCAAATATAAATGTTTGCTCAAGAGCATATTCAACCAGAGGGTGGTTTTAAAAACTGTCAACTCAGAAAAAGGTGGCCATCACTGTCACAGACCAAATAGAGAAGCTATTGAATGTTAAATCAAACCTTTAATTTTGTTTTATTTTTCTGTAAAATAAAATGATCTTTTATTATCCAATCTTACATTCTGTAGAGCAAAGTGGGTCCTGCTTTCTTTAATATTTATTAATGATGATTTGTGAGCCTTACTAATTGCTAGGTAAACATAACATTAGAAAGCTAAATGGTGTGTAATTAATTTGGTTAAAAAAAAAAAGAGGTGTTTTATAGTAATGTCCCCATTTGTCATATAACTGTTCTCATTATTTAATAATTTCTGTAGTCTAGAAGATTTCTACCTATCATAGTTAATTTTTAGGCAGGCCACACTATTATATTTTTAGTTTTATAAAATACTATTTTAAGTATTATAAAAGTCTTTCCCAAAAAGTGTTACAGAAATCCAAGCTCTTACCAGAATTTCTAGGAAATATTCCTAAATACTGGTAAATGCATAATTATAATATTTTGGATGACATAGAATCTTTTCCACTAAATTTCCTATATGCTGGCATTTCAAAATTTTTTTTCTGTTTGGTTTGTTTTCTTGTCACACCTGCTATTGCTCATGACATACTCCTAGCTTACTCAGGGATAACTCCTGGTGATGCTCAGAAGACCATCTAGAGTGCCAAGGATTAAAGGTGGGTAAGCTGTTCATAAAACAAGCGTACTACATGCTTTACTATTTCTTTGTTCCTGGTATTTCAAAAATTCTTAAATATAATCCTATTTTTAATTGTAGCTGTAATAGAAACTTTGCATCTATACTTATAAAACAGTAGAAAAATGCCAATATATAACTAAAATATATGAAAAAAAGAAATTCTTTTTTCTGTACTTGCAATATAAACCATTTGGATTAAAAAAGTATGTAATAAGTAAATGAAGTGAAACTTTTACAGAAATATCAAGAAACATATAACAAGTCAATTTTAGTTTGACAGAAAATCATATTCAAACTTAATCTATTCTATTTTGATACATTCATATAGATCAAATCTATTATTTACATAATAGGCTATCATATTTTTCAGTCGGCTGAAAACAGTGGTTACACAAAAGTGATAGCCAGGGTAAGCATTTTTATATTTGAATAATGTGCTAAGAATAGCAATGAAGTATCATATTTCTTTATTTGTATAAGTTTGTTTTGGGAACAAACCTGGCAATGCTCTGAGGCTATTTCCAGCTCTGTAATCAGGAATCATTTCTGGTGAAGCTCAGGGACAAATATGGGATGCCAGGGATTGAACCAGGGTCAAGGGTGTGAAAAACAAAAGCCCTGCACACTGAACTATTTCTCCAACACAACAGGATCGTGGATTTGCAATTTAGAAACTTCATTCTCCCCCTTAAATATTCCATATTAATTACAACAACCAACATTTTTAAATGACAATGCTGGTACTAAGAACAACTTCTGATATTTCAGAAACCTTCTAAATTCTTTGCAGACTTTAATGGACCTTGGGGTCAGTTTAATGCAAATTAAGTTTGACTCACTCAGAGGCTTATTAATCCAGTACAAAATCTCTTGTTTGCAGAAATGCACAATCAACATAAATATGCTTGCTTTTATTAGTAAAATAAGAAGTATTTATTTACAAAGCTTGCCACTGAGACAGTTTCATTCACAGGGTCATCGGGTCTAACTACTTAATGAAAGACACAAGATAAATTAAGCGGGAATAAAATCTATAAAATGTAAAATGTTTTTTTTTAAAAAAACTATTTCTGTGTCCAACTTCTTAAGACCTTAGCTTTTAATAATTCAAAATTATTATGAACTCTATCAATTAAGAGTCATTATTTATAAAAATGTTAACCTACTACGGTTTTCACTTGCAGAAACTATCCCATTTTTAACAAGGGAAATGGGAAATCGCAATGGGTTGCCCTAGTTAGATTAAATTAGCAAGAAACTTGTTACCAGCCCATATAAAAGACACAGAATAATAAGACGTGACCTTGTAGAGCCTGTGATGTTTTTCCTTCCTATAACCCTTGCTAATTATCTGCAAAGTTATAGACCCTTTTGTCGTAGGTTATTTTTCTTCAAATTGTGAGGGGATTTTTGGTTTCTAAATATTTAATTAGTCTTGTTATGATATGAGAATTGTACATGCCAAACACTTCGATTTTCATACTCTATTCCTTCTAATTATCCTCAGATTTAGAGTGGTCATCCCAAATCTTTTTCCTCTGTAATTATTTACTTCCTAAAGATCATTTGGTAAAGAAATGTTTTCACCCTTTTGACTCTTCTCCACAAATGGTTTTTCTGATCTGTTAATTACTAGCTCAGAGGATTAGAGTTGGAAATAATACAAAGGCATCTAAAATTAAAAGGAATTTTACAGGCAAAACTGAGTTATATTTTTGATGCTGCTATTTTAAAATTCACCTTAATGATAATTGAGTATTATTTTGACAAATTGAAAAATAATACCACAGATATTTCTTCTGCTTCCCTGGTTGTCTGGTGCAGCATAATCTGTCAGTAGTATAAATTTCTCATATAATAATAACCATCAATTTCAAGTATAATTTAGTCATTGTAATTTCCACTCTTACAAAGATCATATTTTTTTTCAAGAGCATGTTATCAAATGTTCACAGAAGTTCCTATCAAACAACAAGCATATAAATGAAATCAGAAATGCTAAGGATGGGCATTTAATCTCCTGTGAAAAACCTGAGACAATACACAACCCCACCTTGTGGGTAGGGGTAGGGTTGGGAGAGTCACCAGAAGTTCTCCTAACTTATTCTTAGCTCTTAGTCAATAACTCAAGGGACCATTCCTAGTGTTACTCAGGGAATCACTCCTGGTGGTGCTGAGGACGCCATGTGATTTCAAGGTTTGAACTGGATCAGTTACAAACAAGGTAAGCACCTTACCCACTATACTGTATTTCTGACCTCAAAGCAGAACTTTATAACAGAGATTATTAATTCAATTCAGTAAGATGTTCACTTTGTATTAAATGACAATATTTGGTGTCTATACAGAGCGACCATAGAACTGTTCTTTATTCAGAGTACATTCTTTTGATAGCAAAATCTTTCACAGTTTTCATACACTTATTTTTAGATATTTTATTCTTATTATTCATCATTATTTCCTTTATTTTAAGGTCATTTATAAAACATTTTTGGTAGTAAAAGTGGTAGTTTATAAACAAATATATAGGAATGACTTGTACAGAAATGTTGTAAAAGTATAAATAATAATATAAATTCAAATCACAAAATAGTGTTAGTTCTCTAAAGGGTCAACAAACTGAAAACTGTCAAACTCTGTGCGACAACAAAACCAGTATCTGTTTTCCTTTTCTTGTTTTTATTTTCCCTTAGCTTAGAAAGATACATAAGTAGCTCTATTTTTCTTCATAAAATGACGATCTATTTGGAAGACCTTCAGTCTCCAAGGCACAGCATATTCAGAGCATAGGACCTGAAGACAAAAGAGCCTTGTTCTATTGTAGGTCTTATATTCAGTTGGACTTCACAATGTACTTTGCCAGGAAAGTGAAGCAATAGCCAAAATGGACATATACAAAATATGAATGCAAACTGTGATGACCAAAAGTAAGTTCTTAACTGACTACCAAATCTAAGAATATATTTCTCCATTCCTTTTGATAATAATTAAAAAACAATCATGTTTCGTTTTCTGACATTTTTTATAGTGTGTCTTTTGGTTCCTATTTTGCTAACCAAGTAATTCTCATGACTCTTATTTTGGGATTTGGGCCCACACCTGGCAGTACTCAAGGGCTACTCCTGACAGTGCTCAGGAGAACATGCAGTAGTATGCTAGGAATTCTTTATATGTTTTGTTTATATTTTTTCCAAACATCCCCCAAAGAGTACCAGATACTTTATTACTTCTACCTGGTCTCATAAAAATGCTTTAGCATTTAGCATTAGTTTCCTCTCTCCAGTTAAATACTGACAGGATTTTTTTTTAAAAAAATAAGATAGAAATGAGTCTTATCTTCAATCAAAACTAACAATTTTCATCTTCTTATATTAAAGGATTATTTTATTTTAAAGAAAATGCATTACATAGTTGACAATAATCATTAAAGTTTTATTTTTTTCTTAATTTAAGGAACAACTCAATATTCTATTGATAAATACTAGTTGTTGTACTCCTCATGTGGAAATTTTGTTATTGTCTAACATTGGCAAAACATGAGGCAAAAAAAATAAAGGCAAAAGCTAGAACCAGACTTACGTAGAAGTGTTATGAAAGGCTAAAAACAGCCTATGGTATTCATAATCTGAATATAAACAATCAAATCTGTAGAAGAGTTTTGGAAGGCTAAAAATAGCCTGTGATACTCATAATCTGAATATAAACAATCAAATTCATCAGAGACTATTAAGAGACGGATACTTTTTAGTTCATACATACCAAGTTAATGGAGTCTCATCTGACTGATAAGTATAAGGCAAATTTCACAGGCTTACTTCTGATAAGTCAGAACTAATCTTTAATCATGACAAAATATTCATAATCTAATCCTTTTATCAAATTGACTATCACTGCAGGAGTCTCCTGTGTTTGCACAATTAAAAACCCCATGTTAGCTGTATATAATAAGGCATTACATTTGATGCAAATCCCTTTCTATTGAAATAAGTGCCAAGCTGACAGCAGGAAATAGCTGATAAGAAAGCAACAAGGCATTGCTGATGGCATTCTTGATAACTGAACACCTACCTACTCATAAGCATTCCGTCTACAGCATGCTGCAAAGTGGTTTATTATTTTTTTAAGCACAGATCAAGGAAAGTGTCTTTGTGCTGTATTTCAGTCACAAAGGAAAGAAATAGTCTTTCAAAAGACAGATGCATAAGGAGGAAGGAAGGGGGAAAGCAGGAGAGGAGGAAATAGAAATGCCATCCCTAAGTCTGATTCTAAATTTAGAAACAATGATAAAGGACACTGACTATTCGACTAGCTAGAAATATCTACAACATTGGATGCATATAGGGTAATACCCTGAATATACTGCATTTGAACATAATCTAAACAGAAGAAAATGATCATGAACGTATATACCACTTTTTGTGCTAGAAGACAAGAACTTGTTTTAGGGTAATATAGGAGAGACCTAGAAGCCTAGAGGTGTTTGCATATTGAAATTAGAATTAAAAATTATTTTTAAAACATTTTAAGGAATTTTAACTTTGAAACATGCACACAACACAATCATTGAAAAGATCACTTCCTTCTTAGCTCGAGTTCAAGAAGAAAATTTACAATTATCAAAGGAAAATAAAAGTTGATAAAATGTCTTATAGCTTGAGAAAGAGGGGGAGGACATTACCTGAATAGCCACATAAACAGACACCTCTATTTTATTAACACACAGTACAATTCTTCATTTATAGCCAATGTTCATCTCTTTCCCTTCTATGTAAGTAATTTCTAGGCAAATCACTACGTTGATCTTTTAGAAGTTAGTATCTATTTAAAGAATCTCTGAACCTTTTATTCAGGTCAGTAAGTACCTCATTCTTAAATTTACTAAGCTCAGGAGCATCCGTCTATAGATCTAATGGTATTTCTTCCCAGGTGTTAAGTAATGTCTTAATATTATTTAGCAAATTAACTTGTACATCATTTGACTCAGTTATTATTTGATAATAAATCAGTAAATAAAAATGAAGATAGATTTCAAGAGCTACAATTCATATAAGCAGTTTAACACATGTAAAAGTTAGTGGTGACAAAAGTGGAACTCTTCAATATATAATAGTATTTTGTCAGAAACGTGACCTATAACATGCTTAAACTCAAAAACTTTAAATACTGTAAAAATGTGCAGACCTGGGGTCTGAGTTTTGTGAAGCAGCAATGCTCCTAAAAGCTAACATGGATTATTCTTAGGTCACAGATAGACAGAATAATCACATTTAATGATGTGCGACTATTACTGAAGATTAGAAGCAAATGTAATATGTACTATATATATGAAAGTCTATTCAGGTATCTTCAATTTTTTTGCTCTAAAAATTATAGCTAATGAGATTATTAATTTAATAAACTAAAGTTGCACATAGTTTTGGGGGTTTTAGAGAAAATTACTCTGAAGAACACAGTAACACTTGTGATTAAGAGTCATGGACAGCTGAAGTATATTTGATTCTAATATTAATAAAAAGAAATACAAGAAGATATTGCTACTGCTTTTATACTTGTCCATATAGATCAATACACTTTTCATTTTATTACCTCATTATTGTCAAAATGCCATTAGAACTATCAGCCCAGTTTTACATTCCTACAACATAGGCAAAGCAAAATTCTTTTAGTTCAATCAGTAGCGTGCCTTTGTATTTAATTAAAAAGCCTTGTTTTGAATATTGAAAAAAATATTAAAAAATAAAGTACTATTTTTAAAACTAAATTAATACTAGTTCCCTCAAAATTGTTTTAGTTTAAAAAATTTTTAAATTTAAAAAACTATTTTAGTCTTTCATAGATTGCTATAATGAATGTAACCAAATACCTGTAGGGTTTGCTTTTGTGTTTAATATTACTATACTTGTCTCAGATTGGGTCACAGGGGAAGCAGAATTTCATGAAGAGTTTTCATGAAAACTCTAGGTGAAAGCAGTAAAGCCCAGAGAAAAAAAAGATTTCTAAGCATTGAAATAGCTGAGTATGAAATTCCTCCGGGAGAGAGCTGTGCAAAATTGGGAGAGTACTTCAGAAAGGTCTAAAAATGAAAGGAGGAGGAGGAGGAGGAGGCCACGCCTTTGTACTCTGGCATTTTATGAGGACTACCTCTGGGGAGAAAGGTTTAAGATGCCTTTTGCCCCTGGCAGTTCCTGGGCAGGAAGTCACTGGGAGTCAGTACATCAGCAGTTCCCTTGGGGCCTGGGGGAGGGTGGAGACAGGGAGTGAAGAAAATTATATTCCAAGGGGGAAGTCCAGAGTACATTCTACATTCTAGGATCCTGCATTTGAGAAGACCTCACAAAATGTTTTCAAAGTTACTTACTACTACTCCTTTTTAGGAATTTTATTGCATTTTTATCTCCTTGTACAAAGTGACATGTCAATCCTGTTTACTAAGCGATATCCAATGAGTTTCCTATAAAGCAATGAACCTTAACAGGCAGCTTTTAATTGGCCCTCATAGGAAACCACATTACTATTAATTCCACAGCTACAGCATAAAATAAAATCATTGCTTCTCAAACTCTAGAGCAATTAGACCTCTTGGCTATTTGGCTAACTCTGTTTCATGATACCCGATGCAGTTAATTATATTTTTTGATGTTAATAGTCTCTGTCACTCTCAAGCATAACTTCTCTTTGATGAATATTTAAGTTATATTTGAATAAAAAATAATCTTAGTTAATTTCATATTCAGTAATCATCACAGCTTAATAAAGGTCTACTCATCAAGAGTGGAAATAAATGGCAATATATATGTAAAGGTCCTGAAAACAACTGATCAGAGAATATATATGTAATGGCTATTTAGCATTTTGTTATAGTAGACATTTTTAAAAGGTATTGGTTAATTAACATTATAAATCACAATGCAAATAACAGCCAATTTATAAACATTCTCTTAATTTTACATACAGAATTCCAAGAGAAGTTAGTGATAAAAATATCAACTATGTTAAAATAATTAAATATAGGGAAATTGCTAAATCATATAATGCTCTAGAAAAATAATATATAAGTAGACTTATGTCACCTCTAACTTTGTTTCCCCAGGTCCCAAGACTAATTAAAAAAATGTTAAAAGATTTTGTTATTATAGATCTTATAGAAACAATGAGGACATTATTAAAAATAAAAAGCCAGCACAAAATTTCTAATTAGTAGAAATATGGGTGACAAAAACTTCAAAAAATTGGAAACGGAAAAAAGGGAAATAAAAGAATGCTCATTAGTATGATTTATTAAAATTGTTACAACTCAGTTTAGCACTTCGTAAGTTTAAACTATAATAGCATTTATTTAACATTTTTACTATCTCAAAAAAGGATCTTTTTGTTTGTTTTTGGGCCACATCCATGGGCGCTCACAGGTTACTCCTGGCACAGGACTCAGAAATTGCTTCTGGCAGACTCTGGGGACTATATGGGATGCTGGGAATAGAATTTGGATATGTCCTGAGTCAGTCATGTGCAAGGCAAATCTATACAGCTGTGCTATTGCTCTGGCCCCTCAATAAAGGATCTTTAAAATGACTTGCTTTTAATTTTTCACTTCTCCCAAATTCTAAATTGCTAAAGTACATGGGAGATCACATATAATAAAGTTATAGGATACAGCGAAATATGCCAAAAGACTTCCCACCAAAGAATGAATACTAAGAGGAAAACTTTAAGTTTTTAAAAACTATCACTAAAGTTTATGCGTCATGTTTAATGATTCCTTTTAAAGAAAAAACTAGAAAGGCTACAAGAACATCAACTACCATTACAACAAATCCAAGACCTGACTTTCTGGTTACCTACAGAATTGAAGGGATTTAAGGGAAGTGCAGGGAGAGGGAACTGGGTAAAGGGCCACTAGGGGAAAGTGTGGGGTCAAAACACTACCCAGTAATTCCTGCCAGTAAGTACCCTAAATAACAGCACTTGGGATTTAAAAAAAAAAGTTTAAAATCAGGAACCAAATTAAGTTATGTGATGGATATTCCCCTGATTCAATGTTAATATGTACCTAAAATACTACTGTGAAAGGTATCTAAGTAATTATGATAAAAAAAATTGTGTTTTTATTTAGAAATGTTCTCTGACTTACATGTATTATTATATTATATTAATTATATTTTATGTTATGTTACTATAGTATGTTATGTCAGTTTACCTCAATATGTTAATCAATTTTGTCTCTTGAATAAATTCTTTTTCTTTTTGAAACTTTTTTTTCTTTATTTAAACATCTTGATTACATATATGATTGTGCTTAGGCTTCAGTCATGTAAAGAACACCCCCTTCACTAGTGCAACATTCCCACCACCAATGTCCCAAATCTCCCTCCATCTCACCCCACCCCCACCTGTACTCTAGACAGGCTTTCCAGTTCCCTCATTCATACACATGATTATGGTAGTTCTCTGTGTAGTTATTTCTATAACTGCACTCACCACTCTTTGTGGTGAGCTTCATGAAGTGAGCTGGAAGTTCCAGCCCTCCTCTCATTGTCTCTGAGGATTGTTGCAAAAATGACTTTTATTTTTCTTAAAACCCATAGATGAGTAAGACTATTCTGTGTGTGTCTCTCTCTCCCTCTGACTTATTTCACTCAGCATGATATATTCCATGTACATCCATGTATAGGAAAATTTCATGACTTCATCTCTCCTGACAGCTGCATAATATTCCATTGTGTATATGTACCACAGTTTCTTTAGCCATTCGTCTGTTGAAGGGCATCTTGGTTGTTTCCAGAGCCTGGCTATTGTGAATAGTGTTGTAATAAATATAGGTGTGAGGAAGGGGTTTTTGCATTGTGTTCTTAGGGTATATCCCTAGGAGTGAAATAGCTGGATCGAATGGGAGCTCAATTTCCAAATTTTGGAGGAATCTCCATATCGCTTTCCATAGAGGTTGGACTAGACAGCATTCCCACCAGCAGTGGATAAGAATTCCTTTCTCTCCACATCCCCGCCAGCACTGATTGTTCTCATTCTTTGTGATGTGTGCCAATCTCTGTGGTGTGAGGTGGTATCTCATCATTGTTTTGATTTGCATCTCCCTGATGATTAACGATGAGGAGCATTTTTTCATGTGCCTTTTGGCCATTTGTATTTCTTTTTTATCAAAGCGTCTGTTCATTTTTCTCCCCATTTTTTGATGGGATTAGATTTTTTTTCTTGTATAGTTCTGTCAGTACCCTGTATATTTTGAATATCAGCCCCTTATCTGATTGGTGTTGGGTGAATAGTTTCTCCCACTAGGTGGGTGACTCTTGTATCCTGGGCACTATTTCTTTTGAGATGCAAAAGCTTCTCAGTTTAATGTTAATACATTAATATAATTAATACTATATTATGTTATGTCAGTTTACCTCAATATGTTAATCAATTTTGTCTCTTGAATAAATTCTTACAATAAAAAAAAGAAAACAATGTTGGTTTTCAGAGCTTTTTTTTTTTTTGGTTGTTTTTCGATGGGGGCTAACCTAGCTACATGTGGAGCTTACTCCTGATGTTATTCCTCTCTAAAGGCTACAAAGGCAATTTTTAAAAGCTTATCAAATAACAAGCAACGAAATTTAAAAAGTAATTAACATTTTAATAAATTAATTGGTCACTATGCCCTTATAATACTCCTTAATATATTTCTACTGCATATACTATGATTGCTACATAAAACAATTTAAGTGCTTAGTTTCTGTAAAAATGCATTCCTTTTATTATTGGAACTAGACATCACAGAGGGTAGGGCACTTGCTTTGAATGTGGCACAGATCCAGGTTAATTTCCCAACATCTAATATGGTTTTCCAAGCCCTCCAAGGGTGTGATTGGAGGTTATGTGGTCAGGAGGATTAATTTGGGGTTGGCCACAAGTAAGGCAAATATAATGATATCTGCTATCTCTCTAACCCTGAATGTTTTATAACCAGATTTTTTTCCTAGAAAGATTTGACATTAGAACCAAATCTAATTGTAGAATGAAATAGAAAAAGCATGAAAAATTGTAACTAAACAAATATATTTACTGAAATATAAGCAAAGTAAAAAAGGAAAGGTTTTGCATATCTATGATGCAAACATAAATATGAAATACTAAACTACTTATCCACAATTTCCAAAGGCAAAAAATACAAACTAGAGTTTGATATTAATGTTTTTGTTATTGCTGCTATTGCAAATATATTCTGTTTGCAATTAAATTATATATGTATATGGAAAAGCTAATATGCCCATAAAGAATAAAAGATAAAGCTGTTTCTAAATAATGTATCAAATATTTTTATCTATAAATATATGTATCTATAAATTTAATCAATATTCTTTATTATAGTTGACAGTGACACACTATTTTTACTGCTTAATATAGCACATTAAAGCTGCTAAAATACTATTAAGAATAAAATAAGAATTGAGCAAATCAATGACTATTAATATTTTCCCTACCTAATATACCTTGCGATTTTTAAAAATTTACTAGCAATCTCATAAATTTATAAATATAGCTAGAAAAACAACTTTGCAATTTAACTGAAAATTACTTTTCACTACTGTTCATTACATAACATTTACTAAACAGTAACATATTTTCAGATAGCACATTTATTTCAAAATTCAATAAGCACATGCATTTCCCAGAAAGACACTAACATGAAGTTGCACTGCATATAAAAGGTACAATTTCTTTAAGTTATGATTCATATTTACTTCATTGTTTATTGCTATTGACTAAATATCCAGTTATAAGTTAGTAATATCTGGCTATAAGCTTTTGATGGGGAAAACAAAGAAGAAAATGCTGAATTCAAAATGATAGTCTAGATTTGAAACTAAACTAAAATTTTATTTCTATGCTCTTCAAATAAGACACAATCTATTTTTATTTGTTCAAATATAACTTTCTTTTGAAAGATGTATGCACATCTTTATGACACATATTTATGCATTTATGCACATACGTATGCACATGCATGCATTAATATCTGTAATATCACACCAAAAAATGGACACAAACTAAAAAGAAATCATACTAGGTACAAAATGAAATATTCAAATTAGTTTTATAAAGTCGTCTGTAAATACATAAAAGACCCAGTGTGCTTAAACTTAATGAATTTTTAAGTACATTTTTGTGAGTTAGCATTGCAACTTAACTTGTGATGTCTCTAACTTGTTTGAATTTTCTTCATAAATATACTCCTTTATTATAGCATGTGTAACTAAGTTTTTGTGGCTATTACTGTATTTGGGGGCCACACCCTGCAGTACACAAGTCTTAATCCTGGCTCTGTGCTTGGGATAATTGATGGCAATTCTCAAGGGATCATATGCAGTGAGTTCACCTCAGCAGATCTGGGTTCAATCCAGGTATCTCATATAGTAAGTACCTAGACTCACAACAAGCCACAGATCCAAGAAGTAATCCGTAAGACACAACTGGGTTTGGGCCAAAAGCTAAATAAGTAAATAAAGTAAAACAAGGTCCATTTCTCAAGTTTTTAGTAATTCATCCTCATCAATCTGAGATTTGCACTACCCTTTACCTCCTCCTATTTCTAAGAGTAAAACTACTTTACTTACCCCACTAAATAACAACAACAACAACAACAACAACAAAATACTACTACTGAAACAAGATTGGCAAAGTTTGTTTTTTTAATAGATCACACCCCGAAGTACTCAGGGATCTCTCCAGGATCTAAGCTCCAAAATCACTCCCTGCAGGCTTGGGGGAACCATTAAGGGACTACAAGGACAGAATCCAGGTTGGCTGTGTGCAAGGTAAATGCCCTATCCTCTGCACTATCCCTTCAGTGCCCAAGACTGACAAACTTAAGAATTTTATGACTTTTAAAATTTAACTTCTCCTTCCCTTATCTGAATACTATTAACATATTAAAAATAAAAATCTAAACAATGAGGTATTATTTTTAAGCTTTTAAATTTTACTGA
This sequence comes from Suncus etruscus, assembly GCF_024139225.1. Taxonomy (NCBI): domain Eukaryota; kingdom Metazoa; phylum Chordata; class Mammalia; order Eulipotyphla; family Soricidae; genus Suncus; species Suncus etruscus. The sequence continues at coordinate 34,423,371 of NC_064851.1, read as the reverse complement.
ACCTTTAATTTTTATCAGAGTAAATACTTAATAAAAGTAGTAATTTGCCCTAAGGGAAAATAGTCATGGCTCTCTTGACTAATGGATATAAAAGACAAAAATCCTCCACTTTAATGAGAAATACCAGTGAAAATCAACAACTCACTCTTGAACTCTCAAATTTTATTATCCAGTAGAGTTAATTTTATTAATTTTCATTTGAAAAAGAGAAACAGAGAACCCTGTAGGGCATAATCTTTGATGTGACACTGCTTCATTTTCCTACATCTGATAAGCAGAATTGTAAAGGATATTTAGATGATCTTTCTTTTAAGTCATTTTACAAGTTTATTAGTTTTTCATGCACATTAAATGTGAATGTTTAATATGGTTTGTGTTTATTACTGTCAATAGTCACTCCTTCCTACAATGAGTGTTTTGGTTTAAATGCCCATCAGTAAGTGACATGCAAAGTATGTGTCCAATTAGATATACCAATTAGAGCTTTAATGGTCTTTTATTGCTGTACAAAAGTTCAATAGTTCTAAACTAGTAACCTCTCGAATTCTTAGCCAAAGAGAATTGCTTACAATTTTAGTTAGATGTCTTGAAACAACTCAGTCAAGAGTAAAAAAAAAAAATTAGCGGAAATCCATCAACTAACAGAAAATGATTTAAGTATCTCACACAGCATTGATGGGCAAGTAGCATTTGAGTTATTTATTTTTCACAGATACATTTCATCTTAATGGACAAATGCCTGATAAATCTGACACTACCAACATATAAAAGCACTTCGGATAACAGCATAAAGGTAAGACTATAGTTTCTGAGAAATGGAAGGCTTGGGTCCTGTAAGAATTATAGGTATGCTGAATAAATGTACTAAGTACTAGTAACCAGCGAGCATATAAAATAATGCAAGATTAAAAGACAGAAACATCGGGCCCGGAGAGATAGCACAGTGGCGTTTGCCTTGCAAGCAGCCGATCCAGGACCAAAGGTGGTCGGTTCAAATCCAGGTGTCCCATATGGTCCCCCATGCCTGCCAGGAGCTATTTCTGAGCAGACAGCCAGGAGTAACCCCTGAGCACCACCGGGTATGGCCCAAAAACCAAAAACCAAAAAAAAAAAAAAAAAAAAAAAAAAAAAAAAAGACAGAAACATCAAAAAATATTCTGAAAATAAGAGGTTAGGTGGAAAAGCATGTTAGGCTCACTCCTTCTCTAAAAAATATGCTATTAATAATAAAGATTGTGAATATCTTGGAAATACAGACTTTAAGGTTCAGAAAACAAAAATTAAATAACTAATGGAACTCTGACTTGGATCAAAAGCTTCTTCATAAAGACAAAATGAAGAATATAGAAAAGTTGAGAGCATTCTATGTAAAGCTATTCTCCAAGCTAATTCCTAGTTTTGTGCTTAGGGGCCAACCTTCTCTCCCTCCCTCTCACACACTGCTGAATCACAAATCCATGTCAAAGATCTATTTCATAACCTTCTTCTCAATAAACCAAAAGCTTAAATAGGAAACTTAACAATACTAAATTTTATTTAAATAAAATCCAATGCACTTTCCTACAATGCTGTAGAGACAGCTATCAATAATTGAACTAGTTTTTTTAAAACTTCAAAAGAGCCAAGCTATTTCCCTAACTCAAGGGCATTATTTCAATTTCCTGGAGCAATTTCAACACACACAGATGTAGTTATCTTTTAATCAGTTAAGCAAAATATACTTTTTGTATCACAGGGGGTGGGGAATCATGCATGTATATCTATTTATAGAGAATAACTCACATTTATATTGATAGATTTTACATTGATTTATATTTTGGTTATAGTATTATACTTATTATAGATTTATATATAGTATAGTATATATACTTATAATTTTAAAATATAAATTTATATTACATATTAAATTTACAAATAAAATATACTATACTTATAGTATCAATTTATATTAATACTATAAAATAAGACCAAACTCTGGACCTAAATACTATTAATTAGACTTTGATATTGAAATTATTAATAAATATTTATACTTAATTACTTTTGGTCTAGTAGGTCAAAGTGCTAAAATATTAAGGCACTTTAGAAGATATAAACTAATATAAGTTACACTGATGAGAAAAGAATATATATATATATATATATATATATATATATATATATATATATATATAGTGAGGCGTATGGAAAAGGAGGCATTTATACTCATACCAAAGAAGATCTCAGAAACTATTTAATAAATTACTTTAAGTCCCTAATTAGAGTCCCTGATTGCTCCAAAGAGCCAACATTAGCAAGAGTTGCAAGTTACTTAATCAGCAAATACTTGAAAGTAGCAATTATGTTCACCCCCACAAATAAACTCAAAGTATTAGAATTGTCATATATTCTTAAGTTGCCTCATTATAATTTCTTCAATGTGTTAGGGAAAAAATGATAAAATTGTCTGATAGTGACTACTTCATGAAAGTATTAAAATGTGTATAAATTTAGAAAATAAATTTACTTCTCACGTTTACTATGAATCATCTGATATAGTTATAAAGTAGGTATACAATCAGTTACTGACATAGCCTTGGTTTTGCACTTTTAAATAAGCAGGAAATAGAAAATGGAAATGAATCACAGTTATTAATATGTACCATTCTATACTCTGAATAATAGTGGTCTGTATTCACTTAACTCAAGACTACTGCAGATGTGTGTAGGAGAGAAGTAAAAAAATGATATAAGTATTTATTGGTATAAAATATACATTTCTCTATCATATGTTGAAAGGGAAACTTTCAAAATTTAAAGGAAAATTCTATTGTGTACCAAAAATAAATTTTCCAGATAATTAGTTACAATTTTAACTTCATTTTCCAAAGGAATTACATTATAAATAAGCTTTGAAGCTCAATTTTACTTTCTCCAGGATGTTAGTTTTAGGTTAGAAAATTTTATCAAGTACTAGCTATACAAGTGAGATACCATCTTAATTTTTAAATAATTTTCTCTCACTCTGGCATGAATGAGAGCACAGAGAATGGGGCATTTGTTTGCCTTGCATGCAGCCAACCAGAGTTTGATCCTTGACATCCCATATGGTCCCCAGAGTCTGTCAGGTGCAATTTCTAAGTGCAAAGTCAAGAGTAACCGGATTGCTGAAGGAGTGTTGCCCAGAAACAATCAAACAAACAAAAATTATCTCACAAGATAAAAATAAACACATTTAAAAAAGTCTTTCCAAAGTATTACACATTCTTTTGTTTCTTTTCCCTTTTAGGGAAGTGGCGCGAGTTTGGGACACACCCAGTGGCACTCAGGGGTCACTCCTGGCTATGAGCTCAGAAACCAGGCCAGAGTTGTGGCGCAAGACTAAGGGGTCTGCCTTGCGTGTGCTAGACTAGGACAGACTTCTGGTTTGACCCCTCAGCATCCCATATGGTCCCCCAAGCTAGGAGCGATTTCTGAGCACATAGTCAGGAGTAACTCCTGAGCATCATGGTGTGGCAGAAAAAAACAAACAAACAAAAAAGAAATCTCTCCTACTGGGGGGTTCAATTGCTGGGGAATTGAACCACGGTTCTTCCTAGGTCAGTGCTTACAAGGCAAATGCCTTACTGCTTGCGCCACTGCTCCAGCCCCCATTCTCTCATTTCTTAATAACATCTTGCTCAGCAAATACATTTAAAAAAATTAGGCTGGAGGACTGGAGCAATAGCACATCGGTAAGGCTTTTGTCTTGCACAAGACCTACACAGGATGGAACCCGGTTCGAATTCCAGCATCCCACATGGTCCCCTGCCAGGAGCGACTTCTGAGCATAGAGCCAGGAGTAACCCCAGAGCACTGCTGAGTGTGACCCAAAAACCAAAACAAAACAAAAATTTAGGCCGGGTCCAGAGTGATAGCAAAGTGGGGAAGGCTCTTGTGCCTTGCATAGACCTACATGGGCTAGATTTCTTCATCCAATATGGTCTCCCGAGGACCACCAGGAATGATTCCTGAGCTCTATAGAATGAGTTCCCAAACAAAAATAAATAAAAGTAAATTTAAAAAAAATGGACTGTGGGGCCGGGAAGGTGGCGCTAGAGGTAAGGTGTCTGCCTTGCAAGCGCTAGCATAGGATGGACCGCGGTTCGATCCCCCGGCGTCCCATATGGTCCCCCCAAGCCAGGAGTGACTTCTGAGCTCATAGCCAGGAGTAACCCCTGAGCATCAAACGGGTGTGGCCCAAAAACCAAAAAAAAAAAAAAAATGGACTGATGTGCTATCAGCAAATACTCTAATTCATAGTATCTGTGACTATAGAGGGTTTTCCACCCTTTGGAGGTGGGCATTCACAGCAGTGGCGTAAAGTATACTGACAAATAAGCTAGAAAGTTCTATAGAATATTGTGTTCAGGTAAGGAACAGGGGTAGGAATACTAGCTAAAATAAAGGCATTGACTAGAAAAATAATAAAATGTATAACTAATGGCTTTCAGCAAATTTTATGATAGTGTTAGCTCATATTCCCAATAGCTTAGATAAGAAATTTTCAACAAGACAGTGCTACACTAATTTATTCATAACTAGTCACTGTTTTTACTATTTTATAACTAATAAAAGTTCAATTATTAATTATGTCAAGGGTACCAACATATAAAGGAAAATAAGAGGTACTGAGAGTGAAGCAATAGTCTAACTGATAGGGCATTTGCCTTGCATATGGTCAACCCAGATTCAGTCCATGATATAACATATGGTCAGTTCCCCAAGTACCAGCAGGAGTGATCCCTGAGGGCAAAGCCAGGAGTAATTCCTGAGCATTCATTGGTGGGTCTACCCCCCCCCCCACCAAAGAAAGAAAAGAAGTGTCAAAAATTAGTAGGATTTCTACATTGACAGAGAAAAGAATGATACCCATCATCAACAGTTTTACGTAGTTTTATGTAGTCTTTTACATGCATAGTGAAGAAAATCTTTTCCATGTATTTTAGAGCTTATAAAAATTTCATCACATTGGCTATTTTGTTCTGCCAAACAAACCTGGCAGTGCTCATGGCTTAGCCCTGTCTCTGTGCTACAGGAGGTGCCCAGGAAATTATGTGTTGTGCTAGGGACCAAAATGGGGTTGGATGTGTACAAGGCAAGCACCTTATTCTCAAGGTATGACTCCTCAGTCCCTTACGGTTGTTTTGGGTCACTTCCTTCAGTGTTTAGTCATTAATGATTTTGTTTCTGTCATTAGGGATCACTCCTGCTTATGATTGGGCACCATATATTTTGTCAAGGCAAGCACCTTATTCTCAAGGTATGACTCCTCAGTCCCTTACGGTTGTTTTGGGTCACTTCCTTCAGTGTTTAGTCATTAATGATTTTGTTTCTGTCATTAGGGATCACTCCTGCTTATGATTGGGCACCATATATTTTGTCAGGGCTAAAGTCTAAGCTGCCATGTAGAAGGCACCTGACCAGCTGTACTACATTTCTGGCTCAAAAACATAATTTTTAAACAAAAAAAAATTAGGTAAAGATATTTTACCTAAGTACACACACCTATAGAGACACAGATCAGCTCAATGCTAGATACATTTTTTAAGTTAATTTACTTTTGTTTTTTTAAAGTTTGAGATCAAAATTAAAAGATAAGCTATAGGAGACCAAAGAGATAGTAAGCATGCAGGGTGCTTGCCTTGCATGCAGCATACCCTAAATTCAACCCCAAGTATTGTATATGCTTTCCCAAGTACTGCTAGGAGAGATCCGTCAGCAGAGAGCTAGAAATAACTCCTGAGAATTGCTGGGTCTGACCACCTCTCAAAGAACAACAACAATAACAACAATAAAAAAAGTTAAAAAAAATCCATAGGCAGCAAGAAGTTACTTGCAGATGACATACTGATAAAAGGATTTTTTAATTAAAAAATGCATAAAGAATTCTTAACATCTGACAGAAAAAAACAAACCCAACTAAACACTGGGGAAAGGTGAGAGAAATTCAAATAAATTAACAGACATTTCACCACCAAAGAAGATATATGGAAAGAAAGTAAGAATGGTAAGAGATGTTCAAGAAGATGCATTATGAAGAAATAGACAAATAAAACCATGAGAAGACATTTGAAATCAACTTGAGTAGTCAAAATCTGAAATGCTAACAATACCACATAGTGGTGAGAATATGAAAAATAACTTTCATTCACTACTAATAGGAATGCAAAATGGTACTGCTACTCAGAAGTTTTCTAGTTTCTTATAAGACTAAATATACACTTATCATGATCTAGCAATCCCACTTCCTGAGTAAAAACTGATGTCCACACAAAAACCTGAACAGATGTTTTTTAACAGTTTTTATGAATATAAGTGCCAGCACTTGGAAGCAATCTAGATGCCCTTCAGTAAGTAAATGGCTATATAAACTGAGATACATACAGACTAAGGAATATAACTTAGTGCTAAAAAGAAATGAGCTATTAAGCCATGAAATGACATGCAGGAAAGTTAAGGCGTATTAAGAAGTAGAAGAAGACAATATGAAAAGACTGCTAATGGTATAACTTCAACGAATATGTATAACATTATGAAAAAGACAATACTGTGAGACGTTATAAAAAACAGTAGTTACTAAAGATTAGGTGGATGAGATGAACAAAAAACAAAAGGATTTTTTTGATCAGTAACTCTGTTTAAGATACAGTGGTGTGTATGTCATTAGTAATTTATCAAAAACTATGTTCAATACCATAAATAAATAGATGGAAATCTAGATGATAATGATATAAAAATTTGGGTTCATCTACTGTAAAGCATGTGTCACTGAGATATGGGATGTGAAAACTGAGAATTTTAGTGCAGATTTAAAGGTCAAATATGGTCATCCTCAATACTTTCAGCTCAATATAGATGTAAAAAAGTTTACTAATTAACAAATATTAAGGCAAGATTATTAAATATGTGAACATTTAAACATTCCTTTTACTACAAAGACATTTTTAATTTTTCAAGTTCCAGGGCTGAAAAGATCATTCAACAGGGTAAGTGCATATGTTTTACAGGCGAAACCAGTTTACTCCTGGAGTCACCTGGTCCCCTAGTAATTTGAGGGGAGACCACCTACCCAAGCACTACCAGGAAGACTCAGAAAAAAGGAAGTAAGTTTTAAATTCTAAGAACAAGGTTACTCTGGAATTACTCTATTTATATTTTATTATCCAAATACATTCATTATAAATAATAATATAAAAGAAAAATATTTTGTATTTCATATTTGATGACAACTTTTATGAAAGCATAAAAAACTCATACGTAAAAATTTGTGTAAACCAACACAGGCAATCCCCAAATTTTAATAAAGAGAAAATAATGGACTATGTAGGTCCACTCTAAAATTTTCCAAATTAGGATATAGTCACAGAAATGGGATATTTAATTATGAAGTTTTACCTTTGAGTCATGATTTTGAAGGCATCTGGGAGGTAGCAATCTGTGTTCTCCATCTGAAATGGGTCAGCGTCACAAATCTTGTCATCTGTTCTACCATAGTTAGCGCTCTCAATCATGATGACATCACTGCCTGGACATCGAAGATCTATAGAATAACCTTCACAGGATAATTCTCTCCTAACTAGCCCGAATGGTAAAGCAGCTCTGCTGAAACCTTAAAGAGAAATAAAATATATTTTAGTAACTCATTTATAGGGTGATCCATTTCAACAAAGCATTTTCAAGTACCATGTTTCACACCCATTTAAAAAACATTACATAGAGAATATTTGTCATCTACTTATTAACTCTTATTTCTTTATTAAATAAATTTTATTATTAGACTTATATACTTCATCTATGACTGTCTGTGCACCTTTATATGGCACTGTAAAATTACTCTAAGCGAATATTTTCCATCTAGTTCAGTTAAAATCAGTAACGCAGTTATTTCTATTTTAATGAATCCAAAGAAAAAAGATATTACTATAAGTTTATACATATTGAATAACAACTACCAAGAAACTATGTTCATTTCTGCAATGAAAGAAAATATATCTTTTGTATTCACTACCTTTATTTTCTTACTTAAAATAAATATATTAGTTTGCTAATATAGGATTATATTTTAAATATTTTATTTAAAACTGATATCAATGAAAAATTTCAGGAGTTTTGTTTTTAAAGAACTCAGTCCCACAAATTGAAACACCAAGTTTTATAAAATGGTGAAAACGATGTGATTTTTTTTCTGTGAGACACTAAACAAGGTAGATAAAAGTATTATATTTAAACTGTTTACAGATAACCACTTTTTAATTGATTTAATTTGATTTAATAATAATTAAATAATCCATTTAAATTAATTTAATTGATTGTTAGGCAGAATGTTGAGAATCACCATTAAAGAATACTTGCATAAATATATTCTCAAATAATAAAAATATTAGAATTTCATATTTTAAGCAACAGTTCTCGACTAGGGTTTTCTTAAAGTCAAACAGAGCACAGGACAAAAGATAACAGCAGGAATAACCAAGAATTATGAATAAGGGACCAGAGCGGTGGCATAAGGCATCTGCCTTGCTCATGCTAACCTAGGACGAACTGTGGTTTGATCCCTGGTGTCCCATATGGTCCCCCAAGCAAGAAGCTATTTCTGAGTGCATAGCCAGGAGTAACCCCTGAGCATCAACAGGTATGTCCCAAAAACCAAATCAAAGAAAAAGAATTATGAAGGAGAATTACATGTAAGAAAAGCACAGCTTAATGGAGTATTGTTTGCTAACCTCAGGTTAACTAATGAGTTTTTATATCTGTTCATAAACACTCTTTCCTTTCCTTTACTTAAAGTTCTTTCCATTCTCTATATTATTAAAATCTACCACACTATTCCTATCTTCTATAAGACTAGTAATAATTTCAGTTTTAAATATCTTTTCATTGTTCTGTCTCATTATCTCATTTTCCATCTGTAAGTTGGCACTTACAAGTAAATTGTTTCAAGTTACTAACTTCTAAATTGAAGAACTGGGCATGTCTAGGACAATTCAATGTCAAAACCTTCTCTTTTCTTTTATGAAATAATGCCTCTTATTAGCTCAATAAAAATTTGCTCAAATGAACATGCAATCTCTTTCTGAGATGAAATACATCCTTTCTACAAAATGAAGAAATAAATCTTTTCTTCAAATGACTAATTTTTAAAATAAATTCTCTGACAATCAGTTCTACTAAAAAATAACAACAACAACAACAACAACTAAAAGTGTGAGTGGAATGAAAGACAAATAGCGGACAACTTGGAGCATGTTTAGATGACTGTGAGAAAAGTCTAGTCTTGATTTTCTCAAAAAAAGTACTCTTAGTGAGGAAAGATTTGTTATATGGGGATGGGCAAATATCAAGACAAACTAAATAGAATATCTTTCAAAAGATGGTTATTTTTCTTCCCAAGTGAGCAGCAATTCAATGTGAGGGCATAAAGATATCATGCTGCTCAGACACATATTGCTGCTTTCGTCCATTTCCTGATACAGTGCTTTTTTATCAATATACAAATTGCTCAACTTAAAAATAACATACTAAAGATTGGAGACATATATAGCTTGCATGCCTGAGGACATGTTAAAGGACATTGAGTTGCATTCCCAACAATGTCCAAAAATTTCTTAAAAGTATCATTTTGTTTTAAATAAAAAAATACATATGTAGTAGGAAACTTGCCACAAATAGCAGGGGAGTGCAGTTAGGCAGAGAAAAAAAAGGGGAAATTATTACTAGATAAGAACTGGGTGCTGAAATCCCTTTAATGGGCTAAAAGAGATAAGCATGACACTCCTTCACTAACAACTTTTCAAACCATAATGTCTAAAAGGGGAAAACAGAAAGAGCACATGTGTGAGAGGTGGAAGAGAGGCGCACGTGCGCGCGCGCGCGCGTGTGTGTGTGTGTGTGTGTGTGTGTGTGTGTGTGTGTGTATGAAACTCTTGGGAATTGTGCACTGGTAAAGGGTTTTTGTATATTGTATGATGTATGACTGAAATCAATCATGAACAACTTTGTAATTAAAAAAAAATCCCATAATGTTTAAACAAAGTATTAATGTCATAGGAATTCAGAAATTGACACATTTCTATGGCACAAAGCTAATATAAAAATACATTGAAATCATATATAAAGCAGAAATAATTTACAAGTATGCCTTTTAAATATAAATACAATATATTAAAATATTAGTATATTTAGAACATGTACCTACAAGGCTAGTCTGGAGACACATTACTCAAAAGTTGTTCAATCTGGAGACACATTATTCAAAAGTTGTTAAATATGTTAAAAATATAAAATTAATCATCAAGTAGTTTGATTTCTAAAGTAACTTCAGAAAACTTTTGTTACTTTAAGGATTAGACTAAGATTCCAAGTACATTTTCCTCTGTTGAAGGACATTTGAGAAGTTGGACAATTAAATGTATTGCTCTTTGCTGATTACAAAAAGGACTTTATTGTGGGAAGAGAGGGTTGTTTTGGGCCACTCCTATTGGTGTTCAGGCATACTTCTGGAAGTGCTCATGAGATTATCTGTGGCCCAGGGATCAAAGCAGGGTGAGCTACATGCAAAGCAAGTGCTTTAATTATCTTTATTAATTATATTTAATAAGTGCTCTATTAGCGCTCAGGTTTCAGAGAGAGGACTGTTAAAGCCTTGATCATAGTATCCTACAAAAGTAATGGAGAGGAATAATGGAAAAGGAGACAGGATAATCAGCATACTTCATAATATTGGAGAATGTAGAAACTACAAGAGAAAAAAAGATTGTGTACTTTCTCTGCACAACACTGAATGTGCTTTTGGTTATGTATTGTTTTATTTAAAGCTACAATGCATAATATTTTAAACCATTAAGTGTTCTCTTCTAAAATTTTGTTCCTAACTATATCCATTAATCTTTACACATGTCTTTTCTAAACTTATTATTAGTATATTTTCATCTTATGACTAGAGGGTGACTTTCCACAGCAATGCAATATGCCAAGGGGATCTAGTCCCACTCCCAGTAATTGGCCATTCAGGCTGGACAGGGTCAATGCTCATATCCACTTATGAAATACTGAGCAAGCAGAGAGGTGCTAGAGGCTATGAGAGTTATATCCACTGATGCTGGGATCTCTTCCAGCCCATTGTGCTATTCTTTTCAACCTGTGTATAATATTTATAATTCCAAATGACTACAGCAGTATAGGATTTGATAAATATTAACTGTCAAGGAATTAAGCAATTAATATGTGTTTAAAACACTATAAAATGCATTATGAATTTCTCTGTAATCTATTTCATTTGGCCTAGATAATAAATATAGTGAGTTTCAAGAAGCATGAATGAGGCTAGAGAAATAATACTGAGGGTTAAAGCAGTGGCCTTTTTTGTAGCCCAACTTGATACTCAGCATTGCATCTGATACCCTGAATACTGCCAAAAGTGATGCCTGTGATGTGTCCCAACAACAGGAACAGGAAAATAAACATAAAAATCAAATAAAAAGCATATAAATTCTTAAAATAAAAAACAGATTTAAATTATACTATTTATTCCTTATATACTGCTGAGTTTCCTAAGTTTCTTGCAAAGACATACAGGTACAGTTTATGAATTACAATTTTTAAACCATCCCTAAAACATATGAATCTATAATGAACATTTATAAAGAGATGAATATATTTTGGTACTGTGCTCAAATCAATAATCAAAACGATACATCAGTTTTGGTTATAGCAAAAAGTAAGATACCAAGTGATAGGTAATTTAGAATAGGGAACTCTAGGGTAAGTAATGTCAAAAAAATCATATAAAATATGATCAACATTTAGAGCTCATGACCTTATGCATTTTATAAATAAAAAATGTTATATTTTATTATTTATTTTTGTTTAATCTGAAGGTCACCAGAAAATAGCAGATAGTATATATAACAGAAAATAATGGCAAAGATTCATTTAACACAAAATTAGTAAAATTATATCTGTAGAAATAAAAGCATAAATTAAAAAATGTCATGATATGATCAACATAACAAGCCTATCCTTTAATGATCCAGGGGTCCTCAAACTTTTTAAACAAGGGGCCAGTTCACTGTCCCTCAGACCATTGGAGGGTCTGACTATAGTAAAAACAAAACTTATGAACGAATTCTTATGCACACTGCATATATCTTATTTTGCAATGAAGAAACAAAACAGATACAAATACAATATGTGGCCTGCGGGCCATAGTTTGAGGACCACTGCTAGTAATCAAATAATATATGGAAACAGTGCTGAAACTGAAGTATGGGAAAATGGGCCAGCCACATTAATGTAGCTGTCACTTTAGTTTACAGGGTTTTAATTTTTTTTAACTGAAGAACCAGTTATATCAATATTCTATCCAATTTCTCTTTGACTCTAAACAGGCAAGCTCACTCTAATTAGGTACATATTATTGTAACACTTAACAATAAAATTAAGTACTTTATAATATGCACATTACTTCATTTCTTTAAATGAAAGAGAATGTTAACATGAAAGTGTGTTAGCATCAAGAAGGTAATTACATGGTATACCAAGTTAATTTCTAAAGTTCTTATGGTGTATACAGAATTAGTAGCACACTAAGTAAATGACATAGTTTTTGGTCTATCTGTATGGCAGCAAGAATACTGCCCTGGTATTGATAAATAAAGAGGACTCAGAATTTGAGCTGACAGGAATAATGCATATCTATGTTATGATTTTGAAAATATGTTAATGATAAAGCTGTATCTGCAAACCTCTTTGCTTATAATTTCACTATCAATGATACTGTGATTCGCAGCATTTTCCCAACTTGGAGTAGCAAAATGTAAGGAAATAACTTTATATTCCAGATAAAAGAATATAAAGAGAAGAAGTTAAGAAAAATATTTTAGTGAACAAAAGTATATATGATCAAGTAGGTGGCACTCCCACATTTCACTGGCAAACACTTTCCTGAGTTAACTATTTTAATAAAAACTTCCAAAAAGGAAAGAAAGTAAATAAGGGTCAATTATGGAATCAAAGGACATTTTACATGATTTTTACATAATTTACTATGACCCTTTCTAGCTATTTCACATATTTCCCTGAAATTTAAAGCCAGTGCCAATTCATTTCAACAACAAAGAGCTATCACTATAGACCATCTTGAAAATTAAATTATTTTCACCAAGTGAATACTTTTTGGGTTTTTTATTTTCTGGTTTTTTTTGGGGGGGGGTGTGGGCCACACCCATCAGCGCTCAGGGGTTACTCGTGGCTCTGTGCTCAGGAATCTCTATGGCAGGCTTGGGGACCATATAGGATGTTGGGGACTGAATCCGGGTCTGTCTTGGGTAGGCCACATGCAAGGCAAATGCCCTACTGCTGTGAATATTATGAAGAAAGAACTAAAGTAGGTCTTAAAACATTTTACTCTTCTTTATCACATTACTGAACTGCTATACTGAGTCACAGGGAAAAAAAAAAAGCACCACAGCAGTGGCTACTTCTTAACTGCATTTTCTTCCTTGGTACATAAAGTAATTCTTAACTGTTTACACTGGCATTGTAGAGGACGTATTTTTAATGTCAAAATATAAAACAGCAGAAGCAGGAGCCTGGGAATTAGTGCCTGCCACTTGATAGCACCCCTCCTCCACAAGCACCTGTGGCAATGATGAGCCCTGCAACATCCCCACCCCGAACACAGCTGGGTGTGGCCCCAACTAGAGTGCAAAACTGATTCCCAACAATGAATGAATCAATGATACTTTATGTTTCTGAACAGCAGAACTCAGATGTATGCTCTGAATGAGAATATCTGAGTTCAGATAAAGCTGAGACATCTGCTTCTGGAGAAGAAAACATTCAACTATTTGCAACATATACTGAGATGTGAGCCAAGGATATCTCCAAGGTCTTTTTAAAATGATTATTTCTCCACTGAGATTACATATTTGTTAAGTCAATGTTAGTATATTTCCTCTTAATTCTCTTGTATAGTTCCACTTTAATCTTTGTACATTTTCATAATAGCCACTTTGAAATGTTTGTCTACTAAATCTAACATCTGGGCCCATATTAGAGGCAGATTCTATTAGTTTTTCTCCTGGGTATGGGTCAACTTTCTGGCTTCTCTACATATTTCTCTGGAAAATTTGTTGTTGAAAACTAAGTATTTTAAGTAATAATGTTAACAGCACTGCATTCAGATTTCTTCCCCCTTGAGAATTTCCTCTTGTCATCTTTTCGTGGATTTATTCTGATTTGACTGAATTTATTTTGCAGAATGTCTCCACCATAACAGCTATGTCTCCACCATGCAGCTAGCCTCTTTGTTCCTTGTTGCTGCTGTTAACTTATATTATTTTTATTTTAAAGCCTGGCTTCCTTAGGTGTCATTCGTGTCTCTTAGAGCATAATGTTCAATCAACGAAGAGTTGGATACAGATTCTGCACAAAACTTTAGACCCATAATATAGGGCCCAAACTTCCACTGATTGATTTTGTGTTAGAACGAGGATTCAGGGCCCAAAATAAGTACAGTGGATAAGACATATTCCTTGCACACAGTCTATGTAGGTCTGATCCTTTGTACAGCACATGGTCCCCAAGCACAGAAGTCAGTAGTATGTCCTATACACAGTCAGCACGGCACCACAGAACATTGGTGGGGTTGAAAAGTTTAGGCCCTAATCAAGTCTGGCTTAGTTATTTACTTTATGTCAAGATTTTAAACCTCTTCTCTTCCTGTGTAACTTCCCATTCAGAACAAATGAAAACTGACTGTCATTTCCAAGAAACCTAGGTGCTTTTTAGACTGGCCTCTAGTTTCCTCAACTTAGAACAAAACATCAGGCTAGCAGAGCCTTCCTCATTTATTTCCACTCGGCATACTACTTTTACTGACAACACTGCTGGCCAAGGAGTTTTACCCTGCACTCCACATCAAGCCAACTCTCCCTGGCAGCAGAGTCACTGATTCAAAGCCAGTCCTGCCTATCACAAAGACATAGTAAAGACTGGAGCTAGGAGAAAGAAAATTCCAGGCTAGAGGGATTTAAAATCTTCTACTGTACTAGAAGCAAAGCCAGCTTTTCATAAATAATGTTTGCCAATTTCTTACTTGGCTTTGTCAACTTTTCAGAGCTCTGAAGATGTTACTGACAATTCTGTTTTGTTTAATCCTAGAAATTTTGTCATCCTCTTCATTCCATCTTCCCCATAGTCCTTCTAAAAATTTACAAGTATTCAGTGACTATAAATCCTCAAAGCAAGCATACAAGTAGTCATTTTTATAACTAGTTTACAGAGGAGAAAACCAAGATACAGAAAACTTATATTTTGCATAAGCACAAAAAGGAAAAATAAATCTGGAAACCAGTTGTTCAACTCTGAGATTAATTAATGTTTCTCAGAATGATGTCACCTATGCTAGAGGGCAGAGTGAGGTTATTCTAGTCATCTCCAATCTTGGGGTTCTAGAATCATAAAAATAGAAATCTTGTACTGTAACTGACGGTCATTATTTGTGTTCACTCAACACAATCTACAAAGAAATTGCCAAATTAGAGCTTTTTTAAAATCACACTAGTACTATGATATCCATTCAACTGTGTTTTCAATATGTTTCTATTTCAACGTGGGGAGAAAAAAAAGATAGCAATAAGCAAAATGTAATCCAATACATCTTGCAACCCTGACAATTGAAGAAAAAAACTTTGTCGAAGGCCCTGTGAGAAAAAAATAATCAATACTGCAGCTTTGTACTGTGCAAATGTGAATACTGCCAAATAGTGGCGCTTAGAATAAAATGAACTGTTTTGCTCCATCTTCTCCACTCTGAACAAATGATTTTGAAAAGACAGGGCTTTCCCCCTGCTCCCCCCCCCCCCCAGCTATAAAATGTCAAGCAATAACTCTGTGCTTTAGGCTAGTGATTGGAATAAATACCTCCAGGCAACAGGTGCAGTGACTTAGGACTGAATCATTCACATTCAGGGGATAACTCCTAATAAACAGATGCACTACTACCAGATGGGAATTTTTTAAGACCAGAATTGGAATTCTATCACTGAATTTTGCATCATTTATGAGCATTTCTGCTGGAAAATATGCTGCTCTGGTAATAAAGTACACTCTGTTATAAGCTTATACTTATGATGGACTTCAAATACTAGATTAGGAACATTTTGCTTTTCCAGCACCGTCTCCTTTCAATTCTCTTCTTTGTGCATTTCTCTGAAATCATATTCTCCTAAAAGTCTTTTATTATTAAACTATCATTTGAAGACTTCAACTTTCCTGGTAATGTTTTTCTTAATTACTTTGAACTAAACCCTGTCATGGATGCTATTATTCATGCTGTCAAGGGTCCCAGTTAACACCATATCTTTTGATTACAAGGGACCTCTATGGGACTGAGAATGTGATTTCAAGCTCTACTGAAACATTAACTCAGGCCACAGTCTATATTATCAGTGTCAGCATATGAAATCTGATTTATTCCTGTTTATATATGTTAACAAGATTTCTTCCTAAAAAAGAAAATAAGAAAAATACATAATGTGAAGAGGATATGATTCCAACCACGTTGAACTTTTTAAGTTTATAAAGTTTCAGGGACTTAATTCCAGTTGAAGTAAAAATGTAAATAAAATATATTTTTAAGAATAAATTATCTCATGCCTTTTTCAATTACCTCGGCTATTTGTGGAGTCATTAAATATTTTTTTACATAAAAATGTATAATGGAAGTTCTGTGTTTACTGTAAGAGGCAGGCTCACAACTTGAGTTAGCACAACTTACATTGATTATTAGACCATTAAGTTACTTTATTAGGCTACTTAAGAAATAACTTTGTGGGCCGGAGAGATAGCACAGCAGTAGGGCGTTTGCCTTGCAAGCAGCCAACCCAGGAGGGACGACGTTGGTTCGAATCCCGGCATCCCATATGGTCTCCCATGCCTGCCAGGAGCGATTTCTCAGCACAGAGGCAGGCTGAGAGCTGCCGAGTTGCCGCCCCATAACAAACAAACAAACAAACAAAATAACTTTGTTGGGGAGAGATAGCACAGTGAGTAGGGTGTTTGCCTTGCATAGAGCCAACTCGGGCTCAATCTTCAGCATTCCATAAGGTCCCCTGAGCTTGCCAGGAATAATTTCTGAGGGCAGAGCTAGGACTAAACCCTGAGCGCCACTGAGTATGATCATAAACAAACAAAACAAAAACAAACAAATCAATGACTTTGTTGGGAACAGAACAATAGTACTACAGGTACTATTGACTTGGCACACGGCCGATGCTGGTTTGATCCCCAGCATGGCCAGCAGTGAAACCTAAATACAGAATCAGGATTAATACCTGAGAATCACTGAATGTGTCCAGAACAAAAACAATAGGGTAGCAATGAAGGGCCAAAAGCAAAAAAAAAAAAAAAAAAAAAAAAAAAAAAAAAACAAACAAACCTGCAGGATTGTCCTGATAACTGAGTGTGTGTGATAGAATTTGGGACGCTGATGGAGAGAAATAGGTACCATGAGGATGGATGTCCTGCTGGAATGATGTACACATAAAAAGACATCATTAATAGCATCATTAAGGTACCTTAATGAAGAAAATTAAATAAATTTGTCAAACATCAAAACATTTAATTTTTTGTTCACTAATATAAAATTATGTTAACCTGCCAGTATTACTTATAATGTAGTTACTAGAATTAAAAAAAAAACTTTTACCTTTAAAATGTTTTAATGACAAAATAGTAAATAAGGGGTTTATTTTTCAGTTTAAGTACAAACATATGATTAGACAGGTTAGATTAAAAAATAAAACTGGGGCCCGGAGAGATAGCACAGCGGCGTTTGCCTTGCAAGCAGCCGATCCAGGACCAAAGGTGGTTGGTTCGAATCCCGGTGTCCCATATGGTCCCCCGTGCCTGCCAGGAGCTATTTCTGAGCAGACAGCCAGGAGTAACCCCTGAGCACCGCTGGGTGTGGCCCAAAAACCAAAAAAAAAAAAAAAAAATAAAACTGTAGTATACTCATCCAAGTTAGTGTTCAAATGTTTTCTAAAAGGACATTTTTAAAAAGGAGGTTCCCAGAAAAATGGAAGTTACCAAGCAATGACTTTACCAATGGAAGCAATATGTGGATATAAAAATTGCTGGAGAAAACTGACATAACACCTGGTTTATTTATTTATTTATTTATTTATTTGGTTTTTGGGTCAAACCCAGCATTGCTCAGGAGTTACTCCTGGCTCTACACTTAGAAATAACTCCTGGCAGGCTCGGGGGACTATATAAGGCACAGGGATTCGAACCACCGACGTTCTGCATGCAAGGCAAACATCCTACCTCCATGCTATCTCTCCGGCTCCAACCCCTGGATCTTAACAAAAGAATGAAGTCACTCAGAGGAAGAAGGAAGAAAGTGTGTGTGAGTCAAGTTTCAAGGTGGGAGTAATTTTTTTTTAATTTTGGAAGAAAAAAGGTAGTAATGTATGTACAAGTAAATTGGTTAAAAATGAAACAACAATCATATCCTTATAGAAATATGAAGTTCTTGGAACAATGTTTTCTATTTTAAGATCAACTGAAGATACTCAACTTACTATAAATGAGTGATATGCCTAATCCTATTTTGATTTTACTAGATGATCTCTAATAACTATTAATTAAATCATAAAATAGCTCAAACTTTTTTCCTAAAACTATTTTATTATTGTTATTGGTTTTTTGGTCACACAGGCAGAGTGCATGGCTTACTTTTGGCTCTGCTCAGCAATTACTCCTGGAGAAACTCAGGGCAATGAAGATTAAAATCTGACACATACAAGGCAAATACTGATCTGCTATAATATTGTCCTGGATCCAGATTTTTTTTAATTTTTATTTTATTTTAGTTTTTGGGCCACACCCGAAGGAGCTCGGGAATTACTTCTGGCTCTGCTCATGCTCCTGGCAGGCTTGGGGAAACCATATGGGAAGCCGGGGTTTGAACACAGGTCAGCTATATGCCAGGCAAACACCCTACCAGCTGTGCTATTGCTCCAGCCTGTTTTTAGTTTTGAATAAAACCATTTACGCACAAAAAATTATAACTTAACATAGATTATAAAACGCAAATTTCTAATAACTATGAAGAAAAATAAATTACTGCCAAGTGAATGCACAAGGGAATCCAAATCTTATCTTTGAAATCCACTGAAAATAGCACAATTTCAGTCATTTTAAACTCTCAAAAGGCAAAATATACTTTTAAAATGCCATCAATTATTAGATTCAAATATCTACTTCTGAAGAAGTTTCTTTCATTCTCTTGAGAAAATATTCATTAAGGATCCTACATAATATTTGGAGAATAAATTTTTTACTCAACAGAAATTTGTTTCTTCCACTTAAGAACTTCCAAATTATCCACCACAGAATAATAATGAAATTATAATTAAAATATAGCGATTTAAATTGCAAAGTCTACATTCACCCTGGACTCTAAAAGGAAATATTACTGATACATATGTAGTAAGTATATTTAAAAGAATATGTCACAGAAAAAAATTTAATACTCTCAACATGATACAATTTTGCCAAAGTTTACTACCACAAAGTAATCATGATTTACTATTTAAAGGGATTTTGTTCAAAACACCAATACTAAATTATTATAGTAATTCTATTTAGTGATTTTTAAATTATAACTTATTACTCACTGCACATATATAAACAATT
Organism: Suncus etruscus; assembly: GCF_024139225.1. Classification (NCBI taxonomy): domain Eukaryota; kingdom Metazoa; phylum Chordata; class Mammalia; order Eulipotyphla; family Soricidae; genus Suncus; species Suncus etruscus. The sequence goes on along the minus strand of NC_064851.1, from coordinate 34,403,646 downwards.
CCTTATACACAAGATGGTCTATTCATAAACATTTTCTCTCCAAAATCCAGTTAAAGATGTCCTCAGCAATAGCAAAAATAGAACTGAGCATAGGTTAGGCCATCTATTTTTCTCTCTCCTAATAAATAATGACTGAGTACCCTCTTTGTGCCTAGCATTCTTACAAACACTTGCTATATATAATAGTGAATAAAAATGTCAATGACCTCTATGTCTATGTAAATTACATGGGAACTCAGTTCTCCTTGAGGAAATATAAAATGCTCACATAATGTCAAAACTTTAGAAAAAGGGTCTGTAGAGGCCAGGAAATAAAATTACAATAAATGAATAAAAGAAATAAAGAACAATTAGGAGCTCAGTCAAAGGTAATAGGTTATCTTTTTCATATTCCTCATATATTAAACCAAAAGCTTTACAACAGAAAAAAATAAATTTGATTTATTTTAGTATCCTTCATTTCCAACACAGGGCATAACACTTAATACATTTATGTTTTAACTTCTAACATAGAAAGATGTCAAATATCAACCTCTTCCAAAAAGAAATTTCAGTATTTTTGTAGGAAAAATATTAATTGCCATATTTTATATACATTCATATTAAAAAATTTTAGTTTGGGCATTTAATCTATGCACATTATCAGAAAAAAACTTTATTAAAATTCAGATGTTGGGACCAGAACGGTGGCACAGCGGTAAAGCCTTGCATGTGCCTGACCTAGGACAGACCTCTGTTCGATCCCCCAGCCTCCCATATGGTTCCCCAAGCCAGGATTTCTGAGTGCATAGTCAGGACTAACCCCTGAGCATCACCAGGTTTGGCACAAAAACAAAAAGAAAACAAACAAAAATAAATAAAAATTCAGATGTTAAAAATGCAATGAACATAACAAAAATTAAGTCTTCAGATTTCTCAAAATAATGGGACTCAACTATGAAAACACAGCTTACTAGTTCAAAGTTATTCTGGGGCTGTGGTTCCTAGAAACATTATAAATACAGTCTATTCAGACAAGGGGGGAGGGGAATCCTCTTCTCTTAAAACTGGATCACTATGAATTAGAATCACAAATTTATTCATTATTAAATTTAAGGCATACAATGTTCCAACATCAATCCCCCTCGCCAGTGTCCAATGGTCTCCAACTTCCCCAGCTACCCTTCTGCCCCCTAGACTGCCTCTATTGCAGAGACATTTCCCATCCACCATTGTCCTAGTTTTCCCTTCCCTAACCTATGTTTTACCACTACACCCAGTTGCCAAGCTTCCAACTGAAGACCAGCTATCCTGCTCTTCATTTCTAGAATATTTGATATTCCCTAGGTCATTTTCATATGCCACATATAAGGATCATTTTGTCTTTCTTCTTTTGACTAACTACACTAAACATATTCTCTAAATCCATCCACATAGTAGCAAACTGTACAACTTCTACATCTTTCTTACAACCAAAAAGTATTCCATTTCTTATTTTTTTTAACTTTTTTTTTTTTTGGTTTTTTGGGCCATGCCTGTTTGATGCTTAGGGGTTACTCCTGGCTAAGTGCTCAGAAATTGCCCCTGGCTTGGGGAACCATATGGGATGCCTGGGGATTGAACTGAGGTCCTTCCTTGGCTAGTGCTTGCAAGGCAGACAGACACCTTACCTCTAGCGCCACCTCACCAGCCCCAGTATTCCATTTCTTACATTTAAGAAAATCCTCTTTACATTACTTTTTAATAGTTAAACTAGTTTAGTTACAATCAAAAAATTAATTGCAAGTCATTCATAGTGTAGTATCAAAAAGTTTTAAATAATTCTGTTCAACTATTGACAACAAAATACTAAGTAATAAAACAACAAATTTATCTTTTTAAATATGTGCAGAAATGTTGATTATTTAACATGATGTTCTAATAATTTTATGGCTTCTTATTAGCCATTTTAAATCAGAAATTTTATTTGCTCTCCACCCACCAGAGCCTCAAAGTACGTACTTGTTCTTAAAAGCAACTGAAAACAAAGAGCCAATCCAGAAATATGGTCTTTGTGATCTTTCCAAAGATATAACAACCCAAAGCTGCCACTGTATTAGTTTGGTGAATAAAAATTTAGCTGTACAGACTGCATTTAAAGTACTCTCTTGGCAAGTTTTCCAGATATGAGAGAGTCAAGATTTGAATTCTAGCTCTTTCTGTTAAAACCTTGTTTGAAACACACACACACACACACACACACACACACACACACACACAACAAACCTTTAGTTTTATAAGAGATTGAGTTATGTCCTAAACGACTAACAGCATAGGAATATACGAGTTTCATCAGTGGACAATTATTTACCTGCAATAAGCTCTAAAGGAGTGAAGAAGCAACCAGGTAACTGACTTCTCTCATTAAAGGCTTCTTCTATAAGGTGGCCAATTAATACAAATTCTACAACTTATTTGAGTTAACTACCTTGAAACTGTACTAAAACCACCCACTCATTTCTCTCAACCCCACAACAGGAACTCAAAAGGCAACCACTTTCAACTGCTGCTAACTCAAACAAGTGTCCACAGGAGGGGGGAAAAAAAAAGCACTTTATTTCCTTAAGTATTTCAGGAGGTATTTATTCCTCACTTCAGATAGAAGAGAGTTCTCACCTAACTTTCACATACTATACTAACATTTGAATCATTGAAAGTGCATTGTTTTAGTTATACTCTCTTCCTAAAATCTTAAAGAACTTCTAGAAATTAAGACTTTTAAAAAGATAAATATATACAACCAGGAGTAAAATATGGAACTTTTTATTAGAGAAAAGAAAGCTTTTTTTTTTTTTTTTTTTTTGGTGGTGGTGGTGGTGATGGTGGAGTTCTGGTTTTGAGGTCACATTCAACAGTGCTCAGGGCTTACTCTAGGCTCTGAGCTCTAGCGATTACTCCTAGTTGGGCTTGGGGAAACCACACAAAGTTCAAGGGAATGAAAATGAAGCAAGTGCTTTAATCACAGTGTTATCATTTTAGTACCCCAAAAAACATTTTTTCAATACAGTTCTTGTGGGAGAATACTTACTGAAACACCATCCCTTTTCCAAAAAATTACTCATGAGATCAAATTCTTTTTTATTTACTCTTTACAATTTTTAAACTTTTTAAAAATATTTTTAGTATTTTTAATTTGTCTTCCACCTTTATAAATATTTGATTCAGAATCATGATACACACTTTCTTTTGTTTTGTTTCGGGGCCACACACAGCAATGCCCATGGCTTACTCTTGACTATGTGTTTAGAAATCACTCATAATGGTGCTCGGGGACCAAATGGAATGCTGGGAATGAAATTTGAGTCAGCCACATGCATGTCAAATGCTCTCCCTGTGGTAATATTGCTCCAGACCCACACTTAAAATTTTTTAACTCAGAATCTAGTCCACGTGCTAGAGCAACAGTTGAGAAGAAAAGGACATTCCCTAACATGTGGCCAACACAGTTCATATACCTGGCACCACATATGGTTTCCTGGGCATCACCAGGAGTAGTCCCTGAGTGCAGAATCAGGAGGAAGTACTAAGCAATTCTATGTGTGGTCTCGACCCCCTAAACCCAAAATTCTAGTTTAGGTTTTATTATTACCAGCTTATAAGATATTTGTTGAAGGTTTTTTTTTTTAATAGCAAAAGCAATTGCAAAGATAAATTTCAAATAGATATACACTGAGCTTCAGGGACAACTAAGGAGGCAATACAATATATGAAATTAAAAACAAAATTATTCCAGTGAACAGTGTACTCTATAGTACTATTGTACCATTACTTTTCTCAATGACTATTCCTAGACCAGTGAGAAACTACAAAATGATAGGACAAGTAAAATAAAAATGTAATAATGAGCTCATTTTGATTACTTGACTTCAAACTGCAAACTGAAAATAAAACCACCCATGGAAAACAGTTTTTCCTGAATTATATCTTACTAACATCTTTGGCAATACCAGTTAAATACATTTGCTGTGCATTAATTTACCAATTAAGTATTTTTGCCTTTAGCATATTTTAATTCCTCACAGATTATTTTTGGATTAAAGCATAGACATTAACAACTCACTGGTTGAAAGCAACTCTACTACTTCAACAAACTACAAAGTCTACTTAGTTAATAATAATAATAAAGTCCTTTCTGGCAATCTTTGGAGAAGCAAAGTTGCAAATTACAATACTGTGAAATGAGGAATAAATTAAAACAAATCATTTCTCCAATGGATAAAAAGATACCAAAGAATTCTTTAAATAAAAAAGGGGGGATTCCTGGTACACAATACAACATGGACAAAGCTTGACAATATTAAAAAATATTTCTTTAATTTCACAACTTGTTTAAGTCTTCTGGTGTTCTAATATTGAAATTTGTTCATATATAATGAAAATCTGAAGTGTTAAAAGAACATCCTAATAATCATTTCAAAATTTTTGCCACTAAAGTAAAGGAAGCAGGGGCCAGAGAGATAGCATGGAGGTAGTTGTTTGCTTTGCATGCAGAAAGACGATGGTTCAAATCCCGGCATTCCATATGGTCCCCCGAGCCTGCCAGGAGTGACCCGAAAACCAAAAATAAATTAATATAAAATAAAATAGAGGAAGCAAAAAAATATAAAGGAAGCAGATAATGACATTGTAATGGTAAAAAATATTATCATAAAGGTAAAACATTATCACTTTTTGGCAAAGTTAAAATGACATACTTTCTCACATTTAATTGACAAGTTTAACATGAAGGGTAGTAAGAAATGGCATGGAAAGAGATTTAGTTTTTTACTCCCATCAGGTACCTATGGTGCAGAGGCAACAGAAAAGTTCCAACTTCTGGATTCAGAGAATATGTTACAAGGGGAAAAGGACTCATGGTAACGGTTTGAGTCAGTGGTTCCCCATTCTGGTCACCATGGCAGTGCTCCTTACCCAGATCTTTGAATGTTTGCTTTACAACCTAAATTACTTTTTTAAAAGCTTCAGCTCAAAGAAAAATACAAGAGAGGCTTCATAAGAGTCTCTGAAACAAGCAAATATTTCTTATCAGAAAATGAGACTAAGTTGAACCTGATACAGGACAATAGGCATGTTTTAAAAAATGGCATCTTTCAAGATAGACCACCAAAGAAATAACATAAAGGTTAAAACAATGCAAAAGTTAAGCTTTATAGAAAGTGTTAAAGATTAATTTCAGTATTATTTCCAGTATTATCTTCAAAGTAATACAGAAAAACTACAAACATACAAAATGTTCAATTTAATTGGTAAGGCAAAGGGTAACTATAAAATTAAAATTTATTGAATCCTATCAAATTATCAACAAAATATTTCTTCAGATATTTAAAGGGAACATCTATTTCTAAGACTGCAAACTATAATACTTTTGTAAGAATACATACTTTACAAAATGACAAAACCATAATGCTTAAAGGTGGCTAGCTCAGAGTGACTTATCTTTATAGTACTTATCTATTCATATAAAAGAAAGGAGGAAATAGTCCCTGTGACAAAAAGATTCATGTAGGAAAAGCCAACAATTGGTTTTCTTCCACATAGTTAAATATATTAAATGAATCTACCTATAATATTGAGTCTTCAATAACTTATTCAGAACCTGAAATCTGTTGTGTGCTTTCCTGAGTTTGTAACTTCATATTATTCTGTAAGTCACTTTAAATTTCTCTCTATGCTCAATTTGTGGGACATATCATATCGTGGAGACCTCAGGATCTCCTTCCCTTTTATAAGTTTTCCTTAGCAGAAGACAGAATATACAACAATAGTCAAATTAAAAGGTAGACCTCATTCAGAGATAGGATATCTTTTACACACATACAAATTATGTGTGCAACCACCCTCCCCCCAAAAAAACACAGAAATAAATGGTAGGGTTTTCCAAAAAGAAGCACCACTCTTACACTTTAGTTTTAATTACAATGAAAGGTAAACAATTCGTATATCTCAGGATGACCTAAGAATATGGAAACAAAGAACCATTCCTGACCTCTGTGATTTCCCTAGTGATGTGGATTTCTAAATTTGCAGTCTTGTTCTTCCTCCAACAAATTTCTTCAAGTTTTCAAACCATACTGGCTTGTAGAAAATGTCCCTTTGTTTTCCAGTGGACTGGCACAGTTTTTTTGTTTCCTGTGTACTGTATACTTTAAAATCTACTTATTGGTTTTGGGCAGGAGCAATATTGATATAGCAGGTAGGGCTTGCCAATCAGGATTTCACTCCTGACATGCTGAGCCTAGTCAAGGAGTGATTCTTGAGCACAGAACTAGGTAAGGATTCACCTTGAGGACCAATGAATGTAGTCTCCTCACCCACCAAAAATATTCATGCTTTTTATTTGTAGACTTCAACTGTTCTTTTGACTTATGGTTTATATCTAGAAACATCTTAAACATACATTTTGCAGATGCACAAGTGTTCAGCACAGAATGCCTAACTTTGAACCCAGGCTCCTGTTTACTAGCTAAATTTTGTTTAGAGAAAGAAAGAAAGAACAATAACTGCAATACTTTGGTTTTCTCATCTGCAAATTTGGGATAATAATGATTCATAACTCATACAGGGTTATTTGAGGTTAGCATATGTAAGTAACGTGTTCAAAACTGTTTTGGCAACTGTAAGTATTCAGTTACATTCCTTCTATCTCCAAGGAACTAATGAAACATTCTATTTGGTAAATTATAAATACGATATAATTAAATAACTATATGTAGATAATTAGATCGTGAAATCATAATTATAGGTAATTAGAAATGAGTTAGTCATTGTTCTCTTGTTTCTTTTCTATACTTTTAAAGATCGATGTTCATATGTTGTATGTTGGAATGTGTGTCTGTGTGCACGTGTGTATATGCACACACACAAGAGTGCACGTCCACTGAGGACACAGGTAGCTTGCTAGGTAGATAGGCCAAAGCCAGCAACTAAAGGATAATAGCTAGTCAGTTATCAAATATTTTAAATCTAGTGTACAAATGCATCACTTAATTATCGCAATAGCCCTGGCTAAATCCAAAACACATCATCCCCCTAGGCATCTAAGCAAAGAACACATATTTATTTGGATTCTTAGAAAAAGTACTTAAATTTGTCAATCTTCCCCAAATGCAATAAAACTCAATGTGCTTAAAAATGCAGTAAATTCTATTACTGTATGTAGTATAAAGACAGTTAAATTCTTACTATTGATTTGATCACTTAATATACTGTAAAACAAACAAAAAAATCAATCTATATATAGCACCTACCCATCATTTCATGAATGTCCCTTTCTGAATTCTCTTATAGCTCATTATCTTCGTACTTTGAATCTGTTCCACTATGATTCAATGACCACTCTGCTTTTAAAAGCAGATCTAATTCTAGCAGGCTTAAGGTTGGCAACTCTCCCTGGTCTCTTCATGATGAATTCCAAATGCCAAAGGTGGACATAGAATGTCTCGACTTTCTAGCTACATCCAAGGTATCCAGTTTCATCTCTCTCACTTTCCACTCCAAATGAACAAAATCATACTCACCCTTCAGGTCCTAATGTCCTAATGTCAGGAGATATTTGTTAAACCTGACAATCAGAACTAATCAAGCACTCCCCTTTCATAGCTTTCATATAAGCTTAAAGAAGAAACACAGTACATACCATGCAAATGTCATGAAGAGGTCTTAGTATTGTACTTTATTTCCTATTCTATTAAATAAAGCCCACGGATGTTTTTAGAAAGCAAAAAGTAGCAATCTACATTTAAGAAAGTATGAATCTAGGGGGTCAGAGCAGTGGTGCAGTGGTAGGGCGCTTGCCTTGCACACGGCTGACCTAGAATGAACCACTGATCAATCCCCCATCATCCCATATAGTCCCCCAAGCCAGGAGCAGAGCCAGGAGTAATCCCTGAGCATCACAGGGTGTGGTTCCAAAAAATAAACCCAAAAAAGGAAGTATGAATCTAGTCTAAATCCTTAAAAAAACAAACTGCATATCCAAGATGACTGTTCCAAGATTCCTAATCAAGTTAACTAATCAAGTCACTATATTTTAAGATACTGGATAGGCAACTAAACCACACATTTATTTTCAAAATGTAACTTGCATGTCCTCTGAAATGGTGCAACAAAACCAGAAGTTTAAAAATGGATATTCAATGTTTACTTTGGACAAAATAATGATTCCTTGGAAATCATTTACTACTTACAATTTCTCACATTAAGCATAAAACAATATATACTCAGAAAATCTATCTCTAGCTAATTACACTAGGGGCATTTGTCAATATCTCTAGACTCCAGGAGTAAGAGCATGTTTCTGAGAATGTGTCACATTCCTGGAATTTCAAAGTTATGGTCTTTTAATCCATTACCAGTTTTCTATCAAGGAATTATCATCTTGTTTTTCTTCCATTAATTATATATAGAATCCTCAGGCAGAAATTCTGACAGAAAGCATGTAACAGAGCTAAGCAGATGCTATTTTAATTAAAAAGGGTACATGCAAATATTTCATTCTGAATAGATATTAAATAAAGGTTAAATTATTTTTATTTACATGGTTTTGTTGATTAAATAAAAATCGTGTTTAAAAGCTTATCAAGTTTAATCATTAATAATTCAGAATAACTGTCTTAAGAGTTTTTACCTCTGACTGTAATAAGTATCTGAAGAATATTTAGAAAAGAAAATGTAAGAAACAAAATTATCTGCATGTTTTAAGCAAATGAACTTTTGCTTTCTGGCAAAGAAATATCAGATTACTATCATATTTAAAAGATTGTAATTTGACAACATAATTACGAAATATAGGTCTGATTTACATCTATAATCTACATCTATAATGATACAGGGGAATGGCGATTATGTACTATAAAAATTACTACAACATAAAAGCAAAGATTTACTTTGTACAACTTTGCTTCTCCAAAGATTGCCAGAAAGGACTTTATTATTACTATAGTAAGTTTTAAGTTTTAACAACTACACCCAACATAGGATCTATTTAAGTTGTTACCTACAGGAAAAGCTTAAATATCACTGTTTTCACTAACAACAGTTTAGGATTTTTTTTTTTTCTTTTTAGGTTTTTGGGCCACACCCGGTGGCGTTCAGGGGTTACTCCTGGCTATCTGCTCAGAAATAGCTCCTGGCAGGCACGGGGGACCATATGGGACGCCGGGATTTGAACCAACCACCTTAGGTCCTGGATCGGCTGCTTGCAAGGCAAACGCCAATGTGCTATCTCTCTGGCCCAGTTTAGGATTTTTTTTTTTTAAGCATACAACTAACAACAGTTTTAACAGATTATTCAATTTTAGGAAATAGAGAACTTATGGAAATCCCAACCCATAATTAAATCCCTGAAAAGTAGTAAATAATAAATCACAATGAAATCTCAATCTGGTTGTCAAGGAAACTACTTTGACTGTCATAATTGCTGTGATATCCATCTTGCCCTTTTTGACACAAAACTTTATCATGAATTCTGGTCAGAGAAGGAGAAAGTAGCTTTTCTATTTCTCTCAGGCAATCATGTAACATGTATTGAACTTGACTGGCCATACAAACTATGTAACCATACATATGCTAATTGTAAAGCTTTTATTTTTTTAATCCAAATACAGTAATTAACTAGTGAGCAGCAGTATATTTGTTTCAAGCTTTGGATAAGAGATTGGACCAAAGAACCCTGTAGGTAGTTCTGTTTATACGGAAGTTTTTTTTAATAACTTATTAACCTATTATCAGAGGATCATTGTGAATAAGCAATCATAAATATCTTAGTTAAATATCAAGTTTTAAAAAAGTGCTTTAAATAAAGATGAGCACAGAGCCATAAGTAACCCCTGAGTACAGCTGGGTGTGACCCCTCTCTTCCTCCTGAAAAAAAAATCAAGTACATTTGTTCAAACTTGGATAGAATAGGAGGATGTTTAGGTTGAATGGAGTAAGTCAGAAAAAGATGATCAGTTATCACATAATCATACTTACTGAGATAAAACAAGGAAATAGTATTGAAAAATAAATACTTTGAATGAGAAAGTAGTCAGGAAGTAACATATGAATGCTCGATAGTACATTGGGGACTTAACTTTGATGGTAGACAGATACAGTAACTATGTGTCAATATAAATATTGACAAGTTATTTCCATGCTGCCTAAAGTATAAATTTTTTGTTTTATTTTGGGGCCACATCTAGAAGTACATGGGTTATGTTACTCCTGCTATTCCTTCAGCCCCTCAGCTATCAAAATTTCTAATCCTGCAAATTATATATATATCCATACACTTCTCTCACTGGTTCATTTTAATTCCAAACTATTTGTTTCTGATAACAATTGTTTTTTTTAATTCTACATTCATTTGCAACATCACTTTTTAGTGTACTGTTTTTTAGTGAACTATTCTATGGCCACAGATAATTTAATTTTAAAATTATATCGTCACCTCAAATACTTCATAGTATAAAAGCAGCATTACCAAAATACTTTTCCATTCCATTAATCTACACTGAAATGAAAATTATCAGCAGCAGCAGAATAACTGTCATGGTTTGAATTCACTCTTTTTTCTATCTTATCTATTAAACTCAATACAGAATTACTCACAAACCTGTTTCTCTAGAGCTGGTCCACTTATTCAGTACTAAAGATAGTACATGACTATGCCCTAAAAGTAGCTGAGGATTCTATGAGCGTATATATAGTATTTAGATATGTTTTCAATATATTTTTGCTCAGAAAGTATTCAATACTTTATTTAAAATTAAAATGCAAGGCAGGAAATAATCCATTTTAAAAGGGCATTAGAAAAGTCAGTAAATCTTTAGTTTAAGAAACTTCCTGGGGGAGTGAGGAAGGGGGGTAAAATACAGAGGTAGGTGGGGTGGTGAGAGGGAGAGGGTGAGAGGGTAAATGGTTGACATTGGGGGTGTGAAAGCGTGAAATACACACCTGTAAAGGTTGCTTTACACTGTGTAACTGTAACTCAATAATTAACTTTATCTGTGTGTGAGGAAAAACAGTATGAACAAAGCTGTAGCCATGGCGTAAAAACAATTCCTTGATATTGTCTAGGATAAGGCCTCTTAAATTTTTTCCATTAAGTACTTTCACCAGAGAAATTTTTTTTTGGGGGGGGGGCTTTTTGGGGCCACACCCGATGACATTCAGGGGTTAATCTTGGCTTTGTGCTCAGAAATCACTCCTGGCTTCGGGGACCATATTGGACTCTGAGGGAATCGAACCATGGTCTATCCTAGGTTAACATATGCAAGGCAAATGCCCTACCACTTGTGCCACTGCTCTGGCTCCTCACCAGAGAAATTTTGTGATCCCAGATAAACACAAATAAATGTTTGCTAATAAAAATCATACATTCATTAAAAATTGAGATGTATTTAATTATGTGATCCATAGTTAAACATAGGCATTAGGACATACACACACACGCACACACACAGAGTGAGGGGGGAACTATATGTTATACTGTTTGTCAATATATAATTCCAGTAACTAAAGAGTGGCATGAATCTTACAAATAGTTCACAAGGCTGTCTTCATGAGTAACTAAAAAAAAAATCACCTAAAAACAGGGAAACATTTTTATCAGTCCAAAGCACTAACAAGTGCAAAATATAGCAATTATTTTTTCTTTTAATAGTTGCAGTTTGTCACTAAAATTACAAATCTAATTTCAAAAATATCATGGGCACCTTAGTTTCTTAAAAAAGAAAGAAAGTCTTGGGCTAGCAAGATAGTCCATGGAGGGGTTACTTGACTTGCACAGGGCCAAACTGGATTCTATGCCTGATATACCATATGGTCTTGAACGCTATCAGGAGTGAACCCTGAAAACAGATCCAAGAGTAAGCCCTGAGGAACAATATATAAAACATTGATTTCTTGTGCAAATAAATATAAGAACATGATCCCAAACGATCTGATCGGACCACTATGTTAATTTGATATTTACACTGAATAAGGGTATCTTAATTTCCTGGTTCACCATTCTTTTTAATTTAAAAGAAAAGGTTTAGTTGCCTAGTTAGACTATTATACAGGACTTTGAATGTTTTTAATTCTGTTTAAATTCATATATTAAATCACCATCCTGATAGAAACATGTCCATAAAATCTTTTCTCTCCCAAATAAAATCATCATATCTTTCAATTTTTTGTTTTTGGACCACAGTCAGTGATGCTCAGGGGTTGCTTTTGGTTTCTGGTGGGCTCAGGGTAATATATGGTACATTTGGGATCAAACCTGGGTAAGGCCATATTCAAGGCAAATGCATTACTTGCTAAAATATCTCTCTAGTTCCATATCACACCTTTCTTAACTGGGGAAGTTACTTTTATGTTTTAATGCTGTTTACAGTCGCATTTCAAATAAGAGTACAGAGACAGTTTAGCTGTCAACAATACATATTAAGTCAGGAAATATAGTCAATAAAACATGACTCTAACATTTAAAAATTGATAAACAAGGTCAACCAGATTTGGACAATATTGTATAATCAATATATCTTAACCACAAGCAAACCCTGTCAAATGAAAATAATCTAGAAATGGAAAGTTTATAAAGACTATTTGTGGAGAAATACAGATTTATGCAAAAAAGTCAAAACATAAGAATAACTTTGTAAGAATTAAAACCTACATAAAATTACTAAGGATCTGTCTTCCCAATTCTATTCAAAATGGATGGGAAAAAAGGTTGATTCATTTTATACAAAATGGGTCTCAAATACCTGCCAGAACTAGTTGAAAGGGACTAATAGGAGTGTCTTATGAAAGATAAGGAGAGATAACATTTTTCATTTCTGAAGATGCCATATATGGAGAAAAGCTCTGACTTAGATACTTCCTAACCATGGAGGTAGCATGTACAATTAAAATGGTTATATTTTTCAGACTGCAAAAAAGAGCACTATCATTCATATAAAGTATCTAAGAGATATGCTTCAAAGAATTATCTGATTTTAGGTTTTTTGATAATAAATTTTTATATAAAATTAACTTTAACTCGTGAACACTAAAAGGTCCAGTGGGGCCGAAGCAGTGGTGCAAGTAGTAGGGCATTTGCCTTGCATGCACTAACCTAGGATGGACCGAGGTTCGATCCCCTGGCATCCCATATGGTCCCCCAAGCCAGGAGAGATTTCTGAGCACATAGCCAGAAATGGCCCCTGAATATCACCGGGTGTGGCCCAAAATGTAGAAAATAAATAAATAAATAAATAAATAAATAAATAAATAAATAAATAAATAAATAAATAAATGGGTCTGGAATCTCTGTGGATTTTTTCAATAAATAAATAAATGAATGGGTCTGGAATCTCTGTGGATTTTTTCAACTGTTAAAAGTATACTTTGGGCCAGAGGTAGTACAGTGTTTAAGGAACTTATCTTGCATGCATAACCTCCAGCTGTAACCCAAAGACATAGCTCCTCTCAGCACACATACAGACACAGAAAATATGCCTAAAATAATCAAAACCATTCAATAGATTTCCTTTAAAAAAGCACCTTTGTTATATTAGAAATTGTATTTGTTGCAAACCACAGCAATTATGGGGGTCAATAGTCTGTATACTTAGCACAAACCTGATATTTGGATTTCTACTTTTTAATAATCATTACTTAATTTAAGCATCAAGTTTATAAAATTTTTCATGACTGAATTCCAGTTGTGAGTGATAGAATGTATACCAACCTTCACCAATGCACATGTCCCGCCATCAATATCCGTTTTCTTCCCAGCTTCCCCTCTGCCTGCAGAATCTCTCTCTTTCACACACACATATAGACCCATACACATGTACACAACATATAAACACATACTGTGACCTGTACTACTGTTAATAAAAGGGTATACCTCATTTTAGCTCCCAGTTTTTGTCCAGAGTGATCAGTTCCAACTTTCATTCTCATAGTAGTCCCTTCTTTACCCTAACTGCACTCTCCCATTTTTTCTGGCAAGCTTCCTACCATAGACTGGTCCTCCTGACCCTCAATTCTATTATCTCTGAATATGCCATATTCCTTTCTAGTTAGACCACAACATGTGCCATCATTTATTGGCTTCAAATTTTCCCTTAAATATGTAAAATCAGGAAATAAGTTGCACAAATTCTATATGATCTAAGGCAGGGGGTCCTCAAACTTTTTAACAGAAGGCCAGTTCATTGTTTCTCAGACCATTGGGGGGGGGGGCAGGACTAGCATTTAATGAAAAAAAAAAAAAAACTATGAACAAATTCCTATGCACATTACATATATCTTATTTTGAAGTTAAGAAAAAGATAACGAAAACAGGAACAAATATACTATTCAAAAATGAAGAACAAGTAAAGTTAAACCAACAAATTTACTAGTATTTCAATAAGATTTATGGGCCTGCTTTTGGTGGGCCAGAGTTTGAGGACTCCTATCCAAGACTGAGAAGAGGAGTTGAGAGAGAGGAGAGTGCAGCACACATCCCACATGTTTACTCCTAGCCAGGAATGAGTTGCTACTAAGCTGAACAGGCAGCAGCGGCAAAAACACCGATTGGCCAGATAAATGTCCTCAGCGGGTCTCATGTGACCTTTGGGCCCTAATTTGGTGATCCCTAATCTAAGGTCATCTATAGCACATGTTAGCATACCAGTGAAGCAGAAATGCTAACTGAAACAAGAAGGCTGAGTAGGAAAGAATGTTAGGACAGCAAGCAAATGAAGTAGTATGGTTTGGGCCAAAACCCAGTGAGGCTTAGGGGTTACTCCTGGTTCTGCATTCCTAGCGGTTTGGGGAAAGGATATGGGATACAGAAGATCAAACCCGATTCAGCCAAGTGCAAGGCAAGTGCCTTGTCTACTTAATCAACTCTCTGGCACTCTAGGCAATTTTTTTTAACCAATGAGAAAACATGGATAAGAGGGGTATGAATTAAGGAATCAATCAAATATTCACTGACCATAGCTAAGGTATTAAATAACACAATGAGACCCATTTATGAGAAGATTATAAGACAAGGGCTTCACCTTAAATAGTGAGGAATCTATAGAAAAAGCAAAGAATTGTATTTAGACAAGGAAGACAATGTAAGAAAATAATTCAATTAAGAGACACAGACAGTGTAATGTGTGGAGAGAGGAGGGAGTGAAGGGAGGAAGGGAGGAGTTGGAGAACATGTAGGAGGAGGAAAAGCATTGAAACTGTAAAAGCAATTATGAAGGAGGGAAGTCTTGGCTTCAACTTGAAACAGAAAAGAAATCAGAAACACAAACAGCAGGGAGCAATTTCAAAGGAGGAATTCTTTCTCCTTTATTCCTTCTTTCCTTCCGTTTTCCTCCTTCCTGCTTTAAGTGTTATTTGACAGGAAGTTACAAGATTTAAAATGAAAAAAATATATTTAAACCAGACCAAATTTAATGCACTACAAAAAACATTTATAGCTCATTGTGCAATTAAACTCCTATACTACATCACAACAATATAGAATCACAGATAACATATAAATCTAACCTATAATATGCATCCTAAGTATAATGATATTTCAAAAGAAATTTGAAAGAAATGGGATTGAGAATGGAAGACAAGGGAATATCGTCACAATAAAAAGAACTATAAAATACAGCTTAATATAAGTAATGATTGAGATAATAAAAGTTGCTTTCTGCCTCCACACAGTTAAGAAGAAACTTACAGGGCAGAAGCCAGAGTACATTATGTAGGTCACCTGCCTGCATGCAGTTGACCTCACTTCAATCCCCAGCATTCCATGTGGGTATTATATAAGCTTGTCAGTAGTATTCCTGAGTGCAGAGCAAGGAGTAACCAGGTGTGCACCCCAAATTAAATAATAAACTTTTCTTTTTAAAAAAGTAACTTAAGGCTGACTTAATCTTCCATGTCTGCTCATATCAGAGAAACCAAAGATGGTTTCTTATCTTTTAGAGAAACAAAGCTCAAATACTTGAGAAATAGCATCCTGACATCATCTGAGACACAAATAATATGTTAGAAAACATTCCACAAAAGGCTCCAGACAGGATAGTTAGATGATCAATCTTTGAAAAAGTTTAAATAACAGTGCATCATTTTAGACACAATGAGGCAATCTAAAGTATTTTTAAGGTATTATTTACATCATTCAGATAAAGAATTCACTATGCTCAAAAGGGCTTTTTTTGTTCCCAGTGCTAGGAATGAGAACTGTAATCAAGTTTTTTGTTTCATATCAGTATTAGCTTCCATAACAATTTTATTTTTGTCATCTATCAGAAAAACAGTTATTTCATTAGAGATATACCTGGCTTATTATGACAAGTGTACCCAAAATAGGTTATTCAAGGTTGAATGGTCAATCATCATAGTAGTTGAGCTTAAAAAAAAAATCCTGAAGCTGGGGATAGCTCAAAGGCCCTAAGAAAATGCTAGGCATTCAGGAAAACTAGATTTTATCCACAGCACCACATGTTCTCTCAAGTACTACTGTTAGGACCCCTGAGTACTAAGCGGCTAGTATTTCCTGAGCACCAACAAGAATACACTAAAAAATAAAGTCTTAGAGTTGTCTAATACTACTGGCTAATGTTTTAGAAGAAGAAAGGGTAGTACAGATGCAACTCAAAAAACTCAAAGATAAATAGTAATAAGGTCAAAAAAATTAAAGAAAATTAGATACTTTCAGCTGCTATGATCCTAGTTTCTTTAAACATTTATCAAACATATTTCTTTACTAAGTTTAAGAAAAACTCTTCTGTTTTAAGTACAGTTCAATTTCTCCAATAATTATCACATCCTAAATCTAGTCATCTATATATGCTGTATCTCCAGTTCATCATTGCCACTTTTAATCAGGTTCTAAATTGGAATGAATCGTGTTTGAAACTGTTTTTGAGGCCTGAGACTTCTTAAAATTGCTCAACTACTATTGAATCAAAGCTCCTCAGATATATAGATCAGTTGTAAGTACGGCAGTGATTTACAGCTAATATGATAAGTACAAGAAACAGATAAGTACTTTAACATTTGATTTTAATGTGAGATTAGCAGACTTGTTTTTATTAAATAGCTTTGTGGAAAGTCTCTTATTACAGAATGTAGACCTGTTTATTTTGAAGATGATATAAACTAAACTAGAATTCAGAACTAAAATGCTATCAAATATAAATCATGTATCTTTTTTTAACACTTCCTCAAGAAGAAATAAAAATGGCCAAAAAGCACATAAAAATGTTCCTCATCACTAATTGTCAAGAAGATGCAAAACAAAATAAAAATAAGATATCTCACATCACTGAGACTGATACACAATACAAAGAACAAGAACAATCAGTGCTGGCAGTGATGTGGGAAGAAAGAACTCTAATTCACTGCTGGTGGGAATGACTAGATGGTATTCCTTTGTGGAAAACAATATGGAGATTCCCCCCAAAAATGAAAATTGAGCTCCCATATAATCCAGCAATACCACTCCTAGAGATATACCCTAGGAACACAAAAACCATAATACAAAAATGTCCTCTGATAGCCTATGTTCATTGCAGTTCTATTTACAATAGGCAGAATCTGGAAACAACCCAGAAGCCCTACAACAGATGAGTGGCTAAAGAAATAGTGGTACATATACATGATGGAATACTATGCAGCTGTCAGGAAAAGTGAAGTCATTAAATTTTCCTATACATGGATGGACATAGAAATATTATGCTAAGTGAAATGAGTCAGAGGGAGACAGACAGATACAGACTAGTCTCACTCATTTGTGAGATTTAAAGGGGGGGGGGAGAGAGTATTGCAAATAATACCCAGATGAGAGCTGGAAAGACCAGCTCATGACATGAAGCTTACCACAAAGAGTGATGAGTGCAGTTAGAGAAATAATTTTACCAACAACTATCATGACAATGGTAGTGAGAGAAATAGAATGCTGGGGAAGGAGGGAGACAGGAAAAATTAGTGGCGGAAAGGTTGCACTGGTGAAGGGGGATGTACTTTCTTATGACTAAAACCCAACTACTAACATGTTTGTTACCATGGTGCCTAGATATACTATATATGTGTGTATATATATGATATATATTATGTATCTTTTTAAGGAAATGGTAGTTTCTAGTGTCCTCAAGAATGGCCAATAAACCAACAATGTTTCAATTTCCCCATCTCTCATGTTCCCTAGCTTGAAAGTCATTTATTTGAGCTATTTTATAATTATAAAATAATAGAAAAAAATTTGTTAGTTAAAGGAGACACCTTAAATCATCTATCCAAAATACTATATGATTTTAATTTTTAAAAATACATACCATGTGGAAAATAAGCATTTGTCAGCATATTAGTATTATTGACAAAGAAAAATGACTTCCTGTGAGATAAAGGGGAATCATTCAATGAAAAAAATTTCAGAAAAGGAAATTCAAAACTAACAGAATGATTCAATGACATGTAAAAAAGATGTGTTTCCATTTCATCAGCTTCAAATAATAGAATTTATCATTTCGATCCTCAATTTAATCCATACATAAAAGTGCATTCTTTTTTTTTTTTTTTTTTTTTGGTTTTTGGGTCACACCTGGCGTGGCTCAGAGGTTACTCCTGGCTGTCTGCTCAGAAATAGCTCCTGGCAGGCACGGGGGACCATATGGGACACTGGGATTCGAACCAACCACCTTTGGTCCTGGATCGGCTGCTTGCAAGGCAAACGCTGCTGTGCTCTCTCTCCGGGCCCAATCTTTTATTTTTCTTATATCCCATAAGCTGTGCTATCTCCCCAGGCCCATAAAAGTGCATTCTTACAAGTCAAGAGTAAACAAAGAAAACTTAAAATCAAACCATCTATCGATCCTTTTTATTCTTTGAAACACTGACAGAAGGTGAATCAGTCATTCATGATAGGTTATTTACCTAATTATTGCCCAAGCAAATAATTTTAAAAACATAAATTATAGGAGACTGAAGCGATAGCACAGTGGGTAGGGCATATGCCTTGCACAAGGCAGACCTGGGTTCAATCCCCAGCATCCCATATGGTCCCCTGAGCCTGCCAGGAATAATTTCTGAGTGTAGAGCCAGGAGTAACTTCTGAGCACCTTTGGGTGTGTCTCAAACAAACAAACAAACAAACAAACAAAAATCAAAATAGGAACTAAATTTCCATAGGTTATCACTATTTTTATCACCTAATTTAGAGGTTTCACAAAATTTTACATCAATATTCAATGGTATGGATAAAATGATACTTATTTATTATAAGTTATAAGATTAAATATAAAAATGGAAACAATTAAAGGATTAAAAACAATAACAAAATATTTTAGTAATGAATATTCTTAACTGCCTTATATAAATCTGTAAATCTAAATTATATTTTTCTTTCTATCAAAAATAATTAAATTACCTTTCTCAAGCAAATTACTCATTACTAATACCTGGAATAACTTGATGGTTTTGACTGCTAATAAACAGAAAAACCCACATTCAGTAATTTTGAAAAGAATCCATATAACTGCTACTTTAACAAGTAGCAACATATTTTCTAAATCTCTCTACTTGCTTCTCCAAGAAAATGTGTTTCTTCTATTTACTTATCTATAAATTAAGAGTTTGGAAGCAGCTAATTATGGTTACATACAACATAAGTTTACGATTTTGTGGGACAATATTAATTTTTAATATTATATCAGCACTATTGTAATTCTTATTTTAATGGTAAATAAAAGACATGAGTTAGAAGCAGTTCAAAGTCCCAAACATGAGAGCCAGTCAGTCCTACTGAGATTGAGCCAAGCTAGCTCCAGAGTAGGCACTTGGGCACTGTGCCATGCCACCTTAGTCACAACTGCAGCAGTACATTTTGATATATAGTTGTAAACATTTTTAGTACAAAAGTAAATTCTGGGGCCGGAGAGATAGATGGAGATAAGGCATTTGCCTTTCATGCAGAAGGATGGTGGTTCAAATCTCAGAATCCCATATGGTCCCCTGTGCCTGCCAGGGGAGATTTCTGAGCATAGAGCCAGGAGTAACCCCTGAGCGCTGCTGGGTGTGACCCAAAAACAAAAACCAAACGTAAATTCTGGAAACAACTCCATTTTATTGCACTTACAAGTGAAAATACCTCAACAGATACTTGAAAATAAAAGTTATTATTAAGGGCCAGTTACAATGACAAGAATAAGACTTAAGACTGAATATACAAGAAATGGTTAAGATGAACACTCAGGGCCCGGAGAGATAGCACAGCGGCATTTGCCTTGCAAGCAGCCGATCCAGGACCAAAGGTGGTTGTTTCGAATCCCGGTGTCCCATGTGGTCCCCCGTGCCTGCCAGGAGCTATTTCTGAGCAGACAGCCAGGAGTAACCCCTGAGCACCGCTGGGTGTGGCCCAAAAACCAAAAAAAAAAAAAAAAAAAAAAGATGAACACTCAGAAAATCCTAATTCAGAGAAGAGCTCAATTTAGTTAAATAAGATGACTCTAGTACACACACACACACATTCTGGAATCTTCAATGGTTGTAGGGTTTTTTTTTTTTTTTTTGGTTTGGGGGTCATATCCGGAAGGTCAGAGATTACTCTTGGTTCAATGCTCAGGGATGACCCCAGATAAGTGTAGGGGGCCATGTGGGGTGCTGGGATCAAAAACAAGCAGGCTACCTGCCAGGTACTTTCTATCCTAGGGCTCCAGCACTTGGCTGTATTTTTAAGGCTGTATTTGCATCAATTGATTTAGGTATGCAAAATTCACAGGCTGAAAATAACAATAACTTTTAGAATTTTAAATAATTTTGCTCTCAGACTCAGGCTTTGCATTAGTTGCCCTAATTCTGCCACTAACTTACTTTGTTATCCTGAGCAAATATCAAGTCATGAAGTACTTTGAATTTCATTCAAGTTAAAAATGAAGAGGTCGTACTAAATTATCTCCCAAGTCCTTTTAACTCTGGCAGTCTTTAACTTAAATCACTCAAGTTAAGCAAGCATTTATTGTTCTTATTATTACTTGAAAAGAATTTCTGCAATGTGTAAATCAGGCAGTTTTCTAGTGGTTTTAAATGACTTAAAGAAATGATTGAGGGGAAAATATAATTTTACAACACAATGGAATGTGTGTAGAAGATGATGGACTATCCATTTAAAAGTTGAGTTCTGTAGGAAAATAATACATATAATCCCAATATAATTAAGACATTGCCCTATAAACAAATGTTGGGATTATTAAAAATCATTTTTAAAAATATACATACATACAAGTAAATAAAAACCAATATGTTTTAATACTTAGCATACCATGTGCTTTAACATTAAATTTAGGGGCTGAGAGTTAGCCACATGATGAGCTTGACCTGGGTTTGATCCCCAGTATCACATGGGCCCCAGAGCTTGGTGCAGTCCCTCCAA
This sequence comes from Suncus etruscus, assembly GCF_024139225.1. NCBI lineage: Eukaryota > Metazoa > Chordata > Mammalia > Eulipotyphla > Soricidae > Suncus > Suncus etruscus. Next base: position 34,382,258 of record NC_064851.1, on the reverse strand, counting down.
GCTGAGAGCTACCTTGGTAGTCCCCATGGTTTCCCCAGGGCTACTATATTATCCCCAGCAGAGTGGGGAATAAGGCACACGGCATTCTTGGGACAATTGTATTGAGTAGCAAAAACAGATAGCTATGAATTGCCAGTGATGCCCCAGGAAGTACCTCTCTGACCCAGTCACAATAAAAATCGTATTCCAGGAACATATTCAAATAATAATAAAAGAAAATCAACATTAGCTCTATTTTAGCAAGACACTGTGAAAGCTTTTGAATATCTTTATATCATGCAAAGTCCTAAGTGAGAATCATTTTAATATCTGAGCTGTTTTTAATGTTCTAAAAAATAGATCAAGCATGTTAACATTTTCAAAATATTAATTTTCTATAAGCTACCTTAAGTTTATTTGAAAGATCTAAAAAGAAAAGGAAAAATTCTCACCCAGTGAATAAATGCTTATTCCATAGTACTTGGAACAACATTCTTCTTTCGGTTTTTGTTTGTTTGTTTGGGGTTTTTTTTTTTTTGGTCCACACCTGGAAAAGCTCAGGGGTTACCCCTGGCTCTGTGCTCAGAAATCGCTCCTGTCAGGCTAGGGGGACCTTTTAGGATGCCAGGAATTGAACCAGGATCCATCTTGGGTTGGCCTTGTGCAAGGAAAATGCCCTATCACTGTGCTATGTATCTGGCATAGCATTCTTCTTTTTGAATATAACAGTTAAATTGCTACAAATTACTAATTTATGGGGGTAAAGGAAAAGAACATGATGGTAATGGCAGTGAAGAGGCAGAGTGCTTAAAGAACTGTATCTGTCAGAAACATTTAACTTAAAAAGTTTTGTTTAAGCAAATGCCAGGTACAGTTAATTTTCTTCATATGCTGTCAGCATATAAGTCTACAATAATCAATTTCTCTCTAAAATGGACATGGAATCTACTGTACTAAGTGAAATATTCAGAGGAAGAGAGAGAAAGACACAAAACAGTCTCACTCATCTATGGGTTTTAAGAAAAATTAAAGACATTATTGTAATAAAGCCCAGAGAAAATAGAGTTAATAATGGCTGGAAGGGCTGGAGGGACTGGCTTACAATTTGATGCTCACCACAAAGAGTGGTGAAAGCTATTACGGAAATAACTACACTAACAACTAGCATGACAATGTTAAAGAATGAGAGTAGAATGCCTGTCTTGAATACAGGCGGGGTGGGGAATAGGGGGGCATTGGTGGTGGGAATGTTGCACTGGTGAAGGGGGGGTATTCAGTTTATGACTGAAACCCAACTACAATCACACTTGTAATCATGATGCATAAATAAAGATTCTAAATATTCAAAAAATAAGTAAAAGAACAATTAGAATACCTACCAGGACATAAATAAAAGGATGATTATTAGAGGTGAAAATCTAAGAGCTATAAAACATTAAATTACTAATATTAAAGAATAATATAGTGTTGTTCTTTTTATTTTTTTTTATTTTGGGGTCACACCTGGTGACACTCAGGGGTTACTCCTAGCTCTGCATTCAGAAATTGCTACTGGCAGTCTTGGGGGATCAAATGGGACACTGAGGACTAAACCCAAGCCTGTCCTGGGTTAGCCATGTGCAAAGCAAACACCCTACTTCTCTATTGCTCCAGCCCTATAGTGTTGTTCTAAAATTACAAAACGGTATCTGTACCTATTGACAAGACAAACTCAAATAAATTCAAATTTTATAAAAAATGAACGATGCAGTTCAATGACTATAGAGTGGAATATTTAAAACATTGCTATAACTCAAAGCATTATTAAACATTTCTAATAATATTTACTTTATAAGTTCTCTTTTTTCAAGCAACAGAAATTGATCTTTAAACATTTCAGTCTGTATCATTATAAAAAAACTACCCAAGCAAGTTATTTCTTTAACCAAACAGTAGGAGATAAGTATCATTAAGGAAGCTGGCTGGCAGTTAGACAGTTGTTCACTCTGCTTGTCATAGCCCTTTAATGCAACTCAGATTTACCTTTTTTTCTGAGAGTAGCAAACAGCTGGTTGTAAATGAACTACCTTCAGTGAGCTACCTACTATTATTTCTCATTTTTCTTTAGCAAGGTCACATGCTACAGGATATTTTTTGGGGGGAAGGCTTTGTAACTTATAAAATTAAGTGTTTTGAACATAAGATACTTATTTTTAGTTTAGTTCCATAAGCAAATCTGAATTAAAAGAAAAATAAAGTGCTTAAGTTCACTGAACAATTCAAAATGTTTTTCTTTTTAAGCTAAATTTATGAATCTCATAAGCAAATGACTTCCATAACTATGAGCAAGATGTTGCGTTCCTCTACTGTTTTTGAATGAGACTCAGAGTAAAAGAGACCTACTGAAAAAATGTTTTGTGGGGGCTGGAGAGATAGCATGGAGGAATGACGTTTGTCTTTCATGCAGAAGGTCAATGGTTCGAATACTGGCATCCCCTATGGTCCGCTGAGCCTGCCAGGAGCGATTTCTGAGCATAGGGCCAGGAGTAACCCCTGAGCGCTGCCGGATGTCACCCAAAAACAAAAACAAAGACAAACAAACAAACAAAAAGTTTTGTAAAAGCCAAGTTTGAATATATGGCTGTTTTATTTTAAATATTAGTAGAAATGACATATTAAATTTTATTAAGCTTATTATTTATCTTAACCCTTAAGATCAAATTTTTCAATTTTTTCATCCATTCCTAAAATTATTTTAATTTGGAATTCCCTGCATGCTTACCTTTCATGAAATTAGCATTTCATACATACAATAGAATACTACTCAGGAATTAAAAATATCCTGCCATTTGCAACACATATATAGAACTAGAATGTAACATTTTTAGTGTAGTAGTAAGTCAAGTAAGTAGTAAGTAGAAAGTTAGTAAGTAGTAGAAAGAAAAACACAGTGATTTCACTCAAGTGTGGTACACACAGAAAATAAACAAATGGACTCAATAAAGAAAACTAAATTTTGGACTAGAGACCAATTATTGGCTGCTAGAAGGTATGGGGAAGGAGGGAAGAGGGAGGGCATTGGTGGTGGGAATGTTGCACTAGTAAAGGGGGTGTTCGTTTTATGACTGAAACTCAACTACAATCATGTATGTAATCATTGTCTTTAAATAAAGAAAAAAAATAAAAAATAAAAATTTTTATTTCACAATTTTATCCTATGTCGATGATTATATTTAATGAACTCTACACAATATATAAAGTATTCTAGAGTGAAACTTATTAAAATATTTGATCAATAGTCCACCAATACTCCAAAAGATGTAATTGACACTATAAAACAAGAAACACCTTTAATTTTCAGCAGGACCTATGATCTTCAGAAGAGCTTAAAGCTCCATTATGATAGCATTACACAATTAAGTGGTTACTTAAGAGAGGCATGTAGAAAAAGTGGAATGGTGAGTTTTCAATGCCATGAGGAATATAAGGGCACGTTGAAGCAACTGCCCACATAAAATGAATCATTATTTTGACGTTTTGAAAGCTAAGTTGGGAAAGATCTAGGAAGCTCTTTATATACTCTAAATACTAAACCACTATATGTCACATAGAAATCTAAAGTATGCATAAATATAATGTCTCTTTATTCCACATTTTTAGGAAAGTTTGTAGTGTCTTCATGTTGATATACAGCCATCAAAATAATTATAAAAACTGTAGTAAATTTATCAATAAATAAAAACTGACATTCTATTCAACAATATTAGGACATTAGATCTTTTCCTAAAGATTTATATATTTTCATATAAAAAAACAAAAACCATGCTATTATCTCAATTTCCCTCACTTTCTAAGATTACAATATTATTCAGAGAACATATACAAGTTTACAAATTATTTTGTGTTTCATCCCATCCACATTGTACTGATTTTACTAGGTTTTGTGAAAGGCAGACAATTCTAAATTTATTTTTGCTCCTTAGCTAAACTAAATTTGTTTACCTTGTTAATGTTGCATTTTTATTTTTCACTTCTTAACCTAATTCTTAACTCAATTCTTATAATATACAAGCAAAATGATCTTTTCTACTCTTCAATCAGCATTGCAAAGCACAATTATATCATGATGGAACACTTTATTAAACAATATTATCCAGTGTTATCAAGAACTCATATTTAAAATAATTAAAAGTGAATAGTGGTAATCCCTGGTAAGAATATTCTCTTTTGCATAAAGATTTCAAGCCTAGTTTAGTTCATTCGTGTGTAAAACAGAAGATTTTTCAGATTCCTACTTGACACTGATAATTTACTAAAACTCATTCACACCCTTGCATTTTCTTTTAGCATGCCAACAGCAGGTGATCTAGCCAGACCAACTTTAAAATGGGAAGTCAGGTCTCAGAATTAAAAAATAATCATGAGTTTTAACTCCATTTTCTCAGCAAGATGCATTAATACAAAATAAAATTGGTATTAAGTTTATGTCAATCCTTAAGATTTTGTTGTATAGCATCATTTTCTTATTTTAAAGCTACATGTTCTTTAAAGGTTTAATTTAAGATAGCAGGTTAATAAAATGATCTAGAAAAAGGCAAGTGCTCTGATGTTCTTATTTTACTTTATTTATTTTTGCACACTAGAGATTTGTCAGTGTTACTCTAAAGGAGTGAGCAAAATAAATGTTTAATGCCATCACTATTGGAAAATCATGACTTCTAAGTCCGAAGATTGCCAAATATAGATAATAGATAAGAACAAAAAATTACTTAGTATAGAATAACTTTTTAGGAATAAATGACATGAGGTAATACAAGAATCAGACTCAAACAGAAAAAGTCAGTTAGCAATGATACAACAAATGTTACAAATGTTACAAAGGATATTGAAATAATCAGTTTTCAAAATAAAAGCCATCATCACTTTCAAAAGAGAAAAGAAAAATGCATTTAATCTTTTTGGAGTCTGATTCTTCCACTTGCAGCTGTTCAGAATAACATTTAACAAATACTGCTTAGAATTGTCTTCCAAACCAGGAAAATCCAGCAGGTCTTTTAACTTTCAAATTTTTCATCAACATTGTGGCTTTCCTTTGGATTTTAAAATAGGTAAGGAACAAACAAATCTACATCTTATCTTTAAATTTTAAATGCTAATTTTAAAACTGGAACAATATTTAGTCTCTTTAGACATAACTGTTCTGTTCAAACTGATACTTTAAAAGGAGGAAAGAGTAATAGTTTTTGAATCTTTGTGATTTGATAGTTTTATACATTTTATCAATAAAGTTAGACTTTCTTTTAGCAAAATTTAAAAACAAAAATGTAGTTTTAACTATAACGTGTAAATGAATATAGTAAAAATAGAAACACATTTTTCTTTTAATAGTATAAAAATAACAATCATCCTAAAACAAAAACACTGTTGTTATTGCTTGCTTGTTTGTTTGGTAATGGTTTTGATTTTTGGCCTCTCCTGACTTGGCTCAGAGCTTACACCTCCAGGGGCCTGGGGAATCATACACGGTGATGGGGAATGAAGCCAAGTCAGATGCATGCAAGGCAAGCAAGCACCTTATTGCTCTCTCTCTCTCTCTCTCCAGTGCCATAAACGTTGATGGTTTAATAATATATTTGTTTGCAAACAAATATAAAAGTATTATAGAATTAGTGTTTGTTGTAACAACTTGAATGCAGTTACATTCCTATTTCAAAGCTCATAATTGTCGAGCACAAAAGTGCCAAAATTATGTTATCACTATGGTTGTTGTATGGTTTGCAATATTATTACTGAAGGATATTATGCATATCACTTTACATCCTTTCAGCACCCAGTTCTTGTTCAGAGCAATTATTTCCAGCTCTCTCTCTTATCTCTCTCCCTCTGTCTCATAAACACACACACACACACACACACACACACACACACACACACACACAGCAGAGCTTTATTATTAGGTACCTACTACTTTCAGATTTATCTGGGGAAATTATTTATCAGATTATCAGTTCTATTTAAGTAATCTACAAATTGTAAATTTTTAACACTGCTAAAGCCTATAATTCACAATAAGTCTGAGCGTAGAATTATTATTGGATATAGTTAGCAATTTGGATTAGAGAGGTAGTACAACAGGACTCCAGGAATAACCCTTAAACACTGCCAGGTATAGCCCCTCTTCACCCAAAAAGAGATCAAAATCTACAATAAAATAGAATGAAGTATAATATAATTTCTTCTTGAACAAATTTAATTTCTGACATTCATCCAAATAAAATGCAAGAATCATTTGTACTACATATTTTTTTGGTTTGAATTTTCCCAGTGGTACATAGGACTTATTTCTGACTTTGTGCTCAGGAACCACTCCAGGAAAAGTTCAAGTACAGTATGTGGTGGTGGGGACTGAATTCAGGTCAACCTTGTGCAAGGCAAGCATCCTACTCACTGTACCTTCCCTCCAGCCCTGAACTACATTAAACACACACACACACACACACACAAACACACACACACCAGTGTAACATTGGCTTTTCTTCATGAATCTTAGTTTTATTTAGATATTCACATTATCAATTCCAAATAAGGCACTAGAGAAATCAGCATGCATGTTTATATTTACTGACATGAATAAATCTGTAAATGAAACTACTTTCCATACTGAATTAGGTATACAACTCAATAGCATCAATTTTTTTTTCTTATATGTGTCAGTATAGCTGTCTCCTAGTCTAGCATTTTACTATGTATCTAAAGAGTATTATGGCACACAGACTTGTTTGCAAAGAGCAAAGGAAGTAAGAACACCCCAGGGAAGGTGGTTATGTTTTTATAGACACCTAAAAGAGAACTCTCCCCCTTCCTTCCCATGAGGCTCAGTAACAGCACTAGCTTGTCCACTCTAGAGCAAAACACTATTATATTTAGGCTATTTTTAAAATTCAAATAATTGAGATGATGGTAATTATCAAACATAAGAATAATAGTAGATAAAAACAAATAAGAGGTGCAAGCTTTTGAGTCTGAAAATGCCATGATTTTAATGTAGAATTGATTAGTTATTATCACTAGAAATATATGGACAGTTTTGACTTCTCCTCCCCTTAATCAATAGGTTGAGAAAGGAAAAAGTTTCTACTTATATTTACTTAAAAGAAAGCTTAAGTAGAATTTTTCTTCTTAAAGTTTAAAAAGTACCCATTATTCCACTTATTATTTTCTGAATTCTTAGTTTTGAAACACGGTTGCAGTTCTTAAGTATCCATACAATTTACTTATAACTACACATAGTAATTTACATTCTAGTTATGAAAGCATTACATGCCACTTATTCTGTAATTTGGGCTTACTCTTGGTTAGTGCTTAAGAGGTGATTGCCTATATATGTTAAACATGAGGTTCTAAGACTAATCTTGTGAAAAAATAAAACCATGTAACATACACATAGGAAATTTCACAGCTATGTCTTTTTATCTTTTGATTATCATAGTCGGAGTTTTTAATTACAATCCAAGATTTTAGGGGAATAGAATTACATTAGAGGAGACAAGTAGTCAACTGTGTTTTGATTCCAGGCACTTCGTGATAGCTGCTAGTGGTCAAGGTCTCTCTTGAACATGGAGGTAGGAGTAATCCCTGAGCACTGCTGGGTGTGCCCCAAAAGTCAAAAAATTTTATTCTGATTTTTAATTACATACATATATATGTATATATATATTTGGTTTTGAGGCCACACCCGGTGACGTTCAGGATTATTCCTGGCAATGCACTCAGAAATCAATCCTGGTGTGGGGGATCATATTGGACACCGAGGATTAAATGGAGGAGGTCTGCCCTAGAACAGCCAAATGAAAGGCAAATGCCCTATTGTTCTGCAATCGCTCCAGCCCAAAATACTCATTTTTTTTTCTAGGAACAGTATCTCTAGATACTGAGATAGGAGCCAGATATTAAAACAGATATTCACTGATTAAACCAAGTTAACTACTAAAACCATGAGTGCCACCCAATGCTTAAGAAAAAAAATTGAAGGGAACAAAGGGGGAAAATGTCAGGTCTCTGGCCTAATAAAGTTTACAGTGAGAATATACAAATAAAGTATTTACAGATACTAGAACTGTTCAGAGAAAAATAAGTAGGATGATGTAATTTGAGAGATGCTTTCCATAAGATGGCTTTGAAAAGCATCTCTAGGGGTTAACATTAATTGGAACCAAGATTTAAAGGATAAGGGGGAAAAACAAATCAGTGATTTGACAAGCGAATGAGATTGAATACCAGGCACAAGTAAGGTCTGGCATGTTTCAGAAACAGAAAAAGAGGCAAAAGCATAAAAATTTAAAAATTATTTTCTATTCCTCTATGATCATCATGACTCTAATGCAATTTAAATCTAAAATTCAGCTTTCTAACTTTAAAAGTGTGAACATGGCAGTAAGTTATATAAATATTTTTAACTATTTTTCCTTTATTATAAAGAAAATTTACCTATTTTTATGATAGCTGGCATAAAATATAAATATTTATAAACAATATTTTTCTTTTTACATATTTATCTCTTTGAACTTAAACAAATGTCAATTTTTTTCTTTAAATTTTACAATCTGTTTAAAACATTTTGAATAATATTCTTTCAAAGATAGTTTCAGGCGTCCTTAAAATATAAAGTCTTCACAGAGTTATGATGTAAGCTATCGTTCCCTCCTCCCTTTACAGTGATGGATTTAACCTCCCTGGGGAGTTTTATTTTCAAGTAATATCTGTGGGGCATACAGCAAAGGTGACAAAAACAATGAATGACCATTTCACTTTGCTGGAGATTACTCTAAATAAACCACTGCACAAAACCTACCAATCACACCTAAAGAAATATAAGAAAAATTGAATATTTCTTTATAGAAGAGGTAGTTCCTAATCAGATATTCTCAAGAGAAAGAGATGAGAGACTGGTAAAGAATAATCATTAGAGTAGAAACTAAGTATTTTACTCCTAATAAAATAACCAAAACGTGATAGTATGGTGAAGGCTGCTAAATTCTTCTAAGCTTACTACTTTAGATATACCTGTATATAAAAAGTCTAACTATAAAAAGTTTCCAAGATGGCTCACCCATCCGCACTCAGTACTTAAATTTTAATCAGAAATGAACAATGAACGTATGGAAAAATGGATATAGAATTAACTGGGAAAAATACTAATTAATGTCCAGTATCACAATTTGATTTTACTACAAGTCCAAAATACATTAAAATTAAGGTTATAATTTAAAATATGCAAATGAACATTTAAAAGTCGAGTAGATACACTATAGTTATAATTTAACATCTCTTAAATAATTACAGAATAAACAGCGAACATAGAAGGGGACTAGAGATACTAATACATAGAGATTCAGCTCTTTGTAAAGATATGGGAGATCTCACAAGTTTTAGAAGTTAAAAATAAATGAAATCCAAGGAAGTGGGAAATATTTCATTTTCCTATATCTCTGCAAATATATTTATGATTGAAAGTTTTGAATTAGAAAAATTCAAATGTGGCTTTCAAATTAATAGGAACTATATGCAATAATCACAAGCTTTTGCAAAGCTTTGCCCTTAATAAGGTATTGGTCAACTCTTTCTCAGAGCAGCATGTTACAAGTCAGTAACTTCTATTTTGAGGGGGAATTCTACTAAGCACTGTCTCATTGCTATATGAAATGCAACTTCTAAAGATGTACTTATTTTCAAGCAATATGCAGTCTTAGGATACATAAGCTGGCAATTAATTTTTCATACAACAAAATCATTATGCTTGACAATCAAAGTTTATTACCAAGTTCTGTATTTTTTAAAGAATATGGGATTTAAGACATAACATATATTCACCAACTTACTAGTCAGGAATGTTTGTGATTGTTAACCCAGTCTACAATAAATCAGGGCAAAGTAAAAATTAAAACCTAAAGTGTTGAAAATCTATTTTGGGATGGTTTAGACTCACACCCAGAAGTGCTAAGGGCTTATTCCTGACTCTGCATTTAGGAATCAATCCTAGTGGGTGCAGGACCATATGAGTGACAGGGATCAAATCTAACCCTGGTGGCCATATGCAAGACTTGCATCCTATCCACTGTACTATCCTTACTTCTAAAAGCTTTTTAAAAATAGATTTAATGACAAAAAAAAAAAAAAAATCCCTGACTCTCAATAATCTAAGCTCTTTTTCCATAGCCAATTACTATTTACATCAGAGAATGATAATTATTTAAACATTATTCCTCTAACTACTTAAGACTTGAAAAAATATTCACTGAGAACCAGAAAAATTTAATTCCTAGTTCCAAGGAAGTACGAGTGAAGAGGTGATTTAACACTTGTGACACATAATTCAATAACTTTAGGTCAAATGTATTGACTTCTAATCTTCTCTGACAACTTCATTATTTTTTTTACAACTTAAGTATAAAACTCAACTACCAATCTTTTTTGAGGGAGCAAACACATGCTCATTTATTTCAAAGCAGTCTCTCATATGTAATATTTGGTTTCTTTGGTATCTCCACCAACCTAATTGGCTCTGATGTAAACAATTAAATTTCATTTTACACTAAATCGAATTTAAAAGACCAAGAGCCTAAAGTTTCCCCACAACCATGACTGGTCATCTATTAACCCATGCACTACAACCTTTCCTGCCATTAATCCCTAGAGAAAGACAGAGAAGATAATTCGAACTATAAAGCATAAGCACAGTATGTTCAAGCTCTCATTTCAAACCTTGCCCCTAACTGTTGGTGCCCCTAGCACCAACAGGCTAGCTCTGTATCCAATGAGCACTACCCGGTAAAGTACTACTGCATAGTCAGCTTACATTGCAGCTTCACTGCAAGCTTCACTGCATGGAGTATAGTGGTCACAAAGCCCACTGCACCCTAAACGGCACCACTCCCCATTACTATAAGATAAGATAACTAAAAGTGTTCCTATGTTAAAAAAAAAAATCATTACAGGGACTGAAGTGATAGCACAGTGGTAAGATATTTGCCTTGCATGCAGCCGGCCCGGGTTGGACCTGGGTTCAATCACTGGCATCCCATATGGTCCCCTGAACCTACCAGGAGCTATTTCTGATTGCCAGGAGTAACCCCTGAGCATCACTGGGTGTGGCCCAAAAATCAAAACAAGAAAAAGAAAAAAATCATTACAAGAGGCATTCACTGTTGTCAAGGATAATATATACCAGTCCTCTACTTAGGGATAGAGTATTGGCAAAGAGAAGGCAGGGTAGCAAAGTTACAGTTTAATGAGGTGTGTAAAGATAATTTGAAGAAAAAAGAAAAATATCTGATTACTGAAATTGGAGTGAATGTGCAATAATGGCAGGTTGATTGGCAGAGGAAGAAAACTGCCAAATATAGTTGTATGAGATTTTTTTGCCAATTTCTAAAAGAGGGTCTTTTTTGGCCCATAATTTAATATCTGAGGCTCCTTAAATCTCAGCACTAATTAAAAGCCAACGGGGACATGTGATGACCAAGCAGCTTTGAGTCCCACCCAATGGTTATTGGAGTATGCATATGTACATAGGTAACATACATGTGTGTGGAGTGGGGAGGGCAACTCGAACACTAACACTAAGGTCTATAGACATCTTCAATCTATATGACAAGACTAATGCCAGAAAGGAATCTGCCCTTGATAGGCCAAAGATCAATGCCCTGGAAAATATATAAGCATTTCTAATTCAAGTTCTGACACTAGCTAGCTCTGGCTATTGACCACAAAGCATCTAAATTTACTATATAAAATAAAGACCTCCCCCTGATCTTCTGTAAGAACTATAGAAAATATTATTTTCTATATTAAGGACAAATAGGACACTAAAAATCATATTTCCAACCTGCCAGTATTTGCTGATTTTTCAATGTGATTTAGAACTCTAAAAATATCTCTATAATTCTTAAATGTTATTTGATTTCAAGAAAAAAAATTTTTCAGAAGGCTTGATGATTTCTCTCTTTTCATAAGACTCAGTCTGAATATAGAAGAGATCTTTTATTTAGTCACTCCTAAAATTTTTAATTTCTTTTCTGTCTTTTCATACACTATTTTAGTTGCACAGGAGACAGCTGTGGAGTGCCAAATGTTATAGCTAAACTCACTTGGCCAAAGAGTAAAAGTGCTATGAAAAATTAAGTATTCCTTTTTTTTCTCTGAGATTTATAAAAAGCAAATATGGGTAGAGGAGATGGACTGTAGGAGGGGAAGCTTACTCATGTTCTACTAATAGTCATCTGCTGGGAAATTCATTCATTCATTCATCAAATATTTACTCATCTAAAATTATCTATTGTGCCCGTCATTTTCCTGAATCTGGGAACATACACTGGAGCAAGGTCTCAGTCCTCATGGAGCTACCATAAAGCTATATAAAATACATGTTTCGAATCATAATCTATCTATTACATGAAATTATCAATAAAAAGACAAGGAAATGAGGGCCAGAGAGACAGTACAGTGGCTCGCCTTGTACTGGGCTAATCAGGGTTTTCATTCCCAGCGTCCCATATTTTTGAGTGATTTCTAAGTCCAAAGTCAAAAGTAAGCCCTGGGCATTGCGGGGTGTGATCCACAAAGTAGAAACAAAGAAAAGGAAATATGGAAGATAAAGAAAGTTGATAGGAATTAGTAAGTGGCTAAGAAGTCCTAAACTTACTGGCAGGTGGTTGGGTTGTGACTGGAGTAGAGAGCACTTTACATATTGCCTTGATAGTGAGACCCTGATTCATATCCAGCCAAAAACACCCTTCTGTGACGCGCATGCACACACACATGCACACACACACATGCACACACACACACACACACGCACGCGCACACGCACGCGCGCATTGTATTAGCTCAAAATGGAGCACCTAGATTCCACTTCCTTATGGAATTTACTGTTATTCATAATATAAAAATATGTTTAATATACTTCCAAAAAGCACCTACGTTTTCAAAATGTAAATGTTTGCCTCATTCATTTTACCCTCATTCTAATATTTTATTTCCTTGATAATACCTTATTAAAATAAGATTAGATTATTATTATTTTTTTTTTTTTTGGTTTTGAGCCATACCAAGCGATGCTCAGGGGTTGGTTACTCCTGGCTGCGTGCTCAGAAATCGCTCCTGGCTTGGGGGACTATATGAGATGCTCCATCCTAGGACAGTGCCTGCAAGGCAAACGTCCTACCGCTTGTGCCACCGCTCTGGCCCCTAAATTATTAATTTTAATTATAAAGTTCACTGGTGTTAACGTCTGTAAATAAAAGAAAAAAATCCAAGATAAAATGTTGAGATTTTTTTTAAATAAATTGTTCTTGTCTGGGGTGGTATGAAAAAAATTGTTCTTGGTCATATTCTCTGATGTCAAAAGCATAAACAAAAGAGTTCAGGAAGAGAACTCAAAAGTGTGAGGCTTGAGACCTTGAGTTCAATCCTCTTAACCATATGACCTTGGTACTTCTGGAAAAGGATGGAAAGACAGACAGACACACATACAAACACACACGACAAAAACTCTGAAATTTCTTTATAAGATAATAGTATGATGGAAATAACTTAGTGGCGAAAGCACCTGCCCTACAAATATCCAATCCCTAATCTCACATCCCTGGCACCTGGCCAGATGTTATGCAAGAAAATAGCCAAGAGCAGGTCAATGAGCTCTCATAAGAACACAGAGCCAGAATGTGAAACCACCATCACTATAGGGATGCAAACTTTTGATGCAATATTCAGTGAGCAACACAACCATGTGTGACCCCAGTCACCACTGCCGCAGCATCTAATGCACATCATAGGAGTGCCACCTCATGTGATGGAAAATGTACAAGATTAAACCAAACACATGTAGCTATTTGCTGATAGTGCATAGCATCAAATATTTTACAGGTGATACTGACAGAATGGTTAAAATATAAACCTCTCCAAGTATAACAATGCATTGCAGATCCTTTAATTAACATGAGGAACCTGACATGATATTCTAACATTTGTATCAAGTGTTAGATGAGTTTCTTCAACTGATTTAGTATTATTGAAGCCATTAATATCTTTGTAAAATTAGCCATGGTAAAATACTTCAATACTTTATCATCCAATTAAAATGTCAGTGAAATACACACAGATTCTAAAATTAATGAGAATCTGAAATGAAAATGAGTTAAGACAACTGGATGCCAATCATCCACAATCACCTCTCACATGCTGAAAGCAGTATAATAAAACAAAGTGAAAAATAATAATGAATGGAAAGCATATTCGTAGAAATGAACAGAAAGTGAATAGAAATGAATAGGAAGCTTATAAATAAAAGGCTGGAAATGAGCTCAATGATCAGGAGGACATACTTTCCATACAAGAGGACTAGGCTTGGAATTAATCCTCAGAAAACTGTGGTCCTCAAGACCTACTAGCAGCAACCCCTGGGCACTGAGCTTGTGAGTAGCCCTGAAGTGGTGGCCTAGAAACAAATATATTTATGTACATGATCAAATATATGTATATATAAATGCAAGTAACTTTCTAAAATTGCACACATACTCTGTTCTAGTATATTAACAGTCTACAGTCAGCGTAGATATTGTCCCCTCTAACCTAATTTCTTTTTTGTCTTTTTTTTTGGAGGGTCACACTGGCAGCACTCAGGGGTTACTCCTGGCTCTATGATCAGAAATCGCTCCTGGCAGGCACAAGGGAACATATGGGATGCCGGGATTTGAACCACCGTCCTTCTGCATGAAAGGCAAACGCCTTACCTCCATGCTATCTCTCCAGCCCCAGAAATCTAATTTCTTATGTTATAAAGTGAGTAAACTCAGATCAGAGAAATTAACTAACCACTCAAAGTTATACTGAGAATCAAAATCATACACTTCTAAGTTTTTTTCCTCAAAGCATCTTTTGAGTTATATTACAATGAGATATTTTCCAGTCAATAGATATCTAAATGATTAAAACATACCTTATGTGATTATGAAATTTGCCAGAGGTCATGCTCATTCTATACTTCTTTAAAAAAAAAAAAGTCTTTTTTTTAAATGGGATTTAGGGTCATACCAAGCGATGCTCAAAACTTACTTCGGTTCTATGCTCAGAAATCACTCTGGCATGGCACAAGAGACCATAATCGATGCTGGGGATTGAATCAGGTACAGTTATGGACCAAGCAAGTGTCTTGCTATACCATCACTCTGACTCCACTTTTTTTTTTCAGTAACCTAAACCAGAGTCTCAAAAAAAAAAAGGGGGCCGGGCGGTGGCGCTGGAGGTAAGGTGCTTGCCTTGCCTGCGCTAGCTAGGTCGGACCGCGGTTCGATCCCCCGGCGTACCATATGGTCCCCCAAGAAGCCAGGAGCAACTTCTGAGCACATAGCCAGGAGTAACCCCTGAGCGTCACAGGGTGTGGCCCAAAAACCAAAAAAAAAAGTCCTCTACTAAAAGCTATATCCCCAGTCCCATTGATTTTATACTTCAATGATACAAAAGTCTATAATAATAAAATGTTATTTGCTGTTTAAAATTAAAAATTTAAAACTGATCTTTTCTTTTCTTTTTTGCAATGATCAAAGAGAGATCAAAGCCAGACATCATGTATATTTCATGTATCCCAAACTGCCCACATAATCTATTTTGTTTTCATCACTATAGTATACCCCCCCCAAAAAAAAAAGTTAGTTTCTGGATATCACAGTTTTTTAAGCTTTTTAAAAAATGTTTCCTTTCTAAGTGGTTTGAATTTATAAAGGGATAAATACATTTATATAATCTAAAACTTCATGTATAATGAGCCTCCATAAGTATTAATGTAATAAAATTAGAATGTGATCACTTTTCCGTGTGTGAATATTTTAATCATGTACGAATAAAAGAATAAACATTTAAAAAGATTTTAATTTTAGGGCTGGGAGATGATAGTACAACAGCAGTTAGGGCCTGTGCTTTGCATAGGCCCAATTTCAGTAAGATTCTCAGCAGGAAACAACCCTGAGTACTATAAGCGCTTAGCACCAGCAGGTCTGCGAAATCAGACACAACCCCCCCCCCCCAGCCCCCCAAAATCAAGCCAATAGAAACAAAAATACTTCGGCTTGAAATGATTTAAAAATATTTTTTATAAAAATATTTCCTGTGATTAATCAACAACTGAAAACACTATAAAATCTTTTAAAATAAAAGAGCATTTATATAAAAGCTTTGTTTTAAAAGTCATCTATAGAAAAAGCATTTACTATTCATGTCAAAATTAAATTGGCAAGTGTCTTTAAAATGATTTGGTTTTAGAATATTAGCATCCAAGTATTTTCTATTAAAAGTTATTTCACAAATTTATATTAAGATTATTTCTGTATGGGGTCGGAGCAATAGCGCAGAGGTAGAAGTGTTTGCCTTGCATGCAGCTGACCAGGACAGACTTGGGTTTGATTCCGGCGTCCTATATGGTCCCCTAAGCCAGAAGTGATTTCTGAGCACAGAGCCAGGAGTAACGCCTGAATTTCACTGGCCCAAAAACCAGAAAGAAAAGTAAAAAAAGATGTTTCTGTATTTTAAAATAATTTAAACAGTTATTATAAAATATTTAATATTTTAAATGCAGTTCCTTTATAATACTGCTTTACTCTCTAAAACTATTATTTGCAATTTTATTACTCATATTTTCAAAATCCATTCTAATAATCAAAAGCTGCATGACTAAACATAATTACTTAAATAAACTCCGGATAATTAATTTCATAGAGATACATTTCAAAACCACTCAGTCAACATTTTCAAAACATAGGAAATAAACAATGAAACACCTTAATATCTCTATAAACAGCATAGCTTGCTACAATAAAAACTCTTAACAGAATAAAAACAACCCATAACCAGTTGAAACCATACATTCTAACACACCATTCTATATTATATCTTGGTTGTATGAGGATAGAAAACATTTCCACTGTGTTTGTTTGCTGCCTTTTCTAAGATTTGCAAATGGGTTTCTTTTCAGGCCTCTGTGCAGTTGCTATTATTTTTTTAAGTGAGTAATAAAATTTCACTGTCCATGATCTAAATATTATCTCCCAATCTAATAAAATAAAAAGAAAAAAATCAAAGCCTCATGTGTTTTCATCCATACAAGTTGAATTCTCAAAATGTGGGGATATATTATCCTATAAGACAGCAAAAATAAGAATATACACAAAAATAAGAAAATAGGAATAAGACGAATCGTGGCTCAAAATAATTTTATAACACATCTGTTTTTGCCCTGAGAGTGAATTTCTGTTAGCAATAATGTTTTCTTTTCTCACTTACACTTTATCACAGTACCACATAAAAGGAAAACAATAAAAGACTACATACAGCAACTCAGTAAGTACAGCATTTACCAAATAAAATTAAAAAAAAAAAAGAACACAATCATATATGTAATCAAGGTGTTTTAAAAAAATAAAAATTTAAAAAAAGAGCTTTATAAAGATTCGTGTCATGGAGTAATAGTACTATTGGATCTATAGTACTAATAAGTTCTCTTTAAGACTAATAATATATATTAGTTCTCTTTCCTAAATGTTATTAGGCCTGGCTTTTCCACACTGACATGTCTAATATACACTGTCAAATTTCCTAAATGTAGCCCTTACTCTAACCAATGCTGCATCTGCTAACAGTTTATTATAGTATACTATATTATGTATTATACCAACAGAGAAAGTACTATGGGATTATGGGAATCGTCTGTCTCTATGTCAATCAACTCCTACATAGTTTCTCATTGGATGTTATTCTAGGAATGCAGCACTTCTGATTGGTAGCGAAACCCTCGAGGTGTGACGTTTTTCCATAGATAAAATGTGAGGACTGAAGAGGAGATCAAGTACATTTCAGTATCTAGACTTAACAGTTTGTACCTCAACAGATAGTGTAATTTACTATCATCTCCCTGATTGCATGTCTGAAAGTTCAAATGATTACTTCCCAAACTTTGTCTTTCCTTATTTCCCTATTCCAAACTGACTGTTATTTTTCATTTTTCACTTGAGACCTTTTACCAATCTCATGTTTTCAAGTACTAGATTCAAATGATCAATATTAACAATAAGGATGCAGATGACACATCATGGAAGTACTTTAGTGATACATCACCTGCTTCCCATATATGAGGCCTAGGCACCAAAAACAAAACAAGTTTTCAATAATAAAAAAGATTTAGTAGTTAAAGTAAAGTACTTTTCACCAAATTCTTCAAAGAGATCCACAGATGGTTATATAAATGATATTCTCTTTTAAAAATAATCATAAAATGCTTTATTTTTATTCATTTATTCAATAGCTTATTTGAATTTCATATATTAAGATCCCATGAATTTAAAATAGAAGAGTTGCCCTGCAGTGCTAGGACCGCGGGTAGGACTCCCTTACATGCAGCCAACCCAGATTAGAACGGCAGCACCCCATATGGTCCCTAAAACCTGCCAGGAGTGATCCCTAAACTCACAGTCAAAAGTAAGCCCAGAGCACTGCAGGGTATTCCCCTTTCCCCCAACAAAAAGAGATTAAAATAGAAAAGTTATATATTCATATCACAATATAATCTTTCAATTGCATGTTTAATGATAAGGAATTTAATGAATGGAGAATTTGAGAGAAGAAACCATCTGTGGGCTGATAGTGCATTTTCCACTGATGTGTCTACACAGTGCCAAAATATGTATTCAATTTGGTTAAAAAATAAAGTGAAGTAAGATGTCTGGCACCAGAGACAAAAACCATATGTTGAATGCCTGCATCTTCCACATTCTCAATAGGCTGGTTGGTGTCAAACAGACTGAGCTAGAATGTGATCAGTGCATGTTATAGTTATTTATGAACTTTTAAAGCAAGCATTTCTTTTTTATATCTATGTATTGCTTAAATTATAGTTTGGTTAAATGTTGGCCTTAACAAAATCCAGACACATCCCAAAACTAAAAATGAAAACAAGCTCTCATATTATATAAAAGTAAAAAGATATCAAGTTGTTGTATCAGTCAGTCATGGAGTGGAGGCATTTCAGTTCTCCATTTATTACTGATTTAATGCAACCTTGATCACCTAATTATGCATGTTTCTTTGGATTTGAAATATAAACAGCAATATAAACGCTGCACAACTGTTAGAAGACTTAGCAGGTCAGTGTATAGAAAAGTCCTGCATAGTAATAGGTATCTAAGACCATCGCAATAGCACAGCAGGTAGGTTATTTGCCCCTGCATGCAGCCAACCCCATAACAACCTAGGTTAGATCCTCAGCATCCATCTGGTCCCCCAAGCTGCCAAGAGCTATTTCTAAGCACAGAACAGGAATAATCCCCTGAGCAACACCAAGTGTGGCCCCACTAACAATCATACATCATCATCTCATCATCATTATCAATAGGTATCTAGAAGGACTCCAAGGGCAGCCCACTTTTAAATTTAAATTAGAAGCACAAACTAGGGAGAAAAATTAAAAACTAGTTTTCATAAACTTGTACATTATAAATTCTTTCCTTTAATTCATGTTTTTATTTAATGATGTGTGTTAGATGCTGATTATACTTGAAAATTATTAAGATCCTAAGAATATTTTAATACAATAATGCCTCAATAAATTTTCCTAAGTTCCAGCTTCCTAATGTCATATTTTTAATTCAAATGTAGTAAGTTCATCAAACTAACATACAATATTATCTATCAAATCCATTTCTCTTTTATTATTGCTGGCTTTTGACTATTGTGTCCCATAGCCAGGTGCTTAGGGCTGAATCCTGGGTCTATCTGTGCTCAGGGATCATTTCTGGAGTTGGTGGAGGGACCCTATGCAATATTGGGATTAAACTGGGGCAGCCACAAATGCAAGGCAAAAGCCTAAACCCCTGTAAACTGTTTCTCTAGTCTCAGTTTATTTTTTTAATGCTCGGAGTCTTCATTATACATTATAATTTTAATAATTGGTAAAATAATAATTCACCTTGACTCACAATATTCATTACTCACAAATCTAAATACAAATTGCCATTTAAGTCCATACTATCTAACTGCTTACATATACTGTTGAGTGAGTTAAAACCACTCAATGCTACCAATAACCTGATAGACTTGATTGAAAAATCTTGGTTCTTCAACTCAAGGTAGGAAGTATTTTCAACTGGGAAAAAACATAGGTGTGAGGCTCCTTAGTTTCTCTATGATCCTGGATTGGGAAAGGTATATGCACTACTCACACTCTACGCTAGACATTGTATTGCAGTAGAAGAGGCAAGCATTCAACGTATGTCTTTTGTCTCTGGTGCCAGACATAATTTTTTTTCATATTTTGTCACTGGGTGACATATAGATAGAAAATGGAGGTAATTTCACATTATAACAAAAGCTACATTTAACAAAGTAAAACACAATGAGAAAACAAGGGTTACAGAGTCATCTTAAAACTGTGTGTGAATATACACTACAGTACAAGAGAAAAGAACAAAAGGAAAGAGTAAGGAGTATCATTTGATAGAAAAGCAGGCAGATGCACATCAAAACCAAGGCAGACAAAGAGAAAACATTTCCAGGAACTAATACACAACAATATTGCACCTGTGTTCTAGCTAACTGTCCCTCCATCTTCCAAACTCTGCAAGAGCAATCCAGATAGTATGACTTCCCCAGGGAGAGATCAGTTTATTTCTTTCTAAACAGTCATCAATCTTTCTCATTCTTAAAAATCAATAAACTTCTATAGGTTCAATCCATTGGTGATTAACAAAATCCTATCAATTCTACCTCTGAAAGTCCATCATCTTCCCCTTTTTTTATCAAATCTCAACTGCAAAACATTTTCTTGTCTTTTCTTTATCATCCTGATTACAAGCCTCAATTTAAAAAATAAAAGATACAAATAGGCAGACTGCACAGATAAATTCAGCACAGGGGTGCCATTTTATTTACCTCCCCAATGCCTGAATTGGTGTTCTGTATTATTTGCCAGATCTCAAATATAGAGGACACAACCATTCAAAAATCAATTTCTGACTTTTCCTGGGGAAAAAAAAAATTCTAATCAACTGCCAACATACTCACAAGGACAAAATATTCACCTGAAGCTGAGAAGCATCTGTCTACTTTAGGCAACTATGTAATTTTTCCATTTTTGTTTCATTTCTTTATTCTCTGCTGCTTCATTTTTTTTAATATTGACTGGCCCCCACAGGAACCTGTCATACGCTCTTTCTGTTTTCAATAGAACAACCACATCCTAAGCTGATGAATACCTATAAAATTAAAATTCACCCTTTGCAATTATTCAATGACTATTTGCTACCACATGGCTCTTTCTGTTTTCAATAGACAACCACATCCAAAGCAGATGAATACCTATAAAATAAAATCACCTTTGCAATTATTCAATGACTATTTGCTACCACATGGCAAAATCCTAATTCTCTTACAGACAATACACTGTTACTGCTTTTCACCTCTACCTTGCAAACAAATTGAGCCATTAGCAATTCACCATATTTTTTTAGTGGCAATACTTGTAACACATTCCAGCATCTATCCTGAATGCCTCATTTTTTCCAGCTGGCCAATTCTTACATTTTCAGAAATCTGAGAGAAAGCTTTTTTTCTAAGCTTGCTCAATTTCGGCTAGATGTGTACCTAAAAAATTCTAATCTTGTATAAAGATCACAATGTGCATTAACTCTCATGAAGTTCAAGAATCCAATGCTTATGTATCTCGCAGGTTTTAAATAATTAGGAATAAAAAAAACGATTCATTAACCATCTCATTTCTGGACATCAACCGTTCTGAGGGCAGTCGTGCTCCTCATTAGAATAAACAAAGAGCACGCAGATTAGCGTTACAGAATCCACAAGTTCAGACAGCTAGTAAGTTAAAGAATCCAATGCAAACTTTATATCAAAACATGCTCCCTTTAAATACAAACCCTTTCTTGTTGCCATGGGAAACTGGCATAAATGAAATTTCGCTACAGGATATGTCAGTGAATGGAAAACTGAGACCCCGTCAATAACAAAGATAGTAATGTCTAATCCAAAATCAAAGCTGACAGGAGGAATTCTGTGAAACATTCAGCAGCATTGCTGAAATGCATCTGCCTCGTGAAATGCCACGCTGACGTTCACAGTCCTAGGACAAACTAGAGGAACTCTACAAAATCCTACAGCACTTAGCAACTTTCATTATCTTACCATAATGAAAACAATGATTAGAGGAGAGAAAATGAAAAGAAAATCTATAATAGAAAGTTCATTTGGATTCATTCAATGCCCCACAGGAGAGGAAACAGATAAATCATCAATTCTTAAAGAAAAATATTTCTGACAGTATGGAAAACATGATGACCAATTAATTAAAGGACACTTTCTCTGATCTGGTTATTCCATTTCAAGAAAAATAACACTTAGGTTTCAAGCATGATCCTTATCCTTTTAGCAACAGCTTGAATATAAATCTGTAAAGCATAAAGTATTTTGATTTTTGTTTTCAAACATCATAGTTTTATACTTTACAAGAGTTTCTTGGGAAAAACTGGCAGAAAGAGATATGAGTTATATCATTTTATCATGGCAAAAATTAGAACCTGATTTTTTTTAAATTAATCTTATTTTTATTATAGCACTTGACATGCTTTCATTTTGTAGACTTTCACTGCTATCCACTAGGCTGCTTATTAGAAGATTTTAAAGAGATTCAACAAAAAGCCTAATATAAAGTTCTGGTTTTCTTGAAAACACTAACCCCCCACTATTTCCCCCCTCACCAGTGTCTTAGGGCCAACAAAATACTGACAAGTATTGTTTTCAGTACATTGGGGAGTAAAACCCTTGAAAGCAATCATTTTTCTCACACAGATGGATATAGATGTTTTCTGTGTTGTGTATGTCATCTTCTTGCCATATAAGCACCCTGCACAGTCTTGCATTGTCCTGCTAGGCATTCCTAAAAACACCTGGGCAAGCTGTTTACTAAAAAAACTAGACATTAGAAGAGATGAGGGATAATTAGCAAATAAAACTATTCCTGGCACTCTCTCGACATTAGAGCAGAACTGAGCTCCAAGCCGGCACCTGGTGAAGGGAACTGCTAGATGTGATAATTCCAATTTACACATTCAGCACAACATTCTGTCTGCCTGTCCAATTTGAAAACAGTTTCCTATTCAGTGATAACAGATACCCCAAAAGAATGCAGTGTCAAAACGCTGACATGAATTTTTTTATGCACCAACTAGACCCCTCTCTCTTCTGGACAGCTGCATTATGCCTTCTTTACTCTTGGAATGGACTGGCAGTTGGATACTTTATTCAACTATCCCATACGACAAAAAGAATTTTTGTAGGGTAGAATAGAAGCATTGGATCCTCAGAATATAAATAAAACTTTCATATGTACTATTAGAAAAAATTCAGTAGGTATAAAAATATTGTCAGTCTATCTTCATTTATATAATGCAATATCTCACAGCTCCAAAAATCCAAAAATATATGTTGTTCCACCATACAATTTACTATTTTTTCTAAGTTGACAGAGGAGCAAGGTAAGTAAATAAAGGGACAGAGAAAGATTTAACCTAAATTTACTCAGTTTTACTTTCCAAATAGTTTCACAAACTTTATAAAAGACTAAAATAGAGAATTAAGTCAATATTAAAAATAAGGTATATTTTATATAGTCTCATTCCATAAGTGTGCTTATCAAGTGTTATTATATGTACTATTCCACATATACCAGATTATGGTCATTAATATATTCACACATAATTCAACTCATAATCTCCTTTCAGGTACTCATTTGTACTAATATAATAACCACAACTCAAACTATTTCTTACACTCATTTGAATCTTATGAAAAACAAATACATTTCCAACTTCAATACATACTTTTCAGTGATATCAAGTTTTTATTTTAAGAAAGGAAAAAGTAGAGAGATAACACAGCAGGCAGACTGCCTGCCTTGCACAATCAACCCAGATTCGATCCCTAGCACCACATATGGTCCCTGAGCATTTATTTAGTAATCTCTTAGTACACAGCCAGGTGTAGCCCATATACAAAACAAGCAAAAAATAAACACACAAAAAAAAAAAAAGAGAAAAATAGACTGATTTGAATAAAGATTTATCATTCAGAAAGAAAGTGACAAATGATTCTGAGTTGCCCATTGCTATTATAAAGCAAGAGTAGAAATGAAGTATTAGATATAAGGCTCAGTAGCAAATCTCAATTTTCTTGAGAAATCTCAAATCAATGGCAGGCTTCTCAACAAATATTTAAGTTTTAGGAGTAAAACCTTTTCACTAAAAAGCATTTAAGACAAAAAATATTTTAGAATCACAGAATATATAAAGTATTTTAACTCCATTCTAAGCCAAAATTCCTTTCTCCAAATTAATGTAAATATTTCTCTAGTTGTACTGCATATTCATCCTAATTCCTGCCATGCAGAGAATTTATCTATCATAGAGATCTGCTGAATTATAACGTCATGACCTAAACTAGACTAATATTAATCAGCTCTCATATTCTAATGAAACATTCGAATTTAACTGCAAAATTATCTACTGAAGTTGACAAATATTTTTTCCTATTTTGCTCCTGCACATAGATTAGTTAAGAAACTAGACAAGCAGGTTATGAAGTAGGTTGCAGTCTAATTAGAAATTATAAATTTCTGTATAAAATTATCATGAGACATTATAATATGAAAAAAGAATATTGAGGAAGGGCATTGGAATACCAGGTTGCCCACTAACAAAGATCAGATGTTCAGATCCATAAATGAATGAACCCCAGATCTGTGTCAACAGAAATGCCTACCAAAATATGAAAGTCAAGAAGAGGTGCTAGTCATTCAAATTATATTTATTCTTTGTATTTGAGGTTATCAAGGGTTTAATGCAAATAAACAGAATTAGGGGAGCTTCTACAGTGACAAATTTATCTTTAATGTTTCACTTACTTTATTAAAACATACCATCTTCAGACACAAATATATACTTACCAGTATTACACTAAAATGACTAAAGTCAATCTTACCAGAAGACTAAAATTATCATTTAAAATAAACTTATTTCAGTTTTTAAATCAAAATGACTATAAACATTTGTTTGGACCTTGTCAGAAATGTTTCAATTTTACATCATTACGTTTTAACTTGCCTAATCAGTTGAACAAAAGTACTTTATGTAAAATGATTCTTTTAGTTGCCTTAGCTACAAATCCCTGCAGGATACTATAATTGAAATCTACTCACGTAAGTTAGAAATAATTAGGGTCCCAAATTAAGCCAAACACAAAGTTAATTCAAATAGTCAGCTGCTGTCATTTAAATGGTTACGGGGTTTTATTGTTGCTTAACATTTCTGAATGCTTTTAAATGTATTTTGTTCTAGTCTATATTTGGTCATTTTAAGTACAAATAATAGTAAGATCAAAAGCAAAGACCCACCAGCCTGTAGACTTGGGAGTCACAACTACATCTATTTTATCACTATGACAGCTCTCCAAAAGCAAGCTTTCTGGTAAATAAGGGAGGATCTCAGACTCTACAATGAGTACCATTAATGCAACAAGTAAGAGCTTTTAAAAGCTAACAGGAGAGTCTCTATTTGTCTAAACTCTAAAACAAAGTAAAGGATTACTGAGCCTCTTTATGTAGGCATACAAATAGAAAAGATAATGTCCAAAACACATATTTAGAGTAAGATTCCAGAAGCCTCAGTATAATATGGTACTTAAAAATAAAAAATTATTATAATTCTCAAAAACTTCGGTGTCCAGTTAATAAATTATCTCCAGCAATGCACAAGCCATCATACCTAAACTGTTACTTAAAAATATAAAAGGACTGTGATCATATAATGCCTATAGATGAAATCTATCAGTTAACAAGTTTGTTCATCCTATAGTATACATACATGTGTTATGTATTTCAAAATAAAGAAGGTCTTAGCATAGTTTCTAATCTGAAATAAACGCTACTTTTAAGACATCATTATTGTCAAATGTTAAGCAATATATATTTAATATATCTTAATTCTATCATAAATATTTTTGAAAGACAATTTTATGAAGCTGAGAAAGACAATAAGATGTAGCTAAATATTAAATTCAGCAGAGGAAGACTGGAAATAGGTCTCGCAAAGATATGGTCTTCAATCAGACTGAAATTTCTACACTGTTTTTTTTTTGTTTTTTTTTTTTTTTTTTTTTTTTGGTTTTTGGGTCACACCCGGCAGTGCTCAGGGGTTATTCCTGGCTCCAGGCTCAGAAATTGCTCCTGGCAGGCACAGGGGACCATATGGGGCGCCGGGATTCGAACCGATGACCTCCTGCATGAAAGGCAAACGCCTTACCTCCATGCTATCTCTCCGGCCCCAAATTTCTACACTGTTAATCGAAGTTGCATTTTTTAATGTAATCCCCATTTATATTTCCATTAATTTGAAATAAAATATCGGTATCCTAACTTTATTTTAGGCAGAAAAAAAAAAGGAAATCATGCTTAAAACTAATAACAAAAAGAAGAGCATCTTTGACTATGTGTGATGCTCCAGATAACCTTTAGTAGATAATATATCTATCTTTAAGTTCTTTCTGATAACGAGTTTTGCACTCAAATATTCCCATTAGTTTCTTTCATGGTGCTAATATAAACACGACCAAAATACAAAGTGAAATGATACAAATTCTTAGTTTTAAAAATGTATTTATGGGGCCAGAGTAGTGGCGCAAGCAGTAGGGTGTTTGCCTTGCACGCAGCTAACCTAGGATGGACAGCGGTTCTATCCCCTGGAATCCCACATGGTCCCCCAGGGTCCCCAGGCTAGGAGTGACTTCTGAGTGCATAGCCAAGATTAACGTCACTGGGTGTGCCCCCCTCCAAATATATAAAAATATGTTTGAGGTGTTGGAGCGATAGTACAGGGGGTAGGACATTTGCCTTGGAACTGGCATACCATATGGTCTGCCAAGCTTGCCACTGAATACTGTGGGGTAAGGCCCCAAACCCACACACCCACACACACACCCACACACACACACAATTGGACTTTGAAAATTAGTAAAATTAAATTTTTCTCAATGGGTTAAGATAAAAATATACTTTGAGTTACATGATTTTACAAAGTTTTTCTAATAAAAATTATAGTGAATTTTATTCATTGTTTTCATGTAATGATATAAAAGGACAGATGGGGCTGGGGAGATAGCACAGAAGTAGGGCATTTGCCTTGCATGTGGCCGACCCAGGTCGAACCTGGGTTTGATTTCCAGCTTCCCATATGGTCCCTCAAGCCTCCTAGGAGCAATTTCTGAGCATAGAGCCAGGAGTAACCCCTGAGTGCCGCCCAGTGTGACTCCCCCCACCCCCCATAAAAAGAAGGACAGAGCAATGGGGAGTCAAAAAAATACATAGGACAAAGGGTGAGACTGGAATGATACTTAGGGACTTTTCAAAACAAGTCAGCATAGAAAAGGTCAATGGAAAGCATATAAAATAGAATGAAAAGTATAATAAATGTGCTTTATAAATAAAGTAGTAAGAGTATCATAACTTTTCTAATTCTAAAGCACTCAGGGATAGAAACAAACCTAGATTTTTACCATAAAAATTATGGCCATGCAAAATTCTGATTTTCTAGACTAAGGATTTTAATTACCAAAACTCTTTGATAGGGATGTTCTCTCACAGACCATATCTTTGACTGTATTGTGCTTATTAGAAATATACATTCTGGAGGCTGGAGCAATAGCACAGAAGGTAGAATATACTCCTTGTATGCAGTCAACATGGGTTTGATCCCAGGCAGCCTAAGCCTACAGTAGTTATTTCTGAGCACAGAGCGAAGAGTAGCCCCTAAGCACCATCAAATGTGGCCCAAAATCCAAAAAAAAAAAAGAAAAGAAAATGTAGACTCTAGTGTTCCATCCTTGCATTACTAAATCAGAATCTAAATTTCAACTAGATTCCCAATTGATAGGTGCATTTAATTTTAAAGAGTACTCTTCTAGATAGATTAAAAACCCATAGCATGACCTTCATTACATCTCTTTTCCTGAACATATATCTCTCTCTTCCTGAACCTTTCTATCCCTATATACATTCCTAAAAAAAAATAAAATCACTATTGTCCCAAATTATTTTATTTTTGATCATGTTTTTGGGTTTTGAACTACATTTGGTGGTGCTCAGAGGTTACTCTTGGCTCTGCCTTGGGAATTACTCATGGAGGTCCTGGGGGATTACATGAGATGCTGGGGATCAAACCTGGGTCAGCCTCGTGCAAAGCAACTTGCTTATCCATTGTGCTATCACTCTGGCCCCAGATCTAAATTTTTTTTAATTTTAGTATTTCTTTATTTTTTATTGTGATTGAAGTTCATTACACACAGAATTATTTACAGTACATAGTGACAATGAGATCTGAAAATTTTTAAGTGGTCAACTTAAAAACAGAAAGAAAGAGTAGGCAATATTAAGGACACTCTCAAAATAACTAGCAAAATAAATAAATAAGAACTTTAATCTTTTATTGATTAAACCTATGAAAATAGAATTAACCCTATCATAACTCCTCTTTTTAGGAGATTTCGTATATTTATTTATGTTCCTTACTTTATAAAATGCAAAACATTAGCTTCACTATAGAACATTTAACTACCCTTACTTTTTGTGCCCTCCCAATCACTCTATCATACTAAAACATAAAATATCATATTTAAAAAATAAATTTTATTGGAGCCAAATGATAGTACAGCAAATAGGGACACCTGTCTTGCAAGCAGCCAACCTGGGTTCAATTCTCAGCACCCCATATGGTTCTCCTAGACCTGCAGCAGTAAACCCTGAACACAGAGCCAAGAATAAGCCCCGAGTACCAATAAGAGTGGCCCAAGTAGCAAAACAAGTACTTTAGTAAGTAGACTAAATGAAGAATAAGTTTAGTAGTAGATACATAAATACTGGAACAACAACCTTTCACCTATATTCCAACTTACCTATCAATTCATTTACATGTTTTAACCTTTTGACTATTGTTTATTATTTACTTTTAATATGCCCTAAGTTAACCCCCAAATTACAATTTGAATCTGAAATCTGATACCTTTTCCATATATAAAACTGACAATCTTTGTCAAAATTTAAAAGGCATGATGTTTGGCTACCTAAATTGATAGTTATATACACTTTGATAATCAAACTGAACACTGGTTTAGTCTTTGAGAAAATCAGGTTTGGAAGATAGCCATATATGCCTGATAAAATAATAAAGGTTCTAAAATTTTGGTCTGAGGAAACAACCAGCTATAAAGAAACAGATTTATATACTTATTTATGCTTGAATGGAATTAAGGACACATGGCTAATGGGTAGAGAAGAGGTTAAATCATTTTGACATGTACATAAGAATTATAATATAACTGATAAAACACATTAAATGGATAATAGCATAAATTATGCTATTATAAAGAGCCAGAAAATAAAATATAAAAATATGTAAAGATTAAATTCTTAACTTTGACCCATACATAGATTGTTTTATCCATAATGTAAGAAATATGGTTTTTTAGGAAGTAAAACTCCATAAGGAGAGATTATGAATTAAAACACAATGTAATACATTGTGATTCTCTCAAGAACCAAGAATTCTGAACAATTTAAAAATTATAGCTGTTCTACTTTTCTCTTTCCTATTTAAATGTTAAGGATTTTAAGAAAAATAAGCCCTTCAAGCAAGAACGGCAGAAATAAAAGTCAAACTCAGGAGTAGGCCCATGGTGATAAGGCGGGATTATAAATGTTTTTTCTTCCTAAAGCTCTGATACGGAATTCCCTGTTCAGTCTTACATTTTAGCCAAAAGATCCCATGGCTGGGCTAGGTATTCTCCTGGAATCATTTCTGTCAAGCTGACAAAAGGAGTTCAAGAATAAGGTTGAAAGATGTCATGAGATATTCACTAATCCACATTGATGTCTAATGCATGTAGACTGCACGTCTGTCATACGCATTCTCTGTCATGCAGGAGGTGAAGAGAAAATAGAGTACCATAGGGTACCAAGCATATGCTTCAGAAAGACACTCCCTTAGTAATACAGCAGACAAAATGGTTCTTTGACACATATCAGATACGCTCAATTATTTATACTCATTCTCGAGCGATAAGTACAATCTATTAAAAAAGGTTAATTTCCAAAAAAATGAAGCAAGATATGCACCCAAATTAAAAACTACTCCATAAAAGGCAATTAACACAATTACTATTGTTCAAAATAAATGTTCTATAAATGCTTCTTTAGTGGGAGATAGGCAAACCCAGTAGCTTTGAGGGCTTATTCCTGGCTCTGTCTGTACTCAGAGATTGTGTGCACGCACCACTATAGCTGAACCACAGTTGGTTGCTTGCTTGCTAAGTAAGTGCCTAAATTCCTATAACATTATTCAGCCCTGTTTCTTGTGATTTTAATTAAGTGATTTTAGGACTTAAAGATTCTTTAAAAAAAAATAACACAAGTTGTGCTAAATGCCCTATCTAGGTGCTAGTTTCTCAACGGTTTTGCTGAATGAACAAGTTTATGATCGCTTTAGATTCAGCATGTTCATAATAACAGATTCATTTATGAATATTTGAGTCTTATCTGTCAAGACACAAGTTTATGAAAAATGAATATATCACACAATACATGGGTTAGGGTTGTGGTTCACATGGTAGAGTACATGCCCCTCACATATATAAAGGACCTTATCTTCGATTCGCATCAACACATGGCACCTATAGTATTGCTGCATTGCTAAATGCAGTGGCCCTGAGAATCACCTGGAGTACTCAGTATTCTCACTCCCTTCTCCCAAAGTGTCGCACAATATGCTATGAATGCCTCGTCAGTGCTTCTGATTTGTAAAACCTTTCTACCAGCAAAGGCATTATCTGTGAATCAACAGATAATAGACAACCTAAAAAAATTTTCCATCACTGGGGAAAAAAAGGAAGATATGATTAAAAAGGGGTAAAAAGTAAAAAAAAGAAAGAAAAAAGAGTCTGTAATCAAACTCTAAAATTTAATCTTTAAACATGAACTATAGCATATTTTGATATTGATCTTAGTCAAAATATTACCCCCACACACAATTAAGTTGCTTTGGGGGGGTAGGCACAACCTGTGGCGCTCAGGAGTTACTTCTGGCTCTGCGCTCAGAAATCACCCCTGGCAGGCTCAGGGGACCATATGGAATGCCAGAAATCGAGGTCCATCCTGGGTTGGCTGAGTGCAAGATAAACACCCTACCACTGTCTCTGGCCCTTAAGTTGCTTTTTAAGTAGACTAGAAATTTAGATTAGATTTAGTGCTTTGAATTTTGAGAGATATTTTAAAAAACTATCTATACCTTTTTTTTCCATTCTGGCAATAATGCCATAGCCAATTTAGTTTTTGCAAGATAAGAAACAATGTCATATGATTCGTAAATGACACTTTCATACTTTTAAAACTAAATTACATCACCACATATGCAGAAGAAAATTGCAACAAATTACATTACTCTCATTACACAACAAAGAATATTTAAAGTGTCCTAAGATCAGTACAGTTACTTTCATAAAAGAATAAAAAAAATCATACTGATCAGCACTAAAAATATAAAATCTTTTTTAAATGCATTATCTCAAATAAGTTAATTTACATAATTTGTGAATTTAAAAAATTAGATTACATTTACTATGCAGCAAACACAAATATGCTATTCAATTCCTATTAATTTAATGGGAGCTGTGACTCCCATTAAGTTTAATAGGAGTCATACAGCCAAATCCCCATGTACCTTGCTGAAAATTTACCACCTAGCCTTCAAATAATCAAATATACTGAAATGAACAAAGTCTATTTTGCTAGACTAGGAAATCTAAAGTTTCTATAGTCAATTTAGCATTATTGACAAAACAGCCACAGAATGTATTCCCTACAAGAACACAGTAACACAATGAAGAGAGAGAAATTAAAGCAAGAGTTTAGGAGCCAGAGTGATGGCACAGCAGGTAGGGCATTTGCTTTCCATGCAGCCAAGCTGAGCTAAGGTCCCCAAAATCCATCAGGAGTGATGGCTGAGTGCAGAGCCAGGAATATCAACCACCGAGTATCACCAGGTATAAAACAAACAAGCAAGCAAACAAACAAACAAACAAGGGTAAAAAAGCAAGAGTTTAGAAGTTCTAAAAATATAACATTTATCCTCAACAAAAAGCATGTTCTATTTTGTTCTAACATAGAGTAAATTTTTCCCTTACTCAGGAATTTGTCAAAAAAAATTCTTTCAAAGCCTAAAATGATATTCAAAGAACCTGACCTAAGGGACGAATAACCTTATGAAAAGTTTTAAATCATAACATATAGTAAACTGCTTACTATGTCAGAATCACAGCAAATCAACATATTTCTTTCAAAACATTTTTAGAAACTTGCATATAACCACATCCATGCATCCCTGCCCCCTATAGTGCTCAATACCACAGTGCTCTTAGTACAATGCTAAGGAACATAGAATAATTTCAGAAATTTTTCAGAAATACAAATATCTTGGCCTCAAAGACTTTTCCAGCAATTTGGCGATTCCAAGACAAAAAAAAAAAAAAAAATGCTGCTATACTTCATTCTACCTATATCCATGCTGTCTTTTTCCTTCATCATTATCCACCACCAAATGCACCACTAACCTTACATGTTGCATTCAGCTCATACTGAGATTTTGATTTAGACCACCTCATATATATGCTCATCATCTCAGTGCCTCTTAATATAACACTGAATGACAATTATCACACTATTTTGATAAATTTTGTCCCTGTTGGGGCCAGAGATATAGCATGGAGGTAAGGAATTTGCCTTGCATGCAAAAGGACGATGGTTCGAATCCCAGCATCCCATACGGTCCTTGAGCAATTTCTGAGCATAGAGTCAGGAATAACCCCTGAGTGCTGCTGGGTGTGACTAAAAAACCAAAAAAAAAAAAATTATGACCTTTTTCAAATATCCGTATTATTTTATGTGATGAATATAGAATAGTGTTCATGGTACTGTTACACATTGGTCTAGGGCCAGGGGTCCTCAAACTTTTTAAACAGGGGGCCAGTTCAGTGTCCCTCAGACCATTTTTACTATAGTAAAAACAAAACTTATGAACGAATTCTTATACACACTGCATATATCTTATATTGCAATGAAGAAACAAAACAGATACAAATACAATATGTGGCCCGCGGGCCATAGTTTGAGGACCACTGGTAGGCACTCAGATATATCAATAATATATTGATATATAATATCAACCAAAATATTTAAATGAACATATCTTTTACTTGATGTGCATAAGTAAAATGAAAAAGGATCTAGGATTAAATTTTTGAATCCTTCTCAACTTAATAAAGCTACTATTTCTTACATAAATATAGAGACTATTCTTAAGAAAACATTTATATATCATAACCAAGACTTTATTTGGTCGTAATCATTTTTTCTGCATATCAATTAGTAAATAAGTTCTATAGTTAAAGATAATCTTATTATCATTAACTCAAGTCATGGTAAAATTTACTTTGACTTTGAGATATCCAAACACATTAAAACCTAGAAAGATACTATTTCCACAACTGTTCTTATTTTTTATGTATACAAAATATGAAAGTTAATCTGGCATTTACATATGGCATAATATTTTTCCTTGAAATCAGAAGACACAATATGATTTAATTAATAAAAATTACAAGTAAAATCTAATTACATATTTACTGTTGAAATCAATGTGAAATCCTTATCACCAGTTTTGCTGAAGAATTGCTATTATTTGTAACTTGTCACTTGAGCTAGCCCTCATATGCTTGACTTATGCTTGCTAGAGCTCCATTATATAACATAATTTAATTCTCCAGGACACAAAAATTCAATTTACTTTTCTACTTACTGATACATGATTCCACAGTGGGTTACTATGCTTATAAAAATTGGTCAAAAAAATCAAAGCTCCAGTTACTCAACAAAATGATACTTTCCAGGACTTGAAATTTTTGTTAGTTCTTTAGGAATAAAATTTATTCTAAGAAAAACTTACACACTCTTAAAAAGTTTTATCTTTTATAATCACATTTTTGTTGGATAGTCTAAATAAACTTTTCCAAAGTATACATAAAGATTAAAAAAAATCACTTCCTGCTGCAGAGACAAATGGTTGGGTATCTGCCTTGCACGTGCTAACCTAGGACGGACTGCGGTTCGACCCCCCCCCCGACCCCCCAGCGTCCCATATGGTCTTCTCAAGCCAGGAGTGATTTCTGAGTGCATAGCCAGGAGTAACCCCTGAGCATCACCTGGTACAGCCCAAAACCCAAAACAAAACAAAACAAAAAGACTTCCTAATTTGCAAATGAAGTACAGTAATAGTTAATAGTTAAGACTATCTCTATTTTTTGGGGGTGTGGGTACGACTTGTAGTGCTCAAGTGTAAATTCTGGCTCAAAATTTAGTGATCATGTGCATTGCTGGGGATCATGGTGGGGAATTAAGCTAGGATGCCCACAAGGAAGGCAAGTCTCCTAACCCCTGTACTGTCTCTCTGGGCCAAGACTTGATTTTAAACACTATTTAAGTATGTATATTATTTATATTATTAGCTTTACTATAGTAAAATATAAAATATGTAATGATTTGCATTCTTTGTTCGGAGGTGAAGGGACCACACATGGCAATAATTAATCATCTCCATGTGAGGACCCAACCATGTCACATGCTACTTAACCTTTTGGTGGTGGTGATAACCAACGCTGTCTCCTGGTGTTCACAGCACCAAAACCTTCAGGGCCACATCCAGCAATGCTTGGGAAACCCCGTGGTTTTAAATATTCCATGCTAACTGAAATTTCAATCTCCTGGTTTCATCATTTGCTTATTTTTAAGATGTACACACATGACATACTGATGTTTTTACTCTAATAAGTTCATGCAAATGTAGAAACTACCTCATTTTTGTGAGATAAATCTAAAATTATTTTTGCCTTAAAAATAAAAAGAAAAAACTTTAAACAGGAAAATAAACTCTGAAAATCAAAAGGTTT
This sequence comes from Suncus etruscus, assembly GCF_024139225.1. NCBI lineage: Eukaryota > Metazoa > Chordata > Mammalia > Eulipotyphla > Soricidae > Suncus > Suncus etruscus. Next base: position 34,347,152 of record NC_064851.1, on the reverse strand, counting down.
AAATCCATGGCTGACTACAACACAAATATATATATTTTTTTGTTTGTTTGTTTTTCAGGCCACACCTGTTTGATGCTTAGGGGTAACTCCTGGCTAAGTGCTCAGAAATTGCCCCTGGCTTGGGGGGACCATATGGGACACCGGGGATCGAACCGTGGTCCTTCCTTGGCTAGTGCTTGTAAGGCAGACACCATACCTCTAGAGCCACCTCGCCAGTCCCCACAAATATATTTTTTAATCTTAGTTTAGACTACTTAAAAATATAATGCCTGGTTTCTACATTTTTTATAGAAATAAAATGGAAAAACCATGAGTTAATCTGGGATATCATTCACAGGTCTCAAAATACCTTCTTTCCTACTTGCTACAGACCTCAATGGGCCTGTAACAAGAGAACTCAGGTCATTTTCATTTTTTGGCCCCAATAATTCATATCTCATGGGTACTCTGAATATATCACAAACATATAATCTCCTCAAAGGTAAAACTATGCTGGATGCATTTTTAAATCCTAAGCTCCAGATTCATGATAGCCATTCAAATTTAGGTGAAACCACCTAAAAAAATTCTTATCTGAATTTTCCTGAAAGGACAAAAAAGTGTTCATTTCCATTAAATTTGAGAAGGCATCAAGCATATAAAGAAAACCTCCTGCCCTATAAACATAATGGCTGAATGATTAAAATGGTACCTTATTTCCTGTGCTAGCATACCTAACTTTGATTGGTTTTCTCTCTAGGTATTCAAAGAGCATTTTCTACTTTCTGGCAATAATGTGCCATCATGTTATGTTAAACTTTTCTAAGACAAGATGATTTGAGGCTGGATCAATGTCCTAATAGTGTGCACTAACTGTGTATCATCTCCCACAGTGTGGTAACAGTGTGGGCTCAGGGCTCATCCTAGGATTTCCGATAGGAGGAAACTGCTTCAAAAGCAACACACACTTGCCTAAATGTGCCAAAAATCAAATTTCCCTTCACAGCAGATATGAATCCTGACCTGATAGGTGACACTAGAAATAAAACTGCAGTATCTCATGAAAAAGCCTCTGTTTGCTGGTCTCCTGCTGGGTTAAGCTACTGTGCCAGCAAAGTGGTATCTAACTTGATTGGAATTTTTTTCATTATGTAGACTAATGAGGCATTGGTCCACACCTGGAATCTTTTCTAAATATATAAGAACATTCAAACATAATAGCAGAAATTCAGGTTCCCCCTCTCCACATACACACCAAAAAAAAAAAAAAAAGTTATAAACTTGCCTCAAGATTTTAATAGCAATTTAAGCTAAGACTTCAGACTATTAAACCTAGTCTCCACTCATTATTTTGTTCATTTTAATACTGTTTGTTCAGATAGGTTACCCTGTAATGTTAAGATTGATGAATCTTTTAATTATGAGGTAAAGAGAAATGTCCTTTTAAGAATATATTACCCTATTTACAATTTTCAAGTGTAACTTTATATGTTGCTGAACATTACTTTCTTAATATTTTGATTTTCATTTTTGAATACCTCTTTTTATAAGTGCATTTAATGTAGGGGCCTGGCAAGGCAAGGCGAATATGATGGAAACACAATTTTGAAACAAGCAGTTCAAACAGATTTGACAAAATTACAATGATAACATCTTGAACCTTAATACAGAGATGTAGTAATGATAGGTTTTATCAATTATTTAATTTTTTTCTACCTATCATAAAGGCTCTTTATTTTTGCATGATCGAACATTTATTAAATATGTACTCTTATCACTGAGGCACATCACTATCCCAAAAACAAGATTTTAATTCCTAAACTTTCCATCAAGATTATTTTATGGGAATGGTTTTGTTGTGCTTTATTTTTCTCACAGATTTATTTTCACAGATTTTGTTAACGTTATGCCAAGCAATAACTACCACAATTAACTATAAAAATTAATATTCTTAGCTCCGTATTTATTCCTGACCTGTAAAAAGCATCTGAGGGTATTACTTGCACATAAAATAAAATTTAAGACTAATATTTAGTTTTGGTGGGGGAAGGAAAAAAAGACTAATATTTAATTAATAATAAGAAAAAATACATGATTATTAAGATAATTGTTTTAGAATTATTTCATTCAACTTCAACTTTATTTACTTCCTTAAATATCAGCTCATACAAAGATATGAGTATATAAAAGCATTACAAAAATTTATTTCCACTACGAATAAAACCTGAAAATTTATAACTACATTTATTTATTTTTAGTTTGGGCCACACCTGGTGTTCAGTGATTACTTCTGCCTCTGCACTCAAATATTACTTGTGACAGGGCTTAAGGAACCATATTGGTCGACAACATACACTGAAAGTGCCCTCCACGCTGTATCATTTCTCCAGTACCTATAATAACTATATTAATTAACTCAGTAACACTAAAGATAAAGTAACAGTTATCCCAAATAGTCTCAATTTTACTAAACTAAATTTAGTCAGTCAATATAATTACTCTAAAGCAAAGCTTTCATTAAAACTATATACATTTAGAAATCTAGCACTTTCTATATCATGTAGCTATATAATAAAAATAAGCCTCTTACAAAGAATTCTACATTCAAAAAACCTTAACATTTAAAAATAATTCTATTCACTCCTGTATAAAAGTTTGCAGAGCTCAAATTCCTCTAGTGTGAAAAAGTAAAATTGAAACCACATCTTACCTTCTGCATTAGGTAAAAAGCTGATTATAATGAAAAACCACAGACTTCGCATTCTGCAACCAGAAGACACCATTATTGATCCCTTTGAATATTTTCTTTGTATTCCTTAATGAATCTACTTATAAATGCCCAGCTTCATCAAACCCAGCAGTCTGCATCATTGATCCTCATATCTGAAAAACAAACAAATCCATCATTTACTCTATGGTCCTGCTACGTCACAAAAAATATAAATAACATTGAGAACTTTCCCTTTTTCCTTTCCTTCCCCCCTCTCTCTCTCAGATATTCAAATACCAAAGCGATATCTATCTTGATCTATTCAAGAAGGTTGTTTCACCTATATATTCCACCTATATATATTCAAAAACAATCAAAGGCTGAAATTATGTTGCTTATCATAATGTCAATTCATATCATTATATGAATCCCAAATGTTTTTTGTCTATGAAAAGCTTATAAAATCATTTTAGAATAGCACGTTGCATTTCTATACTATCTCTATACCCATCACTAGTTTTTTTTATCAAATTACTGATTTAAGACTATCTTAAACTGTATAAATGCATACAGCTTTGTTACAAGTGATTATTAAAATATTATTTTATCCTGATATCTTGTAAGATAAATTAAGAGAAATAAATGTTTTTCTATAGAACAATATATAACTTAAACACTGTAATTCTAAATATCAGATATCACAGTGTTGAATTTGGGGGGGGGTCTTGCTTTGTATTGTTTCTGGGCAACAACTTGATTGTATTTAAAAATTATTCCTGGCAGTGTTTAGGGGTCACTTCATGCCTGGGATTCGATCCAGGCTTTATGCATAGGAAATATGTGCATCAGCCCTATAAGCTATTTTTCTCAACCTGGAAAAATGTCTTTGTATTTTTAAATAGAGAAAACAGTATTTCTAATAGAGTGATTATCTCACTATTTCATTTAAAATGTTTAATCTTGGGGTCAGAGCAATATCACAGCAGTAGGACATTTGCCTTGCACACAGCCGGCCTGGGACAGACCTGGGTTTGATTCCTGGCTTCTCATATGGTCCCCAAGCCCGTCAGGAGCAATTCAGAGAAAAGAGTCAGGAGTAACCCCTGAGTACCACTGCTGGGTGTGGCCCCAAAAAATAAAAAACAAAACAAAACAAAAAATAGCTTAATCTTACATATACTGCTTTTCCTTAGAGCTATGTACAACTTAATAAGATCCAAGCCTACAAACTTTAGTCAGTCTAACCATGATGTTCAAATAAAAGTACCAAGGCCCTGCATTATTTTAGACAAAATGAGGGAGAGATGGTAAAGAATATAAAACCAGTACTCAAACTATTTTGATTAGTCTTTACAATTCCAAACCTCAGGACAAGAGTAAAATCAGAAGAACATTTTTCTTACAAGTGTCCTGCACAGACCATGGCACCTCTATGTTCCAAAGTCCTGCCAGGAATGATCTTTGAAAGCAGAGTAAAGAGTAGGCCCTGAACACCACCAGGTGTGACCCATTATTTAAAATAAGAAGAATTGTTTTAATTCAGTTCTTCAACGGAAAGAGAAACAAAACAAAAAATAATCAAGATTGTGACTTGAACGCTTTTTCTTGGGTCCTTTGATCACGTGATACAAGGTCTTTTGCTGGGTGTTATTAAACTATGTACTTCTTTAGTTTCTAGAGTACTATGATGAATCAGAGCAATCCTCATCATACACTCAAAATGAAAGGTGTTTAGCACAAACCTCTTAGTAAAGAAATTATTCCTTAAAGCACAATTTGATAGACTTCTTATACTAATTTCTTATTATATTCTTTTTTTTTTTTTTAGATTTTGGGCCACACCCAGCGTTGCTCAGGGGTTACTCCTGGCTGTCTGCTCAGAAATAGCTCCTGGCAGGCAAGGGGGACCATATGGGACACCGAGATTCGAACCAACCACCTTTGGTCCTGGATCGGCTGATTGCAAGGTAAACACCGCTGTGCTATCTCTCCGGGCCCTCTTATTATATTCTTTATATAGATAGACGTACCCTACAGTTCTCAGAGCTTACTCGGGCTCTGCATTCTGATGGTGCACAAGAAACAATTAGTGCTTGGGCCCGAACCTGGGCTGACTGCATATAAGGCCTCCCCTAAATAATGCTTTACTACATGTACTAAAGCAACCCTTAATCTTCAAGAATGATTATTTCTTTAAGTAGAGCAATGAGAATATTCCTTGTCATTCAAATGTCATGAACTGTAAATAAAATAGAAAATTTTCACATAACAAATGCTGTAAGAAAAACATAAGCATTATATAGAAAGTATTCTTCCTAGGTAAATGTTCTCCAGTTTCCATTATCTGAGTGAAGTCTGCATTTGCTACATGCTTCATGTGTATTATGTGATTCCATTAAGAGTTCACTACATTTTACTATCAGTTTGCTTTGACTTAACTTCAATGGAAATGTGTTAAGATTCTACATGCTTTGGAGCACTTAATAGGCTATAAAGTCACTACTGTTTTACCAACAAATACAAAAGAAAACAATGTAAAAATTAATTTGAGGTACTATCTAATGTTTAAATATATAGATACATAAATTATAGGTGATTAGCAATATATTTTGGTCATAAAATATTTTATTATAGCACTCATTTTAGAGAAAAATCTGCTTTCCTATATATTCCTGAATGAACAAATTTCATTATTTGTGATCACTATTGTCATTTAGATATAATGAAGTGAGTCAGAATTTGTGTTACCCAATAGAGAGAACAGCACAGGTAATTCTTTGCCCAAAGAAGGCAATAAAGAGAAAAAGCAAACTACTGCTTCTAAATACTTATTTGGACAGAGGTAGAAGGAAGAGAGGCTATGAACACTGGGGCAGAACATGTTTTATATATGCCAGGCACTTTACAGTGTCACATCCCTGGCCCCATACTTTCTCTTCCTTTTTGGGGGGGAAGAGAGAGCATGAAAGTAGTCCCCCACTACCACAAATTATGCAGTTGAGTTTCCCATGTTTGCAGAAATCGCAGGGCTCAGCACATCCGGAATGCAATAGATAAGCTCACCCTGGGAAAACCACCTTCGTGATCATGGTATCTCCCCTGCCAGCTAAGTATATACTTTCTCTTCTTGAACTGAAAAGTTTCATAAGAAAACCATATTAAAATTATTCTGAGTATCAGGAATGTGCTCAGTGGTTTGATCCCCCAACTCTAATGATGATAGAGAGATATGGCACATAAGCCAGGAGAGCTGACTATCTCTACAAATTTTTTATTCTCAACTCCCCAAAGAACTTTCAAAAGACAAAAATAGTAGAAAACACCTCCAGTGTTTTCACTTACATTTGCACCTCTTTTTTTGTTTGTTTTGTTTATGGGCCACACCTTGCAGCACTCAGGGGTTGCTCCTGGCTCTATACTCAATAATCGCTCCTGGCAGACTCAGGGGACCATCTGCAATGCTGGGGAATCGAACCCGGATTGGCCCTGTGCAAGGTGAATAAATGCCTTGCTATGGCTCTGACCCCTACAACTTAACAACTGCAAAGCTATAGCAAATTACCTGCCTCAAAATGTCAAGCTATTTTGTAAAAATCATAAAGGAAAGTCAAATCATTTCATGGCCCATCACATCAAGACTAATCTTGAACAATTTTGTATATCCTACAGACTACTCAATGACCTCATCAAGCAATCAGAATAATTCCATTGTGTGGATAAGGTACATTGACTACTGCAAAAAATAAAATAAAATAAGTCAGCTTTTGTCTTGGCTTAACCAAAGAATTCTAACTGTGATACCTTATCTTCAATGACTGAATGTCTCCAGGCTGCCTGACCATGTGCACAACCCTTGAACACATTTCCACTTCCCTAAAGCAATCCAAGATCAGTCTGTCTTCAGTCAGACCCTATTTGAAAGAGTCCTTGTTTGTGGGAAGAAAGGGAAGGAAGAAATCAGGGACTGATGACTGCCTGGTAGGAAACAGCTGCCAAAATGGAAAAACCTCTGCTAGGGAGTAGGGAAAGATGAAGGAAACCGCACAACCAAGATTTTGTCTGTGGTCTTTGGCCAAGACAGACTATTCTATGAATGGATTTTAACCATAATAAAATTTCAATGTGTTTCTAAGTTTTGAACATGATAGACAACCTTAAGGCTTCAGAAATGAAACATAATTTTCAAGTACACTTTAATCAACTGAGACAGTCTAACAGAAGTCACGGCTTCTTGAGAAAAAAGTAAAAACATAGGTCCATCTATATATGCAAGAAGTAAAGACTATGCAAAGCATTATTGTCATAAAATAAACCCATATCCCACTTTCATATAAAATAAAATTATTTCCATTAAGTCCAAGGTTTAAATGCAATTTGTTTGCTTTTGTTTTGAGTCCATGCCTGGCATCACTTACTGGTTACTCCTGGCTCTGTGCTCAAGAAATTAGTCCTGGCAGGCTTGGGAGATCATATGGGATGCCAGATTAAACTGGGTTGGAAGCATGTAAGGCAAACTTCCTACCTGCTATGCTATCACTCCAGCCCCTAAATGCACTTTTAAGTCAAAAGATTTTACTTCTGTGATCCAAATTAAAACAATCATCTGTTAAAAGAAAAAAAAATAATGAAAATTGGAACTGCATAGCAAACTATAATTTGCTAAGCAGTGGATGTACAGAGAATCAAATAAAGTGAAAGAGATCTCAGGAAAATGTCGCAACTGAATCAAACTGGAGCCAAAGGACACTCATAGGCATAGATGAAGCTAGCAGATTTGTCCTTCAAACTCTATAAACTACCAAATGAAGCTCAATAAAAGCTTCTCAAAATGCAAAAACAGGAACAAAAATCATAAAAGGGCTATTAAATTTCCTTTCAACAAATCGAAAGATTAAGTGATTCCCCCCTGTTAATCACCAGTTTGTCTTTAGATTTTTAGAAAATTCTTTTTCTAAGACTTCAGGGAGGAATTGGAAGTGTTACAATGGCACGATGCACAGATGAAACCACCCCATAATGCTAAGTAAATGTTCATTTCTTAATTAAAAAAATGCTAGAAGCTTACAATATAAATGACTGATTTTTAAAACACTGAACCAATTCTAATGTACAACATTCTACTTTTTTTCCTTCTCCTTCAAATTAGAAGATTTAAGCAAATTCATTTTAATCTTATTTCTATGAACCATTTTCTATATGCCACTGTCTACCAGACCTCTGTCAAGAATTTTTTTTAGATGTAAGTACCCTCTTACTCTGTCATGTAAAAAGTCAATTAATGCATCATTACTACTAAACCTCCCAAAGCTGAATAATGTCTTCCAGGAATATGCTTCAGCATTGTTCATATCAACAGTCCTCAGTGTTTTATACACTCCTTACAATGCACTATTAGCTGTAATCTTCCAGACTGTAACCTGCTTATTTTTGTAGCTGAATTACATTAAACTTTTGATACCTTAAATTGTCAGCGAAATTAGGAAAACACCCCTAGTGAGGTTTATTCTTCATGTGTTTCTTTTATATTATCAGTAAATCACATTTAGCCATATATGGAACACGTCTACTTAGCAAAAATTGAAAAATAAAACCATTTGTTGATAAGCATCAATGAAAGAAACAGAATATAACATGTTTCAAATTAGCAGAAGGAAAAGATAATTTCACTAAAATTTTCTAAAACTGGTTAACGAACATTGATATTCCATTAAGAGCAAATCTACCATGAAGATTCATATCTATAGCTTTATCTTTGATTTCTACTCATGGTCATTGAACTACTGTGAACACTGGCTATTAAACCAAAAACAACTCCAAGCACAATAAGAACAGGGAAAAAAGCCAGCTAAGCATAAAACCTACCAAAGTCACCCATCCTTGTTATTATTCACTGATGCTATATAAATGAAACATTAATGTTCTGGCTAAGCCTAAACTTCTCTGCACTAAATGTGTGTCAATTCTAAATGGAAGTAAAAGATAACGGAACAAAATTAGTCTTTTCTAATCATGTACGCTCTATAAAACTGCAATATTTAAAGACAGAATTTACCCTCAACAGAAAGCTGCTTTACTATTTTTTTATCAAAACAAACTAAAACAGCAATACAAGTGGAAAATACTAAACCCCCCCTTCCTAACACACAAAGACTAAAAAAAAAAAACGAAACATGGATGTTTCCGTTTAATTTTTCTAAACTGGCATGCACTTTTTTGGAATTGTCTTCTGTACAATCTTTACAGGTCAGAGTATCCACCTTCTTGTCAACCTAAGAGAAAATACCAATACCCTGAGGAGTTTTCTTCCAGTAACTTGTCTAAGTAGATCCTCCCTATCGCTAATAAGAAAGCCGCTTTCTTCAGCTCCAGACAGTCAACACTATTTGCACTCAGGATGGTTTTCTCACCCTTCCCAAGGATATTGGGGTGGAGTGAGGAAAGCCAAAGCCGAGAGATTTTAAAACCACGTGGAAAAACCATTAAGTCACCACCCTCTTTCTCCATTTCTTTCCCGCAAACACTGGTCTGGAGTCTAGAACACTTTAATTAAATGATTTATGCTAACGTCCCCTTAATATTCATTATTCGCCTTACCCTCCACTGAAACCTCTTCATTGAGAAGGAATAAATTCTCCTGCGAGAGAATTTAGAGGAGGAGGAGAAAGAAGAGTTCAGGAACTGCAACTAGAAAATTACATCTGCTATCTGCTATCATATCTAGGAGTCCTGCTGAGCATGCAAAAGAGGTTTTTAGCTGTGAACACTAGAGGCACAGTACAGTCTGCCATGCTCTTCATTAAAATCCTTCCAGGTCAAATAGTAAAAACAAATAGTTATCGTTTTCAGACTAATGTAGGAGACATTTTACGAACATGAACTGCCAAATGAAGTTTAAAAAAAAAAAATGAAACGACAAGCCCATTTCAAATATTACCTACATACTGTGAAATGTTGATAGCTCTCAAACATTTCTACCCCTAAAAATTATAAATAAATTTGTTCAAAATATTTTGCAAGATAGCCCAGATAAAAGAAAACAGAGGCAATATGCTCATGAATATTCATCTCAGAGATGTCTCTGGGCACTGCAACAGCAAAGGAAACAAATGTTAGAATAAGTAAAAGGAACTATATCGAACTAAAATGCTTTTGTATAGAGAATAAAAACCACCACAACAAAAAAGCAAACTACTCAATGGGTAGAGATGGTGTGAAACATATATCAGGTAAAGAATTATTACCCAAAATATGTTTAAAAAAAAAAAACCCACTACAGCAATAGTAGGTCAAATAAAAATAACAGGCAAAATAATTTGAAGAGATACTTCTCTAAGGAGCCACACAGTTACCTGAAGGCATATCAAAAATTACTCAGCTACTTATGCAATCAAAACCCCAATGGGAGTACCGCTGATGGCTGCCAACACATGGCTGAAGCATTGTCTTACAAGGGCCAAAAATTGAACCATAGGGCCCAGGGAACTAAGAATCTTCAAAAGTGGCCATCCAGTCCCCTGAAACCTATTTAGGAGAACAAGCAAAAATCTAAATAGTAATATCTATAATCCATCAATACCATTCTTATGTATTAATCCGATGTGAAATATTTTAAAAATACATGCACTCTAAGGGCCGGAGTGGTGGCGCAACAGTAGGGTGTTTGCCTTGCATGCTGCTGACCTAGAATGGACTGTGGTTCAATTCCCCAGCGTCCCATATGTCCCCCAAGCCAGGAGCAAATTCTGAGTTCAGCGTCAGAAGTAACCCCTGAGCATCAACGGGTGTGGCCCGAAAAGCAAAAACCAAAAATAAATAAATAAATAAATAAAAATACATGCACCCTTATGTTCAAGACAACATATTTACAATAAACAAAATATGGAAGAGTGGGATTAAGAAGAGGTTGTAGACACTAAATGGAATACTACTCAGCTAGAAAAAAGAAAGGAACTAAACCTGCTGAGTCAACATAGATTGAATCTATGAGAATTATGCTAAACAAAGTCAGAAATTGAAAAAGATATGCAGCAGATGTTTTCTGGTAGGTATGGAATATAAGTGACCAAACAAATAAGCTAAAAAATAATCACTACTAAAACATTTTTGTGAAAAACAATGTTTACTAGTGGGGACATTATGGGAGACAAAGAATGATAGGGAAAAAAAATCAATCTGAGTGATAAAAATCATACCAGAACTTTTGTGGTTTGTGTGCTGAGGCTCACATACATATAGAGGTTGAAAAGCTGTACTTTCAATGTTATGTTGTGTACCAATGCTCGATAGATTAAAAATGTTAACTGTACCTATTATTAATATCAAACATATACATGCATTATAGGCATTTTCCCTATATGAAAAAAAGGTTAAGCTAAATTAGGGGTGGGAGGAGTAGTGCTTGAAGGTTCTGAGACACATCTAGAGGTACTAAGAGGTAAAACTCTCATTTCTTCCAAGAGGAAAGAAGGATGGAGTGGTGAGTCGCAACTTTCATCAGTGTTCAGGTGACCATAGAGTGGTGGGGATCAAACCAATGTATTTAGCACTTCAAGTAACCTCTCCAGCCCCAAGACTTATTTGTTTACTTTCTGGGCAGACCTGGTAGTGCTCAGGAGCTATTCCTAGCCCTGAATTTAGGGTTGCTCAGGGCAGTACTCAGAGAATGAATGGAGTTGTTGGAGAATGAACGAGTAAACTGCATGGAAGATTAAGTGACTAAACTTGTACTCTCTCCTGCATGGGTCCTCAAAGACACCACTAAATGGCAATCCTCTCCAATGTTACTGAACTTTTCAATACTCTAGAATTATGTCCCCAAAAATGCCATGAAAGCCTACTGTGCACTAAATGTAGTGTCCATTACATATCAAGCCATGCTGATAAGTGATATGTAATTGATAGATTGATATAATCAAGATTGGGAATACTTTGGCATGAAGAAAGCAAAGGAATTCAAGGAAAATTTAAATTAAAAAAAACTAATTATAAAACCATTCTTTCTGCTAGTCACAAAAAAATTATCCACTCATATAATTAACTAAACATCTAGGATATGCCACATACTGAGAAACAACAACCAAAAGAAAAAACAAAACTACTTACTCTCAGAGTTATACAATTTAGCTCAAAAATAACCCCTCCTAATAAAAGGCAGTCTGACCCATTTGTAGGGTCACCCAAAAAGAAAGCTAAATAAACCAAACCATATATTGTATTATTTCATGAAATATTAGCATGAATAAATGCATTATCATTTATACACAGTACTATTTCACCTTACATCAGAATACTTAACTGACTCAAGAACGGTTAAGTAAATAGCAGAGCTAATGTTCTAATGTTCAATGTTCAATAAGTGGAAGTTCTAAGTAGGTGAGGTAAATTTACTTTATGTTTAACTATTTTTTAGTGAATAAAAGAAATAGAACAAAGTCATTTTAAAATTACGAAAATGATGAAACACCAAAAGAATAATGAGTTGATTTTTAAAATGTTTACATGAGCAAAACTAACATCCCTTAGGTAATGATAGCTAAACATTAGCTTAATTTTTAGTATTTCCAGTTGAGCTATCTTCATTTTACTTACTTATAGAGCTATTTAAAGTACATTGTACAAATAAATGTTCAAATTAACAAATTACTCTAGACTGAAAAATATTACTATAATAAAGAAATTGTTAAGTTAAAATAACTGTATTTCCCCAATAGTTTATAATGAATCTTAAAAATCATAAAGAAATGTAATGAAGACAACTCTGGTATTACACAGAAATCTTGGGTCAAGTAGAAAAAAATTCCAGTGTTGCTCATGAGATGCAATCTTATGTTTGGCTTGCTGCACTTGATCCTTTGTTCATAAATCATTGTTACTAGCCATTCCCTAAATCAATATTCAGATTCCCTCTTGGTCTATATATACAACCACTAAATGAAATAATAATGACCCAGGATCTGTTGTATATTAGATCATCAATAGCACCAGAGGTTTCTTAGAGGTAATGAGGTAATCTGAGAAAAATATGTCAAATTATCCATAAAATAATATAAAACGTTAAATATAAATACATGGTAAGAGGCCAAAGAAAATGCTGTGAAATACAACACCATTGCCTCCTGTACTCAATAAACGATACAAACTATTCACAAGTTACTTGCCGCTCTAAAATAAATCAAGTAATTATTTGAGGATTTTTTGATATTGACTACTGAAGAGAGCTGTCTATTATTTTTATCTTATACATTTATTGATCTTGTGTCAGGCCTGAAAGATTACAAGAGATAAAGATATATTTGCAACTTCAAGAAATGAATAATCTTATAAGAAAAATTAAACATGCAAGAGAGCTAAAGAGAGATTACAGGGTTTAGGGAGCAAGTACTCAACTCAGGTTCAATCCCTAGTACTATCCTGCAGACAGCCAGGTGTGGTCCTACAAGTGCCCGGTTACCCTGAGCACTGCAGACCAACCACAGCGACATCCTCACAGAACCTAGCACTGGCTCAGTGGCAAGACCAGAAGTCAACCACAGCTCTCTATGAATACTACTTGGGAGGCGACAGAAGTCAAAATACACACCCAATAAAATTACAAAGAACCAAAATATAAATTGATTAGAACTTAACTCTTAAAAACTTTCTGGTAAGTTCAAAAATAACAAAAATAAAAGTAATTTCAGGAACTACAGAGATCAACTAATATTTTAACAAAATTTTAGAAACTAAAAAGCCAATAGTTTCCTAATACAATCTCTGGCACGATACAGTCACCAAGTACATCTGTGAATATTTGCCCTGCTTCACCTAAGAAATTCTGACTAAAAAATTAACAAACATCTCGCCTCAAATTCAGCAACTATATACAATGCAAAGAATAGATCATAATAAAGCTACTAGTTTATTACTTCCCCAATTTTTCTAGTTATATGTTTATAGTTCTGATTCCAGATTAAATACACGTAAGTAAGACTTGAAGGGACTACACTCACAATGTTTCACAAAGGGTTCATCTATCAAAATATGACTTGGCAAGCACTCTACTAATTCTTACATTTATTATTGATCTAAAAGATTTGAGAGTTCAGAAATATTGTTACTTTCTTACTCATAATTAAATTATGCTAGTCATAAATAATAACTTGAAAATTATTCAGACACATTTCACGCACATTCTACCTGCATGGAAAACTATAGAGAACCAAGAAGCAACCTAACAGCAGTAACTTCTTTCAAATGGTCAAGTTCCCAAGCCTTAGCAAGCCTAGTATCCCCCAAGTATATATATCTAGTTCTACACACAGAAATTAAAAAAGCAGCATTTTACTAAATTGAAAAGATAAGTAAACTATTGTTTTTAAAAAAGTAAATTTTTTTAAATAAACTGTAGATTGTGGTCTTTGTGAATAAAAAAAAGACTCTTGTTAAACACAACACAGGCAGCTGGTGAGGCTAACTCATCTAAAAGCATTAAGAATCTTAAAGGAAAACTGAAGGAAATATTTGTGTACGTAATTGTTAAGAAGTATTAATAATGGGGCCGGAGAGATAGCATGAAGGTAAAGCGTTTGCCTTGCATGCAGAAGGACGGTAGTTCGAATCCCAGCATCCCATATGGTCCCCCGAGCCTGCCAGGAGTGATTTCTGAGCATTGAACCAGGAGTAACCCCTGAGCACTGCCGGGTGTGACCCAAAAACAAAAAAAAAATAAAATAAAATAAATAAAATAAAATAAAAAATAAAAATAAAAGTATTAATAAAGAGACATTTTTGGAAAGTTGTTAAATGTCAAAAAAATTAAACCATAATCTATTAAAAATTCAAACATTAGGTTTTGTGTCATTTTTAATAAATCATGTGAGGTATATATATTTTTAGTAAAGAGATTTTTCACTTTAAAATAGAATTTTATAACTATTAAAATTTCAAATAACATTAAAGTAATATTTTGTTTTATTTTGTTTATGTTTGGGGGCTACACCCAGCCTCACTCAGGGATTACTCCTGGCTCGGCACTCAGAAATCACTCCTGGCAGGCTCGGGGGACCATATGGGATGCCAGCCAGGGATGGAACTCAGGTTCGTCCCAGATCAGGTGCGCGCAAGGTAAACACCCTACCATTTTGCTATAACTCTGGCCCCTGAAGTGATACTTTTTTTAAAAGCTCATTTTGAGGGCTAGAGAGATAGTACAGGATAGGGTACTTGTCTTGTACACAGCCAACTTGGGTTTCATTCCCAGAATCCTATATGGTATTCCATGCACCACCAGGAATAATAATTTCTGAGTGGTAATATCACTGTCTTTCTCTGTCTCTCTCTTACACACACACACACACACACACACACACACACACACACACACACACAATTCATCGTGGTCTCACACACACACACACACACACACAACCACACACACATATACACAGTTCATCGTGGGCCTAGGGCAATAGTACAGTAGGCATGGCATTTGCACATGCAGCTGACCAGTATTCAGTCCTCAGTACCAAATATAGTCCCGCAAGTCTCACCAGAAGTCAGCCCTGCGTACCATCAGGTATGGCCAAAAAAATTTAATTCATCATATTTTGTGGAGCACTTCAACAAATTAAAAATTTTTTCTAATTCAGAGCTCAGAAAAAAAAGTATCATTGATACCGTTCAACATAAAAGAAAGTAAAAGCTTGCTTAGAAACTAGATAATAGTACTGATTTTTCGTATCTCTTACACTCAAATTATCAACAGCATTCCAAAATGTATGAAGAGATTAGAAGCATGAAATGACAGATAGATGTCAAAAAATACATCTGATTTTTTTTTTGCATTGTTTATTTGGGGACTAGATTCAGCAGTGTTCAGAGATGCACTCTGACATCGATGTTCAGGAAACTTTCTATCAAGGACCAGTTAGTAATCATTGGAGGCTTAAAAGACTTGTCTGTCACAATTGTTCAAACTCTGCTACTGTTAAAAATAAAAGCTGCCATGAACCATGTGGAATGAATGAGTGTCACTGTATGCCAATAAACTTGACTACAAAAATTGCTGCCTGGCCCAACTTTGCCAATGATTAACTCTACTAATGATGAGAAAGCTCTGGACCAAGGTGACACAAAGAAATTCAGTCAAGTAATAAACTGGCCTGCCATTAACTATCAATGTCTGCCCAAACAACCAAACCAGCTTTTGTCTGTAATCTTAAGTAATTAATTCAAGTATTAATAAAAATATTCATGACAGAAAAGAAACAGGGAAATGCAGCATTTTACTATGGAAAATAAAAGGGGAAATGCAACATTTGTATTGAATAAATTAGTGTATTATCTATGAAACTATATATGTATATAGATACAGTTTTTGTCTCCATGTAGAGTCCCCAGTCATAAGAACAGATTAGAGTAGGGGAAGAAAGTGCAGAAAAGGAAATAAAGAACATTTCCACAGCAACCCATCTTTTTATTTCAGCAGAAGAAAATGTAAGACCAATGAAATCTGTTAAGAAATGGGCAAGTGAAAGGTAGTGCGGTTTTGACAAGACCACTGAGGTATGGTTTCAAATATTTGTTCATAAAATGGCTTCCTAAAATTTCTCTAATCAACCCTTTGAAATATAGGTTATATCCTACTTCAGACTCTATTCACCAGGAAGAGGCTTCTAAATTCACTTTGCTACACTTCTGCTATAAGGTTAAATTTCTTCTACGGACAAAGCACTAATTTCAAAAATTATTAAGACAAAATAAATAGATACATTCCTTTACTACCAAATTATATTTAGAATTTTCCTATTTCCTTTACCTTAGTCTCTCCGGTCAAAAATCTTTTGTTAATGACTGTTTTCTGCAACCTTCTGTTCTTAAAACTTAGTAGTAATGCTACAACATACGACCAGAACAATATTTCTAAACTGCAATTAATAGGTATCATTTTAGAACGCATGAAGGCTAAACTTTTCTATCAACATTATATATAAGACAAAAGAGTGTAGAAGGTTACAAATTTTTAATAAGAGCATTATATTATGGTAGTAATAATCTAGGTGTTTTACTGGAAGTGAAGTGGATTACTGTAAATGAAATTTTTAAATGTCCTTTCCATTTTACAGATAACACAAAATGACTTTTTTTCATGTCTCTAGCGATAAGGATAAATTTGCAGCACATTTAAATGGTGCCTTCACCCTTCCCACCCTAGCTCATGAATTAATAATTCAGTGACATTAATACAAGAAGATAAATGATAAAAAGGTTAAGGCGTATGGGCCAACAATATAGACATACTTCTTTTAGCACAGTTAATACTTTTCTGTCAATTACAGCTAAAACTTTTTAACAGTTTTCAATAGCATTTTCACAATCTAAGTAGCAGCTTATGCACACACAATTTCACACAATTCAAGCTTAATAAATCTCCTGCTGATACCAAACAATCATTCTAGGGGATTAAAGTGCAACATCTGTTAACAATAATATTTTTTATAGTCATACGTATTAAAGAAGTCTCTGCTCCATCATTAGTTTCTTAAAAACTTCCTTGACAAATATGTTGATTTAGAATTTAAAATTATATATAGATACACAATATAAGTGTTCAAATAGTAACAAAGAAATCCATTAATATAAAATGGTAAAAATAAAACTTCATTCTATGAAAACACATTTCCTTTGAACCAAATTTACTAACTAGCATATATTTGTGCCTACACAGATTGACTAGTACACACAAATAAAATAAATTGAGGCTTTAATCGTTTTTAAACCCAAAATTCCTCTAGAGTATTAGTTACTGGAAATTTGGGTAAAATATAGCACCATTAATAAAGAAGGTACTTTATTTTAAGGCACTTCATTTATACATTCCTTCACACTTGTACCTTATATTTGAAATACTTAATTTCCCTTATTCTTTTCATTCATTGCCCTAATTAACCTGTTTTCTCTAAACTTCTGCAGAAATCTCATAGCTAACTTCTGGTCCTCTATCCAGCTTGTCAAACACCATTAGACTAATCTTTCTAATTTCACTCTAAACCATAAAAATGAGTAAAAATGAAACAAGAGATCACTTTATATCTAATACAAAACACTTGGGCTTGCAGCTTTGCAAAGGCATATCTCAGAACAACTGCTTTTTTTTTTATTTTTCCCATAAGTACTTACAAGTATAAGTGCAATTTAATCATCACAACTAATCTATTATCTCTATTTTTACAATAAGATTTCAAGAAAGGAGGAAAAGGGAATCATAAACTAAAGATGTTTTGGGAGGGAGAGTGGCAAAAAGCAAACCTGGGAATAAATCATTCTGATTCAAAAATGTTGAATCTAACTATGTCTGTCAAACATATTTGCTCAGCAATTCTGTAAGCACTTTCCTCCTTGTCACATACAAAAATTTATATATTTAATATTTAACCTAAGGAGATAATATCACATTTGATATTAGGCCTACTAAACCCTTCTCTGCCATAAGCCAGCCTGACCATCTCAAGATAAAAAGATAAAATAAAAATCCCTCATCCCCAGGTTTCAAAGTTACCCGTAGTGTCAGTGTTACAGTTGTTACTGAATTTTTCTGATTCCCCAAATAAGCATTTAAACCATCTAGAAGTTCATTTGGTCTAACTTTTTTTTGGGGGGGAGGGGAAATTTTAGGCTACACCTGGTAGCACTCCTAGCTTACTCCTGGCTATGTGTTCAGAAATTGCTCCTGGCTTGGGGGATCGAACTGCTGCAGTCTGTCTTAGGTTAGCGCAGGCAAGGCAAATGCCCTACTGCTTGCACCACCGTTCTGGTCTATTTGGTCTAGCTTTTTAATATTTATCTTTCTAGAACAAGTTACTTCAAACAAAACCAACAATAAATCCAGAATACATGGTTTAAGACACAGTCAGATACTACAAGCAATACAGTGATACAGAAGAAAATGAGAAGAGAATTTATGAACTATGACAAAGTAATTAAGAGACTAAAGTGTCTCCATAAACCACAGGTTTTAATCTACATCTGCTTTCCTCTTTTGTTTGCAGGTTGGTTTGGGGTTATCCACCTTAATCCAGGAGACTAACTTAACTCCAGCACATTCTTTTTCTTTCCGGACCCTCACAGCAGTACTCTGGGCTTACTCCTTGGCTCTGAGCTTAGGGATCACTCCTAGAGAGGTTTGGTGGCTCAAATTTGGTGTTCAGTCTTATGCAATGCAAATCTCATGTCTCTAATCCTCACTTTAATTTTGATCTAAATGTTTAGAACAATATCCTGGAAATTAACAGTGAATTCTAATAAATTAACCACATTTCCAGAAACCTATCAGGCTTTTCAGTACAACTTTTGCCAAAACACAAGCTTGAGAGCCAGAAATATAGTATACAGAGTAAAGTGCTTGCCTAGCATGCGGCAGCTCTAGGATTCCATGCAAGGAGCCAAATATTTGCCCTAGAGTCCTACCAGAAGTAATCCCTGAGTACAAAGTATACTGTTCCTTTAGCCTAAGGTCCTGTCACTTGTTCCTCTGCCAATTACTATTTATTTACCAAAACTCAATTGAGATCCATCACTTAAGTATCTAATTCATTCTCCCATTCATTGAACCAAAAACATGTCTTTCACATCTGAAACTTCAGTGCCCTGCACCCTTGCATAATGCTTGTCAAGAACACATAATAAATGTTTTCAAGAGAAAGGAAGAAATGTAGGAATGTAAATAAAGGACAGGAAAGAAGAGGTGAAAGAATGGACTAGATACAAAGAATACACATGAATAGAGGAAAAAATTAAAAAGTAGATAGAGGGCCCGGAGAGATAGCACGACGGTGTTTGCCTAGCAAGCAACCGATCCAGGACCAAAGGTGGTTGGTTCGAATCCCGGTGTCCCATATGGTCCCCTGTGCCTGCCAGGAGCTATTTCTGAGCAGACAGCCAGGAGTAACCCCTGAGCAACGCCAGGTGTGGCCCAAAAACCGAAAGAAAAAAAAAAAAGTAGATAGAATTCAAAATGTGGATTGTTAAGAATGAAACTAGAGGCTAGGAAATGTAGCTGAATGGTAGAGCATCTGCTCTGTACACAATAAGGTTAAGTTGTATCCCTGGCACTACATCACATCTCTGAGTACTATTCCCAACAGGCATGATTATCCTTAGCACCAAAACTGTGTAACACTCAGTACTGTGTAAAGTATTTTTATAAAATATAAAAGCAGAAATAAAACAAGGGGTCAGAGCAATAGCTCAGCTACAGGGCGTTTGTCTTGCACAGGCCTACCTGGAACAAACCCGGGTTTGATTCCTGGCATCCCAAATAGTGACCCGGAGCCCTCCAGGAACATTTTCTAAATGAAAAGCCAGGAGTAACTCCTGAGTGAAGCCGGGTGTGGCCCAGAAAGAAATAAAACAAAATACAGATTTTGTGGATTCTTTCTGGGGGGTGTGGGTGTTGAAGGTATGGCCCACACCCTGCCTTGTTCAGGGATTAAACTTGGCTGTGTGTTCAGAAATCGCTCCTGGCTGGCTCAGGAGACTATATGGGATGCTGAGAATCGAATCGAATACAGGTCCGTCCCAGTTCGGCTCTGTGCAAGGCAAATGCCATACTGTCGTGCTATTGTTCGGGCCCCATTCGTAACAAGGGACTTTTTCCTAATAATATTGAGGAATGCCATATTAAAAGGAGCAGGAGTAACAGTACAGCAGGTAGTGAGCTAGTCTTGCAGGCGGCTGACCCAGATTTGATCCCTGGCATTATATTTGGTTCCCCCAATCACAGACAGGAGTAATTACTGAGTGTAAAGCCAGATGTAATTCCTGAACACCCTGGGTGTGGCTAAAAAAACAACAAAACAACAAAAAACACTGAGTCTTTTCATTGTCAAAGTGAGAAAGTAGAAAAGTCCACTATTAGTGGGTAAAAGAAACCATCTCAAATTCAACCCAAACCATAAGACAATAATTTGATAAAGCTTTACTTTAAATTAGTTGAAAATTTAACATCTACTCAAATTGATAATTCAAAATAGCAAGGCTAATATTAAATTAAGTCACTTAAATATTACAAAATATTTGAATATATATGAAGATCTTGCCTTTAAATAAAAAGGTGACTGGGTTAAAATCGATTTGTTTTTAAGTTATATTAAAATATATACATATGTTTATATATTGTTTGTTTGTATTGGTCCATACTTGACTAGACTAGCTCCCCTGAAGATACTCAAAACACTACATGAGGTGTCGCTGATCAAACCCGGCTTGGGTGCATGCAAGCCAAGCACCTTCTACAAACAATGTAATCTCTTTCTAACACCAATAAATTTTTCTTATAAAAATTTATGAGGGAAGGCTTCTGCATCTGTAATTTTCTTTGTTTTTAATGAGAATTTCCTCTTTTAACTTAGCTATTAAATAGGAAGCAAATATAGTATGACACACTTTTGTCCATATTCAGGATAAGACATATTAAGACCACATTTCTTCTCTTCTCTAGTTATAAACACACCAAATCAACACCAATCATGGGCTTATATCTGACCTCTACTTGATAAATCAATAATTTTTACAATGAAATTAAATTTATTTACTTTGCAATTATAGTATTTGATATTGTCTATAATACATGTAGCATTGTAGATTCTTTCATCACTTAAAATTTAGTAAGGTTATTGAATAACCATAAATTTACTATTAAATCCTAATTTTAAACTGTTCTTCAAACAGCATTTTTCAATTTAACTACCATTTAATATATAAATCAAACAATGTCAAAAATATTTAAAGACCTCATTTTAGAAAGATGTCTAGATATTAAATATGAAATTTAACCAGTTTTAATAACTAGACTCAGATATGGTATAAAATATATGTCTCTATTTTGGAAAAACCACTTCTCACATAGCACTCGTCAAACTAAATACAAGAAATTGTTCTGGCATTTTACTAAATTAAAATCTTAAAACTGCACGACTACAATGTACAAATTTAAATTTTATTAACATATTAAATCATACTATACTTATTATTTATTCAGTTTTACATAATGCAATTTGTAGTCTTCTGCTGTGAATGCAGGAACATAGTAAGAGTTTAATCAGGTTTTGGAATTAGTCACTATAAGGCGTTTTTGGAAAGCAGAAAATCCACCATTTCACAATTAAAAGATGAAAATTATGATATCCAATTACTCAATGAAAAAAGGAATTGTGAAGTAACAACTCCCTCCCTGCATACCAGAAAATCTCCATGATGATAAAATGTGAGCTACCTTTTAAAAGTTTTTATGAGATATTAAACTCTAGTGTTTTGTATCTTATAATTGACTATATGTTAACACCAGAGATTTGTTAAACTGCTTTGCCAAACTTTACAGATTTCATCTTATACTGTTAATTACATGGTTTCCCTAACCATGTAAATAAAGCTCCCACTACTGTATCAAGAACTAATAATATAGTAATAAAATAATAATATAACTATATGTAACTATACAACTTTGCTTTGTTTCATGTCAATTACCTTTCGTGAATCTATGTCTTCAGCATAACAGCTCCATTAGCAGAATAAGGGGGAAGCCAGGCTTCATACCAGGATACAGTTTTGACAAGTATCCTCTACTGACTCCCTTTTGAAACTGTGAATACATGGGAGGATCCTGCAGTCTAGGATGATTGGGGGCAGGGATTCTGCAATTGGGTGTAGGTCAGGGGAAAAAATGAAAAGTATCCTACTTGCATGATTTCCATATGGAAAGTTAACTAGCCATCAGATTATAAAAGGAAAACTATCCTTTTTACTGAAACACAAAAAGCTGAAGCAGCAAATTCTTATATATTCAGGTATTAGCAGTCATTAACACTTCTGTTTTCTAGTATGAGAACAATTCCCATACAGGTAATTACTGCTGTATAATATCTATCAGATAATAGACAACTCATAATAAAAAATAATAGAAAACCCTAACGATTGAGAAATGGATCTTCTCCCAAATGAAAATAAGAAAAAAATAAAACAAATCTATAAAGTGTAAATAGATGCCAACAGACATGGGGAACCTGATAAGTGATGGTATGTTCATCAAATTTAATCTATAACAATTACAAGAATTTTTTTGAGAGTCTCTCATGTATGAAACTCAGTTAAGCACTAAACTGTATCACATAACATATCCCTATTTTATGGAAGCAAAATTACAGTTGGTCTAAAAGCAAAGAAAAATCGGTACTTTTATTTTAGCGTTATCATTCTTTGACCCGTAAGAGGAATCTGTAGCAAGCTAGGTTCCAATGCCAATTTATTGAGATGACTTTTTTCATCAATGATAACTTTATTCAAATATATACTAAATCTACTTTGAGTTAACATGATGATAGCTGGTATTAGATGCTTCCGGTTGTTCAGTCTTACCAACCATAATGAACTAAATGCAAAGGATCAGTTATACAACCAAAAAGTTACTGCTGGTCTAACGAACCGCAAAACTACAAAGGAAATGAACCAGAGATGACTGGGAAATATAATCTGTATTAACAAAATAAATATAAGTTTGTGGTATCAAAGGAGAAATCTACAGTACTGACTATACTAGGGGGCCTGGGAAGCACACTCCGACAGCATGTTGGACACTTGTCTTGCACATGGCTAACCTAGTTTTCAATCCCCAGAATCCTAAATTGTTGCCCGTGTCTGCCAGGAATGTTCCTTGAGAGGAGAAAGGAATCACCCCTATCATATTGCTGGGTGTAACTCAAAATACACTCCTCCAAAAACCTTAGGTTCCTAGATCTCATATACTAAACTCTAATCATCACAATATAGACTACTTAGAAACAATGTACCAAACACATCAAAGTTCACCTTTGCCTATTAACTATACAATCTGCACCTTTCATATACTTTGACACAACATATATCTGCATGTTTTTCACGATCTTTCCTCCTCATTCATAAACACTACATCTCCTAAAATCTTCCTCTGCTTTTAAAATATCATTTTTTCGAAGCCAGAGAAACAGCACAGTGCATCGTGCATTTGCCTTGCATGCATCTGGCCCGGGTTCAATTCCTGGGATCTCAGATCGTCCCCCAAACCTGACAGAAGTGATTTCTAAGCACAGAGCCAGGAGTAATCCCTGAGCACCGCTCAGTGTGGCCCCCCAAAACGCAAAAAAAAAAAAAAAAAAAAAAACATTTTTATATACAAATTATTTTAATTCATTCAACCTACTAAATATTTCTAGCCTCTTCGCTACACTCTATATTGGAGTATTATTGTAGTGAATATAATAGTATTAATTATTTGTGGAGCCATCTATTTTATGCAGTGTCTAGCAAAAGCAGTCCTTGTACTGATATTTATTCAGCCTTAGTATACTGGCTATTAATATTCTAAACTAAATGAAATTAAATATTAGAATATAGTCCGATAAAAACAAATGAGAATGATATGCGCTTATAAATAAAACTTTGCAGAGAATAAAATGTAATTAATATTTAAAATATAAAATTTAAAACCAAAGCAGAAGCATAGTTTGATCTAAAAACTGATACTAGAAATTCTATTGCATTTGTAAACCACACATACGACTGTCATAACCTTTATGGCACTGTCAGAAACCAAAAAATAAATCCTGAAAATAAAATCCACAGCATTAAAAATACAGTGGATTATTAAATTGCAGCCCTTACACGTCATTTATACACATGTAGCATTTGTCAGGAAGAATTCCTCTGAACTTCCAAAGTGCAATGTACTTTGGAGGGAATATATCCACAGGAAATATCAAATTATTGAAAAAAGACTTTGGAAATGACTTTTATTTGAATTGGACTTTAAAATAACTCAAGAATTGCCTAATAGTATGCACATACATCTTAACAATTTAACAAAACTTGAAACCAAAGGCACTCTTTTGTTGGTTGGTGAAACCTTCTAACCTTCAGTAAATTAAAATAGTAAAGAGGGGTAAGGCTGTCAAAATCCAATTATCACTTTTTTCAAGTTTATCTTGGACAATCTGAGTCGTACCCTCTAAAAATCCTTATAAGTAAAAACTAAGATCAGGAGTCTTAGATTAATAGTCTTAAAAACAGTTCCAGAGATGAAATTATCTGCTATACTGCTAAACAAACTACACTTAGGTATTCATATGTACTGAACTTTGAAAGATAAAGACAAAATTATGATTAAACTTCAATTGAAAAAATGTTCACTGAGGGAAAGAGAGGAGGTCTCCTAAACAGTGCTACCAGCCTGAGATCAAGCAAGTGCTCTGACCATGATAAATTGTTCCCCGGGTCCAGATATATTGTTGCTTAGGTCCAGGAGTGCTCAGGTCTTCCCAAGTAATAAAAGGTGGTGATGGGGGCCCCATGATGTCCCTGCAACAAAACTTAAGGTTTTGGTGGTGATGGGGGCCATGATGTCCCTACGACAAAACCTAAGGCTTTGAGCACTTCAAAGTGTCAAACTACCTTCCCAACTCAAGATTTAAATTTCTGATGCTGTATTATTTATGTATATTGAGCTAAAAATCATGCATTTACAGACTTATTATTTTCCTCACTGAGAATGTATAAAATTATAACTCAAAATCCAAAGGAAAATTATACTAATTAAGTTTCTAATTCCCACTGCATTATTTGTTAAATAGTGCAATCTATTTATAAATCCTACAACAAAATGTAGACTGGAGTCCTATTTTTAAAGCTGTTTCTACAACAATGATAGCTAATTTTAAAATATTTTTAACTAACTTAACACTGAAACTTCAATTTATACTGTATGTAAAATTTTTTACTGTATGCACTGTATATGTAAAATATTGAACAGTTAATGCATGTTCAGCACTAAAGCAACTTTAATAAGGAATTAGTGTTCAAAATGTAAGTGGGGCTTAAAAATTTCAAAGTAGTATAGTCATGATACTGTCCAAAAAAAGCTGACCTTTATAAGAAATTCTACTGCTTTAACTAGAGCAGAAATTGTATATGCTACAACTTCATGGGATCCTTCTTTAGTAAATTTAGCCTGGGTTTTTGATGTTATTTCTTGATTTTTTTTTTTTCTTTTCATGTTTTAGGCTTCACAGGCAATATACTCTGAACTACTCCTGGGTCTATATGCATGATGTCAGGGATGAATCTGAGTCTCCCATGCAAAGCAAGTGTTCTGCCCATAAGCTGTCTCTTCAGGACCTGACTTGAAAGTTTAATTGTCAATATATGTTTGACATACGTCTTTATATAAACCTCTGTTCTTTCACATGGCCACAGACATGAGTTTTTTTAGCCCTTTAAAACCTCTTTTATGTAATAAAATTACCATGCTAATAGAAAAGCAGTAAGGAGAGAAAAATTTAGATATACTTAAATTGTATGCATAATGCAATTATATGTTTAGGTAACAAATTGAGTTTAATTTTCAGACAGGAGGGGATAAAATGAGATCAGAAAATGTTAATGTCCACTCAAGAACTAAAACATAGATGGCCAATTTGGGTTGAAACTAATTAAAATTGTGGGCCAATCAATGTCATCAATTATACAACATACAAATCCTTTTCAAAAAAATTTCAGACTAACAGTTTTTCATTTAAAGGTATTTTATTTGCAACACATATATAATTATATAATAACAATGTATAGAACTGACTTTTGAAATGAAAATGACCATTTTTAAAAGTGTGCTTATTCACAGTTAGTCAGAGACCTAGTACAGGGTGGACAAGGGACTTGCTTGCATGCAATCAGTTCCAGTTTGGTTTCATCTCTAGTAACGCACGGCTCCATAAGCATCACTGAAAATAACCAAGCACAGAGCTGAAAGTAACCATCAGCACTATTGGATGTGACCCAAAACCCTAAAAAAGCACTTGTAACGCTTTTATTTTATATTGTGAATGAAACCAATTATAAAGATCACTCTTACATGCTTTAATAATGATCAGATGAAATATTAGTTATCTTTTATAATAGATGGAATGATGCCTATTCTGAAATTAGAATATTACTTTTAAACTCTGAAAGACACACTGAAACATTTTCAAATACCACAATATAATGATCCATGCTAAAGTAAAAATCTATGCAGTGATGTAATCGCTATATTTTCTCTTAACTCACTTTTAGTGTATAAACAGTAGCTTGCTTGAGACATAAAATTAAAATCCGTGATTCAATTCATTTGAATGAGAAAAATAATACCCTCAGTGATCAATTTAAAAACAACTAACAAATTATTAAAAACCCTGAAAATATTTGGAGGAATATCAAAAAATATTCAAGTAATATGTCTACAATTAAATAGTATCCATGGGGATAGTGAAAAAATATCTGATAATATAAATTGTACTAGTTAATGAGTTTGCTGTTCTTTACAAACAGGTAAAATAATCTAAAACCAGTTAAAACTAATCCTAAATTAATTTTCAATTTAAAGGCAACATGGTCATGACTGAATTGATACGTTCTTAATACATTATTTTTGATTGCCATAAAATTAAGAGACAAGATATAAAGGTAATGAGCATTACAGTATGTGATCGATAAATTTTTCAAGTTTTAAAATACAAACAATAATTGTACTGTTCAAAAGAGCTTGCTTTCTTAATCTTTAATTTTAAGTATTTAAATGATGAAAAATCAGTTCTAAATATTTTAAACATTAAGTCCAAGTTAATCAACTTCAAGCATCAACTATAAGATGCTTAAAATTTGTTCCTAGACTTTTAAAAACATGTAATATCACTTAATAAATAATGATTGCCATAAAATATATCTATTCTCAATGTAAGCCAGAAGAATTTATGATATTAACACAAGACATTTAGTAAAAAACAAAAATGCATGGAAGTTATGAGTGACTGTTAAAATAGGGAAAGTATAAAAGTTATACTTTGTAATAAATTCGTATAATTTTAAAGTCACCAAAATCCTACAAAAATTTTATAAGCACTAATCAACAGCAGATTCCTAAAAATATTTCATATACAGAAAAGTTCTGTTTGAATGGATTCTTAAGTACCTTAATGTGTTGCAGCTGTTATCTGAACCCCACATTGCAAAGAGCAAAAACAAAGATTTTTGTTGAAACATAATACAGATATTTTAAAGCTCAGGTACTTATTTTTGCATTAACCAATAGCTATTGTGGGTCAGTAAAAACCACTCAGGGGTAACAACATATTTGTTTTCAATGCTCTAACAAGTAGCAAAATGCTTACTTTAACCTATTCCTTGGGACCAAGTTAGTTCTTATTTAGGACTTCTAATAAGAGAAATACCTTCTTACTCTGGCTAACAATTTAACCAAAATAAAATGCCATTTAAATCAGTAAGCAAATTTAATGAACATCACACAGAAGCTCTTTTTTTTTTTAATTACTACATGAAGCTTTAATGATGAAATGGTTTCTTCTAATTCTTACAGACACCAACCATATTTACATTAAAACATGGAGAAAATGACATATAACAGATTATGGCATTTGTCCATTTTCTTTGACTTCTCATACTTCCTAAACTGCTCTGTTTAAGTGTATATAAGTGAAATACAATTATGTTTCCTATAAAAATGTGAAATGCTTTCATTTACTCTTTTAAAATAGCTACTTCTACCACTTTAACATATTCTTCTGGTTTTGAATTAGCAATACCATTTAGACGTCACAAGATCATACTATATAAATACACAATAAAAATAGTCTGATTAAACCTTACATTGGGTTTTAGGGGACAGATTGATATAGTAAATAGTAGGGTTCTAGCCTTGCACTTGGCTGACCTGGGTTCAATCCCTGGCTTCCTATATGGTTCCTAGAGCACCACCAGGAATGGTTTCTGCATGCAGAGCCAAGATTAAGCCCTAAGCATCAAAGGGTGTGCCCACCCAAAAATATAAAATAAAATAATGAAAACTATATTAGATTTCAATCTGAAGTTTATAAATAGACAAAGGAAAATCTTTTGAAAGAAAAAAAAAAACCCCTAACATTGTTTGTTAGTTTCATCATTAAAATGAAAATACTGTACTTTAAATCCTATTTAAAGTGCATGTAAAATATTTTCAACAAAATTTTAAGACATTCAGGATCAAAGATCTGTATGCCAGACCCTTGTATACATATACATTTCTATATAAATATTTAGGGTTTATTGCATGTTTTGTTTTTAATTGTGTTTAATTTTTATTACAATTTTATCACTTTAAAATATTTTACTTAGTCAAAGAGTAGTAAATGTACAGTCTTTCTTAGAGTAATGCTCATTTTTATAAAATTCATATTAAATATATTTCAAGGACATATGAATAGCTGAAAAATCATTCATACTACAATCTACTCATAATAGCACATATTTTTAATCTACTCAAGTCAATGCAGGAAAAACTAATACAGACACATTTACTCAACAAACGAGGAAGTTATGCTATAATTCATGTTTTGCTATTCAAAAAAATGTAATATAACCTTCTTAGATAATTTATAAAATCTATTAAGATGATTTTTAAGCTGAAAAGCAGTGACCAATTAAGTTTCTTGTCCTAAACATCTTCACTAGAACGATGCCTCTTACAAGGACAATAATTTAATTAAAATCATGCATTGCCTTTGCAATTGATATAAATTCCACAGTTTTAAAAATCATTTAGCAACCTACTTTAAAATTAAGGTGAAACAGTAGCACTTACCCTAGGCTGTACTTTCCCAATAACCTCACAGAAGTTATGCATTCCTTGACAGTCACTGCTTCTCTTGTCACTATATTCCTGGAATGAATTTTCAAGTAACCCTTACCTCACTGAGAGAGGAGGTGTGGTAAGTGAGGGAAAAGGGTAATGAACTGGAATACTAGATTCTATTTTCCAAACTGTCATACCACCAGTATTTTGCAGTGCCTATCCAAGTTAGCAGCACGATTAAAAAAAAAACTATGCAATTGTTTTAAGACAATAAAGTGGACATGGCAGTGCTGCCTATCTATCAATAATTCTATGGAGCACACAGCATTTGTGTACTTTTAAAAAATAAATCATCATAATCCTATTGAAGTGTAATTGCTGTTGCTAACATTCTTAACCTGATATGCAAATAGTTGGCCTAAGTACAGGATAGCATTTTAGGATAATTCATGACCATGCTGAGAGTATAATACTTATACAAAAACCCATATAACAAATCTCTTTATTAGGCAAGTTTACGGACTTGGAGAGTTGATCTGTAATACTTTGACTTTAACACTAGAAAGGATTAACTAACAATAAATCCATTCCAATGAATTTCATTAAAAACAATTTTTAATTTAAAAAAAATGCATCTATCATATATACTAGCGAACTGCATATACAAATGCACTCCTATCTTTTCATGGATACCTAAGGGGTCAATATTTCCTTATTTTCCAACAAGTAAATTCGAAAATAATTCTACTTTTACAAAAACATGGCTCCTATTTTGATAGAATTCAATACATTTAATACATAAAATACACAATTAAACACATTCAGTTAATAGAAAAATATTTTGCTCACTGAAAATATAAGAATGCTCCTAAATGCTTTGCACCCTGATTACCAAAGCAACTTATCACAAAACTCATGTATTTCTAAGTATTCGGTTTACAATTTCTAACAGAATTTAATAGGCACTAGGTTCAGAATGTAAGCAGAATTCAGTTTGTAGGATGTAAGTTAAAATATGATTTTAAGTAAATATTGACTACTTTGCCAGAATTCTTTTTCTCTCCAAGTCAGCAGTTTTCTAAAATCATTTAATATGAGTCTTGGTGGTAGTTTCCTTGTTTAGGTGTCACTGCACCAATCAGACCATTACTGCAAGAAAATGTCAATCCAAAGTGATACGTACCACAACTAATTTTATTATTAATTAGAGTAATACAATATACAGCTTAATAATTATATGTAATACTTCCTATAATCTAAAAAAATAACTAAGATTAGATACTTAACATATAATTCTTCAGTTTATTGTCCCAGTCTGTCGGTAGACTTTTAAATTTTAGACTCTCAAAATGAATATCTTTATTATTCAAGTTATTTTTAGTAATAAGGAAAAGGTTAAAATAAAAGTGTATTTGCAATCTCATGAGTATAGGAAATTATAAAAATCTAGAGTCTTGTATGTTAAATTCCATTATAATCGGGCTAATACCGAACTGCTTTTTTTTTCTCTATAGAGTAATTTTTCTCAAGGAAAAAAAATGTTTAGAAAAATACAATATTCAGAAGAGTAATTATCAATTTATACTGCCTTGATTGTTTTATCTCATATACAAGCTCCCTCTGCAGGTAATCACAAGAGTTAGCAAAAATATTTAAAACATGTAGGCAGTTGCCTGCATAAAGATGCAGGTCACCACTGTACAGAAATCCTATCATATAGTGTTGTTCCCTACTACTTATTAATTATCTGATTAAAATAACTGCTCCTAAAAATTGCGGTTCAGCATGATTATTCTTGTCCTCTCTCTTGGTTAAGAATGCAGTTTGAGGAGATAACAAACACAAATTTCACCAAGTCACTCAAAAACTATTCTCACAAAGAGTATTTCAAGGAAAAGAAAATATTACTGTGCTTACACAGCATCAGCTTGCAATGACAGACCACCCAAAACAACACTGCCCAAACCATTTATTCAATGCATTTTCTGATTACAAAGTAAATATTCAAAGGTACACTTCAGGACTGATTCAAAAAAGATTGATAGCAAAGAAAAATAAGTGCAGTAACACTATTTTTAACTTGCTCTAATTCCCAGATTTAAACCTGTAAATCATATATTTTAGGGGAAAATTAAATTTTCATTAATTAAATACAAAAATAAAGGAAAAACTAATTTTTTTTTTTATTTTTCATTGTTTTTAACAAGTCGCTCTTTACCCTCAGGACTTTTTTGCACACAGTATCTTTTGCTGTCTTATTTTTCCCAAGTATAGAGAGAAGATATAGCTCTGCCCAAAGAGTAAAAGAATAATTATTAAATCTAAGAAAAAAGTTTCAAAGCCTCAGTGCCTATGTGATACCAAAAAATCTGTGGTGAGATAATATCTGATACTCCCATCCTTTAAGATAGATAACACCTTTCCAACATGCATTAGACATGAGCTGAGACAGAAAATCTGCGGTACACTCAGCCTGACTTACCATAAATAATTTTTTTTATCTAACAACCTTATTACACAAATGAAAATGAATGATACATTAATTTAAACATACAGGAATATGCAGAGATAGCAGTTGCATTTTCGGAATCCAATTAAACAAAGAAAATAAGCTTAAGGCGAAAGGCAGGGGCTGGGGAGAGTGGGCAGGGCATAGGGCCCTACAGTGGGTAGGGCATAGGGCCAATGTGGGTTTAATTCCTTCACATCCTATATGTCCCCAGAGCATAGTCAAGAGTGCTTCCTAAGAGCAGAGCCAGTTCTTAATACAGCTGGAGAATGGCCCAAAAGAAAAGAAAAAGAAAAACTGAAAAATTCAGGGGGAAGGGGACAACTTATAAGGAGTGATTTGAGTTGACAGAAAATTTTCCATCAAAAGTATTTTAGAATAGTCTGTCAACCAACTTTTTTCTTAATTTGAAAAGTAGCTTATATCCAGGCTATGCAACACACAGCATTACTAGCAGAAAAAGCAAAGAAGAGAGCATCCCTAATATTTATCTACAAAACCATGAAGTGGAAATTCCTAGCACATCTTTCTCAACACTGAGAACTTAAAAAAAAAAAAAAAAGGCTTAGATGTCCTTATTAAAAGTAAAAATGCCTAGGACATCATAATTGCAGTGTACTTTTCATTTGTTCATACATGATTTTAGAATTACTCTTCTTTTTGTAAATGAAAAATAAGATACACATATAAATGCATCAATTCTGCGTTTAATTTAGTAAACCTTTGTCAGATTACACACACATATATAATTACAATTTTACAAATTTACAAATTTACAAAATTACAAATTTACAAATAAATATCACCTAATTTTGTTCCCCAAACAATATAAAAATGTTACAGAAAACTAAAGTTTAGAATTAAAATACCAGAAGCATCGGAGATGAAGAATACAAAGTAGAACATACAGTCTTTTAATTTCTAGTCAATAGCACAATCATAAACAGTTAAAAAATGGCAGGTTGTTTTCACCATAAAGGAATTAAGTTTTAACCTGGATAGAACAAATGAGTAAAGAAATGATTTCAAATTCAAAAACTCATCTTCAAAGACATAAGAAAAATCATTTTAACATGACTTTCCGATGTAAACTGCATTTGCAAACTGATTAATATAACCTGTTTAAAACAGAAGTATGTCATATTTAAGACTGCAATGCTATAATCACTCTGACATTACAGGAGAATTGCTATTATAGTATTTAATTTTACAAACAAAGGATTAAAAATAGAACTCTCATATAAACAAACAAAATTGTCTTTCACTATCTTGTTACCTAAACAGTGCTATCTACTAGACAGAAAAGATGTGTCAGAAGCAAGGTCACCTAGTCCTCCCCGAGCAGCCAAGAACCATTTCTGACAGTAATTGGGGTTAGATTATTCTGTCATCTCAATCCAGGGCAATAATCAGCTTGAGGTGTGGGCTGATGTAAAAATACCTACGAAATTATGTAAAGTGTGCACATAACAAACATGATAGTCCAAAGGCAGGAAATTTGAGGGGGGAAAATAGCAAACAAAAATGTCATATTAACCTGCTATCTTAATCACTGATATTTTCACTTTTTAAATTTGTACTTGTGCTAATTTTGGCCAAGAATTATTGTCTATAAATACTAATAACACAAAGAAACAGAACATAAACTGCAGGCCTATTTATGTAGATGTGAATATATCTTTGAACCAAAAAAAAGGAGTTAAAGTGTATTTTCTAGTAACTATAAGACCAAACCAAACCCATTTTCTTTTAACAAAAACCTCGTGGCTCATTCTTTGCTAATAACAAGGCTGTATCTGGCCTTCTAATAAAATATATTCGATCTGATAGAATTCAAGAGTTAATCATCTTTTACATTCTCCTACTACTGCCAAAAACTGTCTATTACTGTCACAAACTGACCTTTTTTCTATTATTATAGTCTGTTGTTCTATCATTAGATAAAACAAAATATTTTCAGTTATTTATTTCATTTATTGTTTATTAAAACAAGCTTAAAAGTGGACTCATTCGGTAATTTAGCTTTTGCTTGACTTGCCCGCCTTTTAATCTTTTATTTCTATTTTTATTAAGGTACTGAATCCATCTCTTCCAAATAGTTTCCTAGATTTCTCAGCTTTAAGTAGGACTTCTTTTAAAGCAACTCATTTCAATACTGAAATTCAGAGATTAAGGTATAATCCCTATGTGTGAATTTTAATGTTTGTAATGTACTCCTCACAGATAGGGGGGGAAAAAAATCAATGACAAGACCAACAGGGGCCAGTTTTGCTCAGCATTCGTTTTCTCGTAGGTCGTGATTAATGCTGTGCTCTGTAGAGGGAGACATTACATCCGGGCTAAAACAGACCTAAATTTTACCCTCAGGCAGAAATCTGATTTAAACATCTCTATTTAAAGTGACATTTGTCCTCCCTTTTCAACTGGTTTCCCCAGAAATTCCAGGAAGTTGACTTCATGACCTAAAAACAGCCGGGTGGCTCTGAGCAGCAGTTGTGCCTGATCTTGCACTCCGGGAAATCTGGGTGCCAGAATGAACCAAGGTGGTCCTGAAACAGGTGCCCAGCTAGCTGCTAGGTTGAATCTCTTACTAGTTTATTGCTACCATAAATTAAAATTTTTGAGTTTTGTATCTTTCTAGATAAGCATTAGTAGTAAAAATTTCTAAAATGTTTTTGTTACTACAAAACTAGCTGTCCTTATTGATGGACTCTTAACTGTTGCTCCTGTTGTTGTTGTTGTTGTTGTTGTTTTAGTAAAATAACATCTGATATTTTATTACACCACACTGAGTATCAACTGATTACAAATGGAAAGAATCCTGAAAAGCACTACTAGAAGCAAACCTCTAAATTAAGAATGTGTAGGTGGGAACATTTTAAGCCTAAAAAAAAAAAAAAAAAAATCAATCATGAATTACTTTGTAATTATGGTGATTCCATAAAAATAAGTTTTAAAGAATATTAGGTGGAAATAGTTGCCTACTTATTTGGTGGGAGTAATAACTTCCACCAAAGCAAAAAATGGCAAGAAAAACCATTTTAAAAGTCCACAGAAGTCACCAAGTAAATAAGATGTATGCATATTAAAACAGGAGCCGATATCCTTACTGTAAACATGGTAACTTCTGATATTATTAAGCAATTCTGATACTGTTGGCAAGTTTCTACTAACCAAGGTAATCTAATTTCTGTTGCTTTTCAACAGTAAATTGATTTTTTTTTTCTTTTAGGCTTTCTGGTAATTGAACAAATTTATACAACTGTGATGGGATTTTACTTACCACCACACAATGCATAAATTCCTCTACAAAGACAAACTATATTACTTCATAAAATCACATTTTTGTTGTAATTAAACAAATTGTATGTAAACTTGCTTTGTGCCTCCAAAGCAATCAATGGCATTTCGATGTAAGCTGCATTTTACGTAAAGATGTTAAGCGCTTATTTCCTTCATTCGATTTACCTCTTTTAATAACCAATTTTTATTTGCAAGACTCAGAAGGATTTTCGTAAAAAAAAAAAAAAAAGTTTTTTTTAAATCCTTGGATAAAAATATATTGGAAAATTTCTGCGAACTACTGCATTTACTGAATCCATTCAAGAGATGAACTAAAAGGATTTTTAAAGCATATCTGGATCATGTGGGCCTTTCTTATAATCAATGACTTGCCAATAAAAAACTTCTTCCCTACAAAATAGCATCAAGAGATTTTCATATTTTATATCATATATTTAACAAAACCTATGTACTGAATTCAAAGTATCACACTGTAATCTTAAATAAGCTTTAGGAATTACACACCTTGCCGTGTCGTTTGTTTAAAATGATCACAATTAAGAAAAATATCGCTGTTTTAAAATTCTAACTCCCCAGCCCCAAGAATTAACTATTTATCTCTATGTAAAACAACATATTGTTTTAATACTAATCACTACTTGGCCTATCTGAAACGGCAAAAAGTTTTGAGAAAACAGTCTCAAATTTTCTGATAGCATCAAATCTAATTACAGTAATCTGGGTGATTAAATACTTTTCAACCTTTCAACCTTCAATCAAGAATTATTTGAAAAGATTAATATTTGGGTGGGGCTACAAGAGTAATTAGTATGACCTAAGAGAGAAGTTAACTAAGCTATGATTTTAATCTATCTTTTAAGAGGAATGTTTTACTCTTTTGAAAATAGTAACAAAACAGTTATCTCTTTGGATAATGTGACCTATCATTTAAACAAATTACCTTAGGAACTGATATAACCCAAACATGAACATGATTTCGAGTCCTTTACAGGTATTGCAGATAATGTGATCTTTATGTTTTAACACTAGGTCAAAAGCATCAGTTTGCAAAGTATTGGAAGGGAAACATTTTTGCAAATAACAAGATGGGCCATATTTGATAATTATGCACTTACGTCTAAACCTTACTAGCCTAAAGCAGCTCCACTTCCATCACAAAAAGCTTTCCTATTGGAAATAGGACAAATATCAACTTTACCTCCCCTTGAAGACTGAAAATTCAGATACGGTCAAGATTCAAAGTCAGATTGAGTAAACTTCAAGAGGCAAAAAAGCAAGAGTCTACAAAGAAACTTGCTGTAAAAACAACCACCTTCTAAGACACTAAATTCTTCAATTTTTTAAAATCACATTTCACCCATCTAAGTAGTTAATCTGTGATCTAAATATCAGCCACTGAGTGATCCACACTGAGAGGAGTGTGGATTCTTCCGTAAAAGGAAA
This sequence comes from Suncus etruscus, assembly GCF_024139225.1. Classification (NCBI taxonomy): domain Eukaryota; kingdom Metazoa; phylum Chordata; class Mammalia; order Eulipotyphla; family Soricidae; genus Suncus; species Suncus etruscus. Next base: position 34,310,546 of record NC_064851.1, on the reverse strand, counting down.
ACAAATTGCTCTCAGGTAGTATGTGTTGAGTCCCCATCTTTGAATAAATGATAATGTTCTCTTATCTTGAAAAATACTATGAAGAAACTGTCTCTTAAACATTTATTCCCAAATGTTAAATATATTTTGAAAGAAAATGGAGTAATTGCATTTTACACAACTGTGTAGATCCTAGTTTCCACTTGATCTTACCTCTTTTAACATACAGTCCTAGTTCATATGTGCCTATATTATTTGAGATGCCAAAATATTATTTTACGTAAGACAGAAAGATTCCATAAAAGAAATAATCCAACCCTAAACAAAGCTTAGTTTTAAAGCTCTCCTCCTGCTAATTTTAAGAAAGGAAACACCCAGAATCCTAGTGTTAACGTTTCTGTTGATTGTGAAAATTGCAGCCATAAAAACTCCAACTGCTAGTCTTAAATTAGGACGTGTACTACTTCATGTGAGACCTGTATACTTACTTTAGTTTTTATAACATTTGGAAGTTTTGTTGTCTGCTTTGATGTTAGTCCATTAATAAAGCTGAGCCAAAAGACTGGAAAAATTATTTTGATTGGAAATTCTCAAGTTAAGACCCAAAGTAATTGGTTTGTTCTACCTCAAATGATTCAATATTCTGATTTCCCCAACTACCTACTCCCAGAGCTATCTGCATTTCTAAATTTGTTTTCTGTTGCCAACACATAGTAACCCACAGTGATTGAAAATGGCAGCTAAAGTACATAGATTACACATTAATTTTTCTCTAAGTAGTTCAATTTTGTCATCTGAACGTTGAAAAAAATCTTTTCACTGCTTTTTACACCTTTAGAGATTTACTGAATTCAAGATCACCACTATATAAGAGGAAGAGCAATGTTTTCAAGACAATTTTTAGATTACCACTAATAGCTCTGAAGGATAATGTGTTTTCTTTATAGCACTCTGCATTCAAAGCAGACTAGTTAACAGCAACTTTAGTGCAATAATAACAATTACATCAATGTGGGCTCTTTTTTTTAACCTATAAAGAACTTCTCAGACAACTGAATGGAATAAAGAAACCATCATAAAATGATTTCAGGGTAATGATATACAAGTGGAATACCACTGAAACTTCTCCTTAATCTGTAAAAACATTCATCATTCCATTCAACTGAAGACTAAAAAATATTAGACAATGGCATTTTCCCTCCAAAATTACTTCTTATGGTTTTCTCTATTAACATAAAGAGAGCTCTTCTGAGTGGTTAGTTTTTTTTTAAAAAAAAAAAAAAAAACGAATCCTCACCCAAGAAGGAGATATTGAATTCATGTTCAAAATCAGCCATCAAAGGAATGAAAAATTATGAGCTTACATAACTGCACAGCTAAGATCATCTTCACCGAGATTTATTTTCATCCCAAAATTAGAGTCTTACAAAATACCAAGCTAAATAAATAAAACCTGCATTTCCCCTGGACGTTGAAGATAAAAGTTCTCCCTTAACTCATCAGGGTGCAGTAAAATGACCCAAATGACCCAAGTACTTGCCCTGACTTGTCTTTTCATAGAAGGACATTCAGTTCTTAAAAGAAAATCTAAGAACACCTCACTGGAAATGAAAAAGGGAAGCAAATATGCTGTCATAAAAATAAAACGAGATAAATTCTAGAGCTTACTAGGTTGGTAAAATTACAAAAAAAAAAAAATTGGAAAAAAAAATGAGACCTAAACAATATTTACACGAAAGTATCTCTAGCCAGGATTCTTTAAAAACCGAGTTGCACTTAAAAGTCTTTTTCAAACTTAACTTGCAAGAGAAGTTGCATTAACAAAGTTCAGGTTGAAATTTTAATAATAAAAGTCTTCCACTGGTTTTTTTTTTCCCCTATTAATTTGGGAACTATTTTAAAGAAGTTTCCTGGGTATAGAATGAGTGCATTTTTAATCACAAATTTTCATTGTTTTAATAGACTAATTAAAAGCCCCTTCCCCCCTCCACTTGGCTAATAAAATGTAGGTCCTCAGGACAAAGTTTTCTCACTTCTTCTGAAGGAAACCCCAAAAGCCAGGCAACAGTGACTATCATAAAATTAAAGGTCACCCTTTTTTCTAGGAACAAACCATTTATCAATAGAAAATAATTGTCTTGTCATTCGCCGGGGCTACACAGCAATAGACAATGTTTTTCGCTCACATAATTACCAAACAGTAAAAGTCCAGCAACACAGCCTGAATCCACCTCCCTATTTTTCCCCTTTACAATTCTCCCTGCCCTTTGGGCCTCCCCTTGGAAGCAAATGGAAGACAGGCTGAAGTTTTCTCAATTGAGCTGAAGCTAAGAAACCTTTGATATGCTAATCGTCCCCTTCAAACGGTAAGAATTCACACTTGCATTAATTCAAACAATTTGTGCAGAATGATGTGAAATGGCACCTCTTTGAGAGGCAAGCAACAAAAGGAGAGAATCGGAATGTCTGAAGCAACGAAACAACAGAACATTTGTTCTGCGGTCTTCTCTCTATCATGCATGCATTTATGTATGCGAGGGCGGAGGCAGGGACCACAAAAAAAAACTTCCCCAGCACACCTGAGAGCACTAGATCCTCTTGAAATCCCAAAGGGAGCAGGACTCAAAGTTGCAAAAGTTTGCACCCCAACTTGAAAGACTGTCACGTCCACCCGCAAAATAAAATAATAATAATAATAATCCAATCCACTTTTCCGCTCTGAGCGCCCTGTTCTGCCTTGTTCAGCCCTGAGCCTATCTTGCAAGCTCGGTCCAAGCCCCAAACCTCATTCCAGAAAGAGACACCCCCAAGAGGCAATTATTTACCAATCGGATGTGACTTTTCTTCATGGTGCAAAAACTTGAGTTGAGCAAAGAGCAAAGTCGGCGGGACCCGTTCCAAGGCCCAAGCCGGGCAGGGAAATGAATGAACTAAAGCTTTTTCTAAAAAGCGCCTCTGCAGCGGGGAAGCAGAGCGCACTACAAGGACGCGGCGCCAAGAATGTTATGTGCAGGAAGGCTGGGTGGAAGAACGGAGGGCGGGCTGGGGGGGTGCAGTGGGATGGGTTGGGGGGGGTGGAGTGCCTCCGAACCTGGCCTTTGTAACGGGAACCAGATGGCTGGGGGCTGCGGCTCAGACTCTTCCAGGCCGCCAGAAGAAGCTGCTAAGCAGCCTGACACCTTTCCAAAAGAGCCCGGGAGGAAAACACAGCCCGGGCCAACCCAGTGCGCCTCCGGACAGACCGATGGAAAAGGGGTCAAGGGGACGCGGGGGAGTGCGAAGAAGACGGGGAAGATTTGGGGGGGGGGGGATCACTTGCCAGACTTAGCACTCCGACTCTGCTCTGGAGTCTGAGAAGAGCAAGCAACTGCACAACTGTGAACGAGACACGCTCGCTCTCGGCTCCCTCTTGGAAGACACTTGGCACCGACCGAGGCTTCCCCGAGTTCACCCCCCCCCCTGCATCCCACTCGAGCCCTGGGGCTCTGCCTGCAAACTTTTCAGGTCCCTGGCGAGGGAAAGCTGCCAGGGGCAGCTCCCCACGCACAGCTGGGGAACTGCGATCGCTCGTCTCCCTCCTCCCCACGCGCGCGGGACGGACGGGTCGCCCCCCAGTTTAGCAAAAGCCAATCAAGGAGCTCCCGCTCACTTAGAGCCCCCCGGGTCGGGTCACCCCCTTCCTCGAGCCCCTCCCACTCACTCCACAACCTTCTCTCGCTCCCCCCCGTACAGCAGGCCGGGCCGTCTCTCTCTCTCTCTCTTCTCTCTCTCTCTCTCCGAGGTCCCACGGCCCCTCGCGGCACGCTACTGCCCTCTGACTGCGAGTCCCGGAGGCTCCTGCAGCCCGGGCGCCTCGCCTCGCCTTGCCTCGACCACATCTGGCCGCGCTCTGCGCTCCCCCCCCAACCCTCGGCATCCCCAAAACGCCTGCAAGCAGCAAACCACCTTCCGCTGCAACTCCTCCGTGCGGCCCCCCAAACACCCACCCTGCCCAACCCTGAACTCACTCCGCTTGTCCACTTACAAACCCAGGACTGGGAAGGAGGGTTTGGGGATAGGTTGGGGGGATGGATGGATGGATGCGTTCCAACCTAGCCAAAGGGGGTTGGGGATAAGGGGGTCGTCGATCACACCCCCCTAACTCGGACGCGCCACACGCTCCCCTTTTCCCCAGCCGTGCTCAGCCAAAGGGCACCCACCCTTGAGATCTCCCCGAAACCCAAACCCAACCCCAACCCTGCTCCGGCCCTGCACACACCCCAGGTAGAGGGGCTCTCCAAGGGAACGAGGAGACAGCTCCAGGAGCCAGGCGAGACGCGGCGGCGGGCAAGCGGGCGGGCGGGCTTGATGTCCGGGACACCGAGCCCACCCGAAAGGGCTTGGATCCCCCACATCCTTCGGGAACACAAACCAGCAGCGGAGCCAACCGATTGACCCGCGCCTCCCGCCGCCACCTCCTCCGCGCAGCCCCGAGCGGGCGATGCGAAAGCCAAGCCAAGCCAAGGAAAGCAAACAGGTCTCCGCCGCGCGGCGCCGAGGCACAGAGGCGCGATTGTTCGTTCGCTCGCTCGCTCGCTCGCTCTGCGGCTCGGACTTACCTCGGTCGGCGAGTGCGCCCCGGGACGACAGAGCAGAGCGGGGAGCTAGCGGCGAGCTCGGCCACTCTCACCCGATCCGCGCGGGTCGCCGGCCCGCCGGCTTGCCTGCCTTCCTGCCTGCCTGCCTGCCTGGTCCGCAAGCTCGGCGCGTCCGGGCCGCCTCCGGGTCCAAGCGAGCAGCCGGCGCTGGGCGGCTCCGGGGATCAGGTCAACATTTTCCCGCAGCTGCCCGCACCCGCGGGGGAGGAGGAGGAAGAAGAAGAGAAGGTGGAGGAGGAGGAGGAGAAAGACGGGAGGGGGGCGCGCGTGCACCCCCGGACTTGTGCTCGTCCCCTCCGACCCCCGAGCCGAGGAGGAGGTTCAGTGGAGGAGTGGGGTGTGCAGGAAGAGAGCCCCGGCTAGGATGCGCACAGACTTGGGGAGTCCCCCTCCCCACTCTCGATGCGGCGCAGGGCACAGGAGGAGAAGGAGGAGGAGATGGGGGAGCAGGCGGGCCCCAAGCCAAACTCAGTTTGTGCGGGAAGCCCCGCAGCCCGGCCCACGGTGAGGCATATCCCGCGCGCCGACCCTGCGGCCTCACATGTCGGTGCTCCGGGCCCAAACGCCAGGCTGGACAGGCGAGCACTTGGGGAGGGGACGGGTGGGGAGGGGAAGAGAGCTCCGGGGGAGGTGCGAGGAAGAGCGAAGCCGCACACGGCCGCAGAAGGGGAGCTGCACCCCCTTTTCCTGGCACCAACAAACCCCCTCCCCAAGATCCCAAGGAATGGTCTGGTAAGCTCCCGATTTCGCTCGGCGCGCGCACCTCTTTGCGCGCGTGTGTGTGAGTGAGCAGAGACAGAGGGGGAGAGAGAGAGAGCGCGCGAGAGAAAGAGAGAGAGAGAGAAAAAGAGAGAGTGAGAGAAAGAGAGAGGAGAGAGGGGGACCAGACGGGGAGCTCCAAGTCCTGACATAGACTCCCGGCGAGGTCTGAACTGGAGTCACCTCCAGCCGCCGTCGCCGCCCCCCATCCCACCACCACCACCACCCCGAACCCTTTCGGAGTCGGCTGATCGGGGGAAGAGGGGGGAACCAGAGGCTCCAGGGCCGGCCAGCCTTGCGCCTCCAGCTAAAGGGGCGCAGCCAAAAGGGGCTCCTGCCAACTCGCCGGCAATTGAGGAGAGGAGCGGCGCGTCTAGAACTCAAGACCGCCCCAGGCCCAGATTTCCAGGCCCACTGGAGAGAGGGGGGCCCAGCGATCGGGGAGTGGGGTGGGGTGGGGAGACACTTACAGGCTCCAGCCTTCCGGATGGCGCTGCGGACACCCAGCAGCCGCCCAGAGGACAGGCCGGCCCCGGCTTGGCCGGCGGGGCGGCCGCAGGGAAGTCCTGGCGGCGGCGGTGGAGGCGGCGGTGGTGGTGGTGGGGGACGCGCGCACTCGCCACGGAGCGCGCCCGGAGGGGCCTGCGCAGGGGGTGTGGGGGGTGCTGGTGGCCAGTCCCTCCTCCCTCTTTAGCCGGCACTCCCCTTCCAGCGCCTCGGGAGACTCCGTCCCCCCCCCCCCTTTCTTCCGCCTCTCACACCCCCCTCCCGACCCCCAGCCCCCTGGCCAACTCCACTCACTTGCGCGCACGCACGGGGCTCCGCGTGCTTGCTTGGAGCGCGCGCTCTATCTAACACACGCGCGCACACATGCATACACACACACACACACAACACGCACTTTTCCAACACATTGATTTTTTTTTTTCAGATTCGGGGCGCAGGGTGAGCGGCCTCCTAAGCGAGGCTCAGAATGGGGGGGGGCTGGCCACAGACTTTGGAGGGGGCTCTCCGGGGTGCCCCATCTTTGCCAAGGGCCCGGGAGCTTTTGGCCTGCCTGGCTAACTAAGCACTTTGGGCTAGAAGCTCCCGGGCTGCGTGGCTGTACCCACCCCATTTCCAGGTTTTTCTCCTTCCTCCAGAGCAAGCCAGCCCGACGCCCCGAAACTTTTTTTCGTGGCTGCAGCCCTCCTTTTGTGTGACGCCGACTCCGGAGAGAAAGAAAGAAAGAATGTCCGGCCGCCGTCGCCGCCGCTGCCACCGCTGCCACCGTCCGGCTGCGGGGCGGCGCGCGGGGACGCTCCAGGGTTAATGCGTCTTTGATACCTGAGATTTCCGGCGCGCTGGCTAATGAAAGTTTTTTTTTTCTTTTTTTTTGGTGCAATTGCCAAGACTTCTTCTTTGTAGTTTGCAGCGCGCCGGCTAAACTTTGACTTTATTGACGCTATTTCACAAGAGCGTTTTTGTTTGTTTTTTGATTAAACCCCACCGGGAGAAGCCAAGGAAGGAAGGGACTCTGGGCTCGCGGGGTGCATGCAACGTGCTGTTAGGTCTGTTTCGCTCATTCCCTTGCCTGGATGCGGCTTCTGCGGGTGTCCTTCCAGCCGCACTTCTAGGCACTCCAAGTGGGCGTTGGAGCCATCTGCGAAGCAAGACCCAGTCTCAAAACCCCAACAATGCAGGCTTGGAAAACATTCTTTGTTTTTGTTTTTGTTTTTTTTTGTTTTTTTTTTTTTTTTTTTTTTTTTTTTTACCGGCTAAGACTTCCCCAGAAATGGACAATAAAATCTGAGTTGAGTTTCTTCTCTCTTCTTCGGTTTTTTTGGTTTGCCTTTTTTTTGGGGGGGGGGAGGGGGGAGTAGTTGTGGGAGGACTCTGCTTTTTTCAAAGAGAAAGTTTCTAAGTTTTCAGATTCATTTCTGAACCACTGATTCTATCAAGGGAATGCAGCCTTCAACTAAAGAAGCCTGTTTGTGTCGGTTTGCAACAGTAACGGAATCTCCAAGTTTTTAAAAACCTCTTGAAAATGGGAGGGAACTGAAGTTTTCTTTGCTTTCACAATGGGCTCTTTGGGTTACAAAGGGTATTTTATAGTCGTCCTACTTATGAACTCATTCCAAACAACGTTATTGAAATGCCAACAGCAGATTGTTTCAAAGACACACTACCTATCTTTCACAAAGCCAGATATCTCTAATAGCACAATGAATTCAGCTATTCATCAAATTTGCTTTCAGCTTACAAAAAGAAAAAAAATACCATGAATAAATATGTACAAATAACTGAACACTGTTGATTCATTATAATTCTCATTAAAATAAGATTCCTTGGTCATATTTCTTTGTATTTTGTGTAGTGGTGTTTCTATACTCCCACCTATACAAAAACTAAGGGGAGTCACTTTGAGCATCTTAGAGCTTTAAACTAGATACACTTTTCCATGTGGAATTTCTTAGTGTGTGATTCAGATATTACCAATGCAAGATACAGCTTAGAAAAAAATATACTTGTATAGGGGCTGATATGAAATCCTATTAAACACCCCCGATTCTGCATCTGTCAAAACTTATACATTTTAACAGCGCTACCAAGGAAAATTAAATCAGGTTACTTTAAAGTAGCAGAAAAGAAGGCAGAATTATAGAATTCTCAGACCTCAGAGGTGACTGGTATTATGGTCTCCTATGTAATTCAAAATTGTTTTATCCAAGAATGTAAGACGAAATATGTCAAGCTAATGATAACATGTATATTCTGAGAATTATTAGGCCTTTATTTTGTTCATCTTTGAAGTTATTTTTTACTATTCTATTTCACAGGATGCCCCAGTGAGTGCATGGATCGCTTTAATCCTATTTTCTTTTGGGAGCAAAACTTGGGTTGAAGTTTGTATTTAGTGAGTGTAAGTGATCAATAGAAAAATTTTATTAAATTAAGCTGATCATATGCTGGCTCGTTTACTCATTTATTTATCTCTCAGAACGAATCTCTAGAAGAACTCCCTGTCTAGATTTCATAAACCTGACATTAATGCTGAATACATAAGTGAGTCATATTCTGCTCTGTTCCAAAGAGAACCTTACACACACACACACACACACACACACACACACACAGTTTTCAAAGGTGACCTAATACAACAAGAACTAATGTTCATACAAGTTTTAAATTTTAACTCAACCAAATGTGTTTTATAGAGTTCAAAATAGTCAACACGTTTTCCCTTAAGAATATAAAAAACATGCTGTGGTTTTCAAATTATATCAGCACATATTCCTACTCTAGGTGATATTTTAAATATTAAAGGATATTTTATTCTTTCACCACAATTTGCACACAATAACATTTAAACCTTCATTGTATCCACAAAGAAGAAAAGAGCTTTCGGTTGCATTGATATATTCAAAATTAAGCTGTTAGCCACAAACCTGCCATTACAAAGGAATATTTAAATGACACTCACAAATCCAGAAAACATAATTTGCCTGACACTTCATGACAATTTAAAACATAATTTATAACAATACAGGTGTTATGGGAGGAAAAAAAATGAGAAGCTTAACAATGTCTGCAGATGTTAGTAAGTTAAAGACAGTTGAAGTAGGTTATGCATTCTCTACAATCCAATCAATTTTATTACTCAGTCTATATTATTATTTAAGTTATGGCAAAATCATTGACTTATTCATAATACTTGCTAATTGTTTTTAAAAATAAATTCTACAAAGGACAAAGGAAACACCCATTTCCATTTGTTTTATGTTAAATCAACATCCAACCACTCATGGTGATTTCATTCAAAGAAAACAGAAGGAACTCATTAGCTTATGTGGTCAGAGAGATTGATGGGCTTCAAACATTTTAACCATACATGTTTTTTCCAACTGTAGAAACTCATGTTTTTAATTTGGCAACGTTAAGAAGCCAAAGATTATTTTGTTTAATGAATCCACATATTTATGATACAGAAATTATGTTAATTGTTAAAGCTGTTTACCATTCAAGCAGCTCTTTTTAGGAGGAAAGGAAGAGGTACATGTCAAAATATGTGTATGAATAACAATAGTTCTGATATCAAATTAGTGAATATGAAGTATGTAGGTGGGCATGGTTACAAAACAGTATGATTAGTATAAAATGCTAGAACACCGTGAGTAACTTCTTCACTGCCCCCATTCTGGCAAACTTAATTATTGATAAAGTGATTGTAAATTGGTAATCTGGAATGGGATGAGAAGAACATGCGGATTTGATAGGAGATCGAACATTTTGTGAGGTTGGATTTACATATAGAAGTGAGGGTATAACTCTATTCATGGAACATGTTTTCCCAGTGATGTTCTAAAATAAAACAATGTGGGAAACTAGTTTCTAATAAAGAATTAGAAATAAAATCAGCTTAATTTTATCCTAAAATGTATCAGTTCCCTTTTATTCATCATTACTCTTAAATAATGCCCAGGACTAAGTCTAGTTTTCCTAGTCTAGAAAATACATTTAAGTTCTAGATCAGATCAAAGCAATGTGAATACTAAACTAGAACCGGTTGAAAGTTGCTAGCTTTGTTTTTCATTTTAGTTTTGCCATGCATGTAGGCAAAAAGAAATCAAAACTCATTTTCCATGAGAGCAGAAACATAGGAAATCATTTGGCAAAGTCAATAAGTTTTTAGCTATTCTACAGCTCTCTATAGACTGAATAAATCTTTTTTAAAGAAGGCCAAATCCCATCTAAAAGTTAGAAAAAGTTTGCAGTCTCCAAAATTAATGACAGTTTGAACTAAAGTATAAATATTATTCTGGTATACTGTTTAATATTATTTTGAAGCACAAATCATACATTATTAAAAAGCTATTATTCTTAACTCACTTTTTAATGTTACATATAATACATATTATTCTATGTACTTTATGTAGAACTATATAAACTATGTATATGTAAAGATATATAGCTATGTAGGAATTAGCATTCATTCATTCCATTATGATATTCAAAAGTAAAAAATTTTAAATCCTTCATAATCTATATTCATTCCTGTGAATCTTACACAATTTACAGCCTTTGTGTATGTGTGTGTGTGTTTGTGATTTTTGGGTCACACCTGGCAGTGCTCAGGGGTTATTCCTGGCTCCAGGCTCAGAAATTGCTCCTGGCAGGCACAGGGGAGCATATGGGATGCCAGGATTCGAACCAATGACTTCCTGCATGAAAGGCAAACGCCTTACCTCCATGCTATCTCTCCGGCCCCAATTTACAGCCTTTATTTTTCCATAGATTGTTCCCAGAACTCTTGTTAATCTCTACACCTTGAGAGTTTTCTGTAATTGGTAAATTGAAATTTACCAATGTTTCTGTCCAGCCATGAACTATACGAATATTCATTTTATGCAAAGCTGCCTATAACTTCTAGTATAATTATTTTGTTCAGCAGGGATACTTATTACCAGTTTTTATTAAAGTATAGAATATTTTTTAAAATAGGTCTCATAATTTTTTTTAATATATGTGAACCTCTGTCAACAACAATGACAAAATTTCTTTAAACCTAAACTAAGCTGTAAGCTAAACTAAGAGTATATTGAAAACACAATGCTTTGTTTGTTGCTTTTGATTTTGGGGCCATGTTTGGTGGTACTCAGGACTCACTCCCGGCTGTGTTCAGAGATCACTGCTAGAAGGGCATGAGGGATAGAGGATGCTGGGGATAGAAAGTGAGGCGATCACATGCAAGCCAAGCAGCATTCTTCCAGCAATACTGTCTCTCCATCCCCACAGCACTCTGTTTTCCATATAAGTTACTTGCATGTGCTGTTCTGGATACAGTACCAGGTGTAGCTTCTCTAACTTAGGTGTGAAGTAAAGCAATGGTTAATACTAGATATGACTCTACTATATTGAATATTGCCCTCAAAAATAACCAAATAGCAATTTCACAGAAGTCCAAATTGAATTTTTAGTGCCTCAGAGAATATGACTTTGATTATTCATGTCATAGTTCAGTCAAGTATAGCAAACTTGCAAAAGGCTTTAAGACTGAGGAAGCAAACTTGCACATCCCCTTTTGCATTTTAGAAAGTAAAAACTTCAATTATATATAACACTTAAATTTTTATGTTAAATTTTTATTATATTCAAGTTTTCTTACTACACAATAAAATAATTATTGAAATATATATATGTTTTTAGCATTTTTAAACATTAAATTGTTATATTATAGCCTTGAAAAATAGTTTATGTTCTATAATTATAAGACCTATATTTGCTCTTATTTGATTTTTCTGATTATATAAACTCTGAAATTTGATTATTCTAATTAATACAAAATTTGGATCATACTTTGCTTTATTTTAAAAAGAATTACTTTCTATGTTTTCTATATTTAAGTAAAAATAAATTTATCTCTACTTATAGAAATTGAAACAGCAATTTAAAAGATTTTCTTCAAAACCACTCATTTGTACCTTGATAGGAAAATAGAATGTTTTTATATCAATTTTAAATAATAGTTTAAGTCTCTGTTATTAAGTTTTCAACTTATTGCATCTTATTCCAGTGCATTCTGTAGGTCACTATGAAATCAATCACTCAGGTCCTAGACCAAACAACGATGTCATCGTCATAGTTTTTGTGATAAGTATAACTGCATAAAAAATAAGAATGCTTTCTTTAAAACTAGCATCTAAATTTTGAATCATAGCGAAATGCTATTTCAAAGGAAAATGAACTCAATTTGCAATAATAGTATTTTATTGAATAATAGTGAAAAAGATTGGGATGGGTTTCAAAAATAAAAACATTGGCTGAAGGTGCTTGAGTGATAATACATAGGGTAGGTCTTTTGCCTTGCTTGCTGCCTGCCCATTTTTAATCGCCCACACCTCTCCTATAGTCTCTCAAGTATCCCAGGAGTGAGCCCTGAATGAAAAGCCAAGAGTAAGACCAGAACACTGCCTGGTGCGGCACAAATACAGAAATAAACAAAAAACCATAGGCTTGAGATATAGTGTAAGGGTTGAGCCACTCCACTTGCAAGCAGCTGACACAGTTCTATTCCTGTCACCTCATGACCAACTCCAAAGCATTACCAGGTGTGATCATTGACTGCAGAGCTAGGAGTAAGCCCTGAACACTGAAACTTTTACCCATAGAACATAACATATAAAAGACCAAATGACCTCACCAACTATCCAACATAAAATAAAACAAACAATTGCTGGGGCAGGAAAGATAGCACAGTAGTAGGACGTTTGCCTTGCATGTGCCTGAACCAGGACAGATCTGGGTTTAATTCCCAGCATTCTGTATGGTCTCCCAAGCCTGCCAGAAGTGATTTCTGAGCACAGAGTTAGGAGTAACCCCTGAGTGCAGTCAGGTTTGGCCAAAAACAAAACAAAACCAAAAAAATTGCTGAATAACCATCAGGATTCTCTAAATGATTTTTGTTTCAGTTGCTTGAATTGCACTAAACCATCCACACTACATAGCCAACTGTCCTGATTACCAAAATCACAAATCTCTAATATAAGAAAATAGGATTAATAGGGTTTAAAAGAGTGCCCCCTTTCATTGTGGGGTTCTAGTTTATTATAGCAATTTAATTAGTATTATGTCCTTACTACCTGAATTAATGACCCAAATTCAAACCACAGATATTTCATTGTTCAGATGATGATGTAAAATACACTGCAAGTAAAGCTAAATTCTCTTTATTATCTGATAATAATTGAAGAGTACAATTAATACTGTACTAGGTTATTGCTATATATGAAATGTATGACTCAAAGAAAAAGGTCATAGAAAAAAGCATGAAAATATTTATAGTATGTTTCAATTTCAAAATGGTTAAATAAAATGCTGTCTATTAACTATAAATGTTCCAGTTATCCCAGAATGTAAACTGTTTTGTTTTTTTTTCTTCTTGTCTTTGGGTCACCACCAGCAATGCTCAGGACTTACTCCTGTTTCTGTGCTCTAGCATCACTCCTGGCAGGGCTGAGGTAACCATATGGGGATGTGGAATGAAGTTCCATTTGGCCAAGCACAAGGTAAGCATCCTACCTGTTGTACTGTCCCTCTGTACTATCACTCGTGGCTGAGCTCAAGGAATCATATTGGGTGCTGGGAATTGAACCAAAGTCTGGGGCATGAAAGGCAAGTGCCCTTCCTGTTACACTATTGCTCCAGGTGTAAACTACTTTTAAATGATAAAATTCCCCAGAAGACAATTATTTTTCATTTAAAAAACCTATAGATGTCAGGGTTATGGCTCAGTGATAGAACCCTGAGTTAGATCTCCAGGACCACACAAATACACAAATGAAAATAATCTATAGATAATATTTCAATATTTTAAATAATTGATTTGACATTTAAATATCTTAATAATTGAATTTTGACATTTCACACAATTATTTAATACATTATTTTCAATGCCCTTTTTAAAAATTAATTTACATTTTAGATATGTGTATATATATGTATATATACAAATCAAAATATTTTATATTGGTGAAGATTTGAGATGATTATTGATTTATAATGGATATGTCTATGCAGAAAGAAATTAAATAATGTCAATAATAAATACTAGCTTTGAACATGGGAAAATAAACTACTTAGGTAAATTTATAGCTTATCTGAGTATATAGGTAAAATATTACACCTTATAACAAAAGGAAGTCGATCTTTGCCTCAATTTTCCAGTTAATGAAAGAAGTGTTTAAATACTCTGTAGTTAGATTATTATTAACTTCTACAAAACTGAAACAGATGTGTGTCTTAGTATGCCATTAAATTTATGATTTACATAGGACTCTTACATAGAGCTGAGCAGAGGCCAATGATTCTAATTTGCTCTAGATTTACAATAACCTGATCTGGTTTTTGTAAGTATTGAAACACTTTAAACAAAATTAGAAAGCAGTTGTGCTTTGTGTGATTAAAGATGCAATTCCCTTTGGAGTAATGAGAAAACTTAGAACATGTTTCTTTCTTTATGGATGTTTCTGTTATAAACACAAGTGTTATATATTATATATTTTTGTTACTATGATTTCCTTGTTTTTAATTTTAAAATAAACCAATTGAATTTCACTGGAATCTCAAATTGAAGCTATGCCAAAAGTTAGCTGAAGAATGTGTACTGAGCTTCATAAAAATCCTTAAAATTTTTCCCAGGGTCTTAGGGTCTTGTTATATAAATACTAGTTCGCCATAATTTTCTAGATCAAAACAACTTTCTGATTAAGACCTACACAGCAAAATGATCTGAGTGCTGAATACATTTCAAACCCTAGAAAACGATGTATTTAAAATTCTTCAGGTCTAATGATTACTAGTTTTGTGTAAATTTTAAATATGAGAAAAGGGGTCTATTTTCTCTTATTATACAAATAATAACATTTACAGTATTACTATTTAAACCTTCGTTCACTCTGCTTTATGAATTATATAATCCATCAGCTATCCAAAACCAATTCTTTAGAAATGCTTTATTTTAGAGGATATGGATACGATTTTCCTTAAAAATCAGTCAGAAATACTGATATAAGTATCATCCTAAGCATTTGTATGTATGGAAAATAAGCACATGCAAAAATACTAATTTATTAAAAGTTTATCTCTCATAAAACCTTTATTAGCCCTTGAAGTCTTTGCCACTTCATATAAAATGATTTATCTTTTGAATAACAAGGTTCCATTAATCTGTTTGACAAAGGAATTTTAAGTCACTTAAATAATTTATTGGAATGAATTATTTAAATTCTGTAAAAATATATATGCACATATATATGTATATATCTGTGTCCATATATTTGTGCTCCGGCACAATATCACAGAAGAAATGCAAAACAGAATTCAGAATACATTGTCCTTGACGTTGCCGGTGTGACTAGGTGGTGTTGCTGATGTGTTTTTTGATCACCTACCACTTGCATAGGACCCCTGTTAGAAGGCCATTTGTGCTACATTTGGCACAACAGAGTGATTTCATGTCAGAGAGAAGTGCATATTATTTTCTATATTCATTTTTAATTTTGCATCTCTGCCGAGATTGTAGGCTGACATAGCTTTCAAAATGTAAGGATAATAAAGGCAATTATTCAACACTCATAGAAAACCTGCCTCCCTCAATTCCTTGCTCTAGGTGCTCCTGGAAAGTGGAACGCATACTCCCACCCCAGAGAAATCAATCATCTATGGAAACAAAGGCCAAATATGTGTAGAAAATAAATAGAACTATACACAAAAAATGGTAAGCAAATATACAAAACTAATTAGGATGTAAAGATTTATAGAATATGCTTAATATGCACAGCATTCAGGAATTTTAACTATATACTATTTCTCTACAGACTTACTTCACAGAATTTTCTCTCAAATAGATCTTATTCTTTTTCCCCCCTGAGGATGTATTTTTATCCTCAAAATAATAAAAATAATTGAATAAATTCCCAACTTTGATGAAGTTTTAGAATAAATTTAAAATAGATCTCATTAATTTTAAGCTTAGACATGAAGGGAAAATTTTTCATTTCAAGTTTCTTCAATATAAAAATAAATAAGGGATGGATGGATAGATGGATAATGGGTGGCTGCATGGATACATAGAACCATAGATAGAGAATTTTACCTCTAAGTTTCCTAATAAAAATATATTTAATATCTCCTCATTGTGGGGTTCTGTTTCTCTCTTCATTACATTAAGTTTTTTTTTTTTAGCTAATTAGACTTTATTTCAATTTTGTGACCCATCCTTCCAACAGATTTCCTTCAGCTTTAATTTATAACAAGGAAGTTCTTGTTTTGAACTGATAAACTCTCAATATGTTCAAAAGTTGTGGATTTTAGAAGGGGGTTGTTTGGGTTTTTTTTTCCTTTTGATTTTGCACTACATATGAAAGTACTCAGTGCCTATTTCTGGTTCTATGCTCAGAAATTATCCCTGGGTAAGTTTAGACTCAGGAGGAACCATATCTGTTGCTGGACATTTGATCCTGGGTCAGCTGAATGCTAGGAAAACAACTTAACCTCTGAGAAAAATCTTTTAAGAGATTTGGGGCAGGGAAATAGTACAGGAGGTAGGGTACTTGCCTTGCACAGGACTGACTAGGGTTCAATCCCTGGCCATGTACATGGTTACCCAGAACTACCAGAAGATAAACTAAAAGTAATCCTTGAGCACATCTGGGTGTGCCCTCCCCCCCCAAAAAAAAAGCTATATTGGGCCCGGAGAGATAGCTCAGCGGCGTTTGCCTTGCAAGCAGCCAATCCAGGACCAAAGGTGGTTGGTTCGAATCCCGGTGTCCCATATGGTCCCCCGTGCCTGCCAGGAGCTATTTCTGAGCAGACAGCCAGGAGTAACCCCTGAGCACCGCCGGGTGTGGCCCAAAAACCAAAAAAAAAAAAAAAAAAGCTATATTAATTGCATAAAAGTCCTTTCTTGAACTTCCTCTCTTGACAGCATCTTCCTTTCTGCCCACATTTTTGCGCCTAGAATTGTGAATTTTACCCCTAAGTCAAATGATGAAGAAAGGAATAATATGGTCTTCAGAATGATCTAAGCAGCCAAAGCATGTTTGAAACATAATACCTATTCTCAGATATTTTTATAGGGGAGAATCTTGGTAAAGGCAATTGAACTCAGGACCTTATTGCTTAAGATATCTATCTACCTGCCCCCTACTCTCATTTTTAAAAATCTGGTGCTGGGCTCTTTTTTTTTTTTCTTAGAGTGGTCTCTTTAGTGCCTAACAAAAGGCTCAGGTTTAGCCGGTTGTAGAAAAGCATTTATGGTATACTTGAAATTGAATCCTATAACCATAAATACTATAATAACATAATATTTAGTTCAATAGTTAAACTACGTGTGATCCAGATAGTGTAGCGCTACTTTGTTGGTATGGTTATTCAATTTAAATAACCTAGAAATATTGTACAAAGGCACAAATCGTATCACAATTGCACACACACGACCTTATTAGTAAGTTTATTTAGTCAATGTATTACAATATTTCTATAAGCCATATATTTTTCAGTACACAGGGCTTTGTCCTGGATCTGTGCTCAGGAATCATTCCTGTTGGGTTAAGGTGATCACATGGGATATTAGGCATAAAATCCAGGTTAGTCACATGCAAGGCAAAGCTTTGCATGATCTCTCTGGCTCCTAGTGTTTTAATATATACACTCGTTAATGAGTATAAAAGTTGAGATATTTTAAATAAATATATAATAATGTGTTTTTGGGGGTTGGAAATAATTCTAGAAAGGCAAACAATTAAAAAATATTATGAGGAAAGGGGCCAGAGCGGTGACACAAGCAGTAAAGTCTCTGCCTTCCCTAGCCTAGGATGGACCGTGGTTCGACCCCCCGGATGTCCCATATGGTCTCCCAAGCCAGGGGTGATTTCTGAGCACTTAGCCAGGAGTAACCCCTGAGCATCACTGGGTGTGACCCAAAAACAAACAAAATATCCTGGGGAAGTAGAGAGATAATCTAAGGGCAAATGCTTTTGCTTTTCATGTAGCCAACCCCTACTTGATTCTTGACACTACATATGGTCCCTAAGTACTGCGGGAGTGATCTCTGAGCATACAATCATAAATATCTTTGAGTATTGCTTGGTATGGCCAAAATATAAAGAACAAATAGGGCTGGAAGGCAAATAAAAATAAAAGGACTATGGAGCCAGAGCAATAGTATAGCAGATAGGCTGCTTATCTTGCATAGAGCAGACCCAGATTTTATCCTCAGTACCAATATGATTCCTTGAGCCTTGCCTGAAATGGCCAGCACTGAACCAGGAGTAAGTCCTGAGTACTGCCAGGTATAGACCAAAACATCAACAAACAAAGAGAAAAGGAAGAACATCATTTTTTGAATTCAGAAAAGCCAAAAAATTACTATTTGTCCCATTTCATGTAGGAAAAAAAACCTTTCTTTTTTCTGTTCCAACAACTTATCTGAGAAAAGTGCCAGGTGCCAGTTTGGGTCATCCCCTCACTGACTTCCCAAAACACTACAAAACACTCTCTCTCTCTCTCTCTCTCTCTCTCTCTCTCTCTCTCTCTCTCTCTCTCTCTCTCTCTCTCTCAATACACACTTTATTTCAAAATTAGAATCTGTGTAACTTATATGAAGTTTTCCAAGGATTAGATTTTTCCCACTAGTATTTTGTTGTTTATTCAAAGAAAACATTTTTAACTTCTTAGGGATGGGTCACCCCTGGTGGTGCTCAGGTCTTATTCCTAGTTCTCTGCTCAGGGATCACTGCTGGTTTTGCTCAAGAGAATAGAAGGAAGAAGGTGTTTCTAGTTGAAATGAGTCAAACAGTAATTTTTTTTGGCTTTTCTGAATAAACAAGTACTGAGCAAAGAGTAGTAGCCCTAGACACTTGTGGGTATGGCCAAAAAAAGAAAAAAGAAAAAGAAGTTCCAATCAAATTAAGGATTTTCAGCTGTGAATATAAACTAGAAAAATCTAGCAACATTTGGCAGACAACATTTAATAAGACACATTCCCTTTTAAAGAACATGTGCTTGAGAATTCATTACATTTTCTGCCACTCTTGTTACCTCCTCAAAATCAAGGTAAAATATGTTGTATTATGCATGGCACAATTTCTGATACTGTACCTCTTATAGTCCCATTAAAAGAAAATGAAATGTATTTGTGCCCTTATCACTATAAAGTGAGAAATGGAGAGATAGGTCAGGAGTACTATTGATTCCAATGCCTTTCCCTTCTCTATTCTTGGCTCCTGTAAACATTTTAATTTTTGAGCTCTGATGATATGAAGTTATAATGTGACAGATATGAAGAAATGTTTTGAATAGGGATTTGAGAAATAGTCCATGAGTTTAGGTTCTTGCTTTGTATGTAGCCAACTCTGGCTCTGTTGCTAGTACTACTTGGTGTCCCTGAATATAGGATTAAGGAGTAGTTTACTCCTGAATAGCAAGGAGTAGCTCTAAATCCTGCTGGGTGTGGCTTCAATCCACCCCAAGCACCCAGAAAAACAGAACTGTATAGTAGTCATGCATATCTGTATACAAAAGATTTAAATATGTCCACATGATTATTACATAGGTCAGTATTAAAATTATAGTTCTGCAATAAAACCAATAGTGCAGTGGGTAGGTTGATTGCCTCACACATGAGACTGACCCAAGTTTGATCCCTGGCACCACATATGGTTTCCCAATCCCTTCAAGAAAGGTTTCTTGCTGCAGAGTGATGGCAACACCTGGTGTGTACTAAAATGAAAAACAAAAGTAAATAAATAAAATTACAGTTCTTCCCTTATTCTTACTTATTTACTTACTCCTCTTTCCATTTATATTCATATGCATCAGTGTTTCTTTTTTCTTCATTTGATACCACTTTCTACTGCACCTTCAATGCTTACTTTTGCATTTTTTTCTTGTTATGACCTGTTTAGTTTTCCTATGTTGAAAGGTAGCTTGACAGTAACAAATGATGACTTTGATTACTTTTGTTTTGAGAAATATCCCATAAGTATAGTTTACAAACAGAGAACAAATGAAAGGAATTTGTCTTTTCAACCCAACAAACAAATGGAAGAAAATGCCCATTTAAGGAGAATTACAAATAGTTAAAAAAAAAAAATATTAGCTAGGTAAGTAACACACACAAATATAGAAGAAAAAGCTAATTACAAACTGTTAAAGCTAACACATAAACTATTAAAAATCTTTCAAAATAATAGGTCTAAAATATGTTCTAAACATTAGTTTATAATTTTTAGATAAGAATATTTACTTAACAATATGATGATCTGGGGCCAGAGCAGTGACACAGAGCAGTAAGGCATCTGCCTTGCAGGAGCTAGCTTAGGACGGACCACGGTTTGATCCCCAGCATCCCATATGGTCCCCCAAGTCAGGAACGATTTCTGAGCGCATAGCCAGGAGTAACCCCTGAGAATCACTGAGTGTGGCCCAAAAAACAAAATAAGCAAACAAAAAAATATGATAATCTACTGAAACTGAGTTAAGAACTTTAAAATAAATTTTATTTGGGGTACTATTATTTACAAACTGTGGAACTTTTTAATTCCAACTTTATCTTTATCTTATTTGTATTTATTATTGTTATTACTCTTATTATATATTTATACATATAAATTTATGTATGATCTCAGATCAAAATATTGTCCCACTGAATATAACTACCTTTGGTAAATATACAAGTGGAAAATAGAATCATAATGTAACAATACATTATATTTATTGTCACCCACAATGTGACAATATACTATATTAAACATGTTAGTTTTAAATTTTTTTCTAAATTGGAGACTGGAGTGATAGCACAACAGGTAGGATGCTTGCCTTGTATATGGCTTGAACAGATTTGATCCCCTGAATCCCATTTGTCTCCCCTGAGCTTGCCAGGAGTAATTTCTGAGAACTTAGCCAGGAGTAAATCCTGAGAGCTCTGTTAGGTGTGGCCCAAACACTCCCCAAATGATTTTCTAAATTGTAGATTGCATAATATCTTCTGTACTAGTTAAAAATTGTAAGTAGTATATAATTTTTTTGTTGGCTTTTGGGCCACATCTGACGAAAGAAAGAAAGAAAGAAAGAAAGAAAGAAAGAAAGAAAGAAAGAAAGAAAGAAAGAAAGAAAGAAAGAAAGAAAGAAAGAAAGAAAGAAAGAAAGAAAGAAAGAAAGAAAGAAAGAAAGAAAGAAAGAAAGAAAGAAAGAAAGAAGAAAGAGAAGAGAGAGAAAGAAAGAAAAAGGAAAGAAAGAAAGAAAGAAAAAGGAAGAAAGAGAAAAAGGAAAGAAAGGAAGGAAGGAAGGAAGGAAGGAAGGAAGGAAGGAAGGAAGGAAGGAAGGAAGGAAGGAAGGAAGGAAGGAAGGAAGGAAGGAAGGAAGGAAGGAAGGAAGGAAGGAAAGAAGGAAGGAAAGAAGGAAGGAAGGAAGAGCAATAGCACAGCGGGCGGGTTGGGCATTTGCCTTCTCACTTGGTACTGCTCCGGGTTCAATCCCTGGCATCCCATATGATCCCCTGAGCCTGCCAGGTGAGATTTCTGAGTGCAGAGCCAGAAGTAGCCCCTGAGCGTCACCGGGTGTGGCCCAAAACAAAAAACAAAAAACAAAAACAAAAAAGGAAGGAAGAAAAAAAGAAAATCATTGAAGTCTATCTCAGAGCACCTGCTTGCATGCAAGAGTCACCAAATTTCTTTCCACCACTGCTCCACTCATCACTGAGTACAGGTTTAGTAACAAAAGAATTGACACCCTTCCCCAGCATACTGCAACCTAGTGTGTGATTTCTAGACATAGTAACAGTAACTAAAACAGCAAAGGGAATGAAAGGGAGTTTTTAAAAAGCAAGATAAAATGTACTAATTCTAAAAAGAATCATTACATATACTTTTCCATGCATCCTAAAAATTGATGGTGGTGCAAATGATTGATTCCCATTCATAGTAGCTTTCTAAATCAAGCTGAGCTTCTAGTAATCATAGAATTCATTTTATAGAAAAATAATAATTTCATTTTCTCACCTTTTTCAATTTCCCTACCAAAGGTAAGATAAAGTCCTTATTCAGTTTATAAAATAGAATAATTATAAAATAGAACTTTGCCAATTAACTCAGTGATGTAAAATAGCGTTAGTCTTATGTTATTTGTTTTGAGTGTCAAAGCAGGCTTTTTCCAGATTTTTCTGAGCAGTCTTATGTTCCCTTAGCCAGTCTAGCTAAGGTAAACAGAGGCCCTTTAGGAAAAGACATTCTTTTTTTATTTGTTTGTTTTGTTTTTGGGTCACACCCGGCAGCACTCAGGGTTACTCTTGGCTTTAGGCTCAGAAATCGCTCCTGGCAGGCTGGGGGGGGGGGGGGGGACGACAATATGGGATTTGAACCACTGTCCTTCTGCTTGCAAGGCAAACACACTACCTCCATGCTATCTCTCAGGCTCCCAAAAGACATTCTTATTACTACTACCTTAAAGAATAAAGGTTACCAAGATGCAGGGTCACCTTCAGAAATCGTTCTTTTTAAATGGAGAAATATATCATAAATCAGGGGAAAATATACACAGCCTTTTATTTTTTATATGTGATTATACTCTCATTGTCATGAAAGACCCCTTTTCTGTCATTGACACTCAGCCCCTATCTGGCCAATCTCTCAGGCTATAAACCTTCAGTCTGACCCATGTAATCTAAAATTTGCAGCAATGTAGGTTCGCCAATATATGGAATCAAGTCTGGCCTTTACTCCTACTAATCTATTTTATTTTATGAAAGAAAAAAATTGGGTTTCTGATGCTTGCAATTGAACCCAGGATCTCACACATGCAAATCAAGCATGCTGTGATGTTGTTTATTTGTTGAACTAGCTCAGGAAGAAGGGAATGGGGATTCTTCCAGAGTCCCCCAATCCACATAGATCTCAACTAACTATTGAAGCTGGTCACTTGTCATTCTGTCATGCTCTACTTTGGTCCCCCCTCCAGCCTATTTTTTCTACTACTAAGGTGGATACAGTCAATTTTATTTTGGCTACGAAGATGTCCTTCCATTGTTCCTCTGTTGTTCCAACAACAAAAACAAATAAACCCTCCTCAGAAGTTAGTTTGGTATTTTTCTAAGCTACATTGCTTGAGAATGCTTTACATACTTCCAGTGACTCATTCTGGCAAGGATTCTTTTTTTTTAATTTTCTGAAGTTTTGTATTTTGGAATAGTGTTGGGGCCACATCTAATGTTGTTCAGGGCCTACTCCTGCCTTTGTGCTCAGGACCACTCTTAGAAATTTTCAGGAGGATCATATGTGATGCTAAAGCTAGAACCAGTGTCAGTCACAGGCAGTACATGTGCTTTCCCTACTGTAGTATCTCTCCAGCCCCTCCTTTTTGGAAATCTGTATTGAATTCATGAATTATTTTTTCTCCTTCCCTTTCTGTAGTTGTTTTAGTTATGATGAAGGTGAGGGCACAACCTTGTTTGCCATGTTTATAGGCTTCAGTTGAGATATTCATTGAGGTTCACACAAGTTAGTTGTGCCTATGCCTATGCACATTTAGGTTGCAGTGCTCACCAGGGCTCACATGTTTGCTTGTGGTGGTTGTATGTTTTTTTAGCTATGATGCTTGCCAGGATCATACATTTAGTGTGAAACCCAAACCCACTTGGATGTAGTGTGATCACATACTTTGTTGTGTTATTGGGGAATCACAACACAAGATCATACTTGAGCAGAGCATATGTGTATTTGTGTTTGTGTGTGTTAGTAATGGTCACTGAATTTGCAGCTTCACTTGCCTTATGCTCTACATTGATCTGTCCCTGTGATCCCCCAGAAAAGACTATTTTGATATAGTTTGGTTTGGCATTATACCCAGTGGTGATCAGGGGTCATTCCTGGCAGTGTTCTGGACCACAAATTGCTGGGGAATCTAATCGAGACTTCTTCCATGTTCTCATCATATTGAACTGTCTCTGGAGTCTATTGTGAGACTGAATAGGGTTGTAAGCAACAAAATCTCTGGGAGGTCTTGGGGAGATAAAGACCCAGGTGACTTTAGTCTATTTTCAGGTGACTTTAGTTTATTTTCACTGACAACTCCATAGAGCTCCCTGCCTGAAAAGCGCCTGAAAGGTCAAAGTAAATATAATAAATTAATTAATCCTTCCTAGCATGGAAACTCATAGACTCACAGAAAAAGGGCAATATTCCTCTCAGGATGAATACGATATACTACTGGCTAACACATTGTTTCTAAGTCAGATAATACTTTACAGTTATTTTTAGTGTATTCATTTTACTATAGACACAGAATAAATTCTGATATTAGAAATGATTGTTGCTTTAAGATGTTGTACCTGGAATAAACTTGACTTAGTTTCTATTTAGGGATTTGTCTTCTTGGCTTTGCCTTTTTGTTGTTGCTGTTTTCACTGGATTTTGTTTGAAGAAGAGGAAGTACCATATTTTCCGGTGTATAAGACGGCTGGGCGTATAAAACGACCCCCTAATTTTGCAGTTAAACATAGGTTTAGGCCTATATTCCCAGTATCAGACAGAACGTTACTGTGCTGCATGTGTTCCTGTGCTCATGTACCACAGTGAGCCAATCACAACAAGCAAAGGTTCAAAGGTTATACTGTAATAGACTTCCTCTCTGACTCTGGCCAATCTGAGCAGGCTTTTGACAGTGTAGATTCGGGTCCAGAACATTGTCTAATTTGCATGCATAAAAAGCCTGCCTGGATTGGCTGAGTTAGAGAGGCGGTCCGAGCAGCCTTGCAGTGATTGGTCCCTTATCATAGGCACCTTTTCTGGCAATTCCCTGGTGGCGTCAGTTAATCTCCCATACTACATGAACCAAACAACACCCCATCCTCGGACCCTATCACTGAACCACCAACACGGTTAGCTGGGTTTTGCCAGAAGTGGCCCCCAGATCTCCTGAGTACTGTTTGGGAGCCCCCAAGAAAGATATTTGGAAACTCTGCGGCCTGATTTTTTTGTTTGTTTGTTTCGTTTAGCGGCATATTGAAACATTTTTCGGGATATACTCGGTGTATTCAAAAGTCTTCTTATACGCCGGAAATTATGGTAGGTATGGAGATAAACACTAATTACATCATTTAAGTATCAGATATCAGAACATTTTACTGCTACTCTAGGCTTAGCATTCAGCTAGAATGCACTGTTAAAGCAAGGCATGTTGGTAGTATATCACTAGCATCTGTTCTGATCTATTAGTGCCCAAGCCCAACCATATATATATATATATATATATATATATATATATATATATATATATATATATATATATATATATTACTGAATATCTTTGTTTAGTGACTATTCTACTTAATCTTCAAAATAAATCTCTAGGCAGACAGAACACTGGCAAATCAAGGCAGAGATTTTGTAGGGATTCCCTTGCTTTGATTTTGCCTGTTCTTCCCCATTTGGTTTAGAGGGGGGTGTTGCCTTGTGTATGCCAGATTCTAGAACTAGCACTGGGTGAACCTGATATTTGTAAGCAATTTCTTACATAGACGTGCTTAAACTCTAAGTATAAATTATTCTACACTAGTGATTTTGAGGTTTTAAAATTGCTTTTCAACGCTGGCAGTTGTGTCTCTGGCAGCTTGTGGTCCACAGGGAAGAAAAGAAGCCTGACCAAGGGAGACCGTGTGTGCATACACCTGTTCCTGATACACGTGGCCACCTGTGCCCATGTGAAAACCACTTTGGTATTCTTGGCTACAGAATCAGGAAAGAGCAGGTGTGGGTGTGATATCTTCCCGCTCATCTAGGGCCAACCTGAAATGTTGTAAATCCTATCTTAAATAAGGAAACTATAAAACAGAAAGGTTAACTTGCCTAAGGTAATTAATAGTTAAAGAAGTCTTAGAAGATGTGTCATGATATCCTAAAGCCTACACATCCTGTTTTAAATTTCTTTTAACTGAAAAGCCTTTTCCTCTAAAAACAACATCTATGGAATATATTAATAAGCAAGTACTCCTGCTAAATTAAAGCACAGCAAAGGGCCCAGAGAGAAAGCACAGCGGCGTTTGCCTTGCAAGCAGCCGATCTAGGACCAAAGGTGGTTGGTTCAAATCCCGGTGTCCCACACGGTTCCCCGTGCCTGCCAGGAGCTATTTCTGAGCAGACAGCCAGGAGTAACCCCTGAGCACCGCTGGGTGTGGCCCAAAAACCAAAAAGAAAGCACAGCAAAGGCCAAGAGTTCACTCTTAACTACCTCTCTGCTTTTTAAGCAGTTTGTGAAGTACCTCCATAAGACTCAGTGTAGTGCTCTTAAGAGTAGAGTTGGAAAAACATTGACTTACAAAATGCTGCCACCCTCAGACATATTCTGTGTTGTTCACCTTGGTAAATAATTTATTCAGCAAACACACTGTGTAGCTTTTGAGGACCAGACTCTAAGAACACAAAGATAAATTAATAGTGCTTGCTGTCAAGAAAGTCATAGTCAAAGGGGCAAGAAAAATGCACACAAAAATTAATTAAAAATATCCCACTTACATTGAGGCTTTCTATATCAATTCTCACAACTTAAAATGAAAAGATGTTTAACCTTTAGCAGGTGAGAAAATTAAATGAAAAAAAAAGTAAGAAGTATTGTCATGCATTCCTTGAGTGACAGACTAAGGGTTACCACTTTGGGCTGGCTAAGCATAGGCTTTCTTTTCTATGGAATGCACCCTGCAATTTGTTGTAAACCTTTAACAAAGTAAGCACATCTCACCACACATTTAAATTTAAGATGCAAATCACTTAAACAAAAGGGGGGGAGTCCTTAAAATCCTACAGACTAAATCGTTAAAATCATTAGCATAATTATATTACCTTATACAACTACTATTATTACATAGCCATTGTCTCTTTTGCTTCTCACAACAATTCTGGAGGTTGAAGGGTAGATATTATTTGAATTGTATGGAAGAGGAGGTAAGTATCCGAGTTATTAATAGAAGATAAGGCATTAATAGTAAAATGTACTGGCCTAAGAAAAATCTCTTTTCATTTTAGCCTCTGTCCCTATCTGGCAGTCAGACTGTGGGCAGGTCAACTTAATATTTTAGGTCAGAATTTACTCATCAATAAAAGTAGAAAGTCTAGATCTTTCTTTCTTCAGTTAAGAGCCCTTCATTTCTGAGATGAGATGAATCTACCAGCTAGAAATGGTTTGTTCAGGTTAGAATCCATCTTTTGTTGACAGTTTCATCTGCTGGTTAATATTAAATTGAAAGAAAGCTTCCTGGTTTCTTGGATATTGAGTTTGGTCATATAAACAACTAAACTCTTAATTAAATCTATTATTATTATTATTATTATTATTGTAAAGCTAAACTATCTTAAAATTAGGTGAATAGTCTTTGCTGATTAGGAACTACTAAGCTCCATGTAAATGTAAGTGCTTGTGGGTAGAGGAACAGTAGAGAAAGAAATCTAGCTGAACATGAAATATGAGAAACAGAGAAGTGATGGCAGAACTGCGAATGCACTGCAGAT
Organism: Suncus etruscus; assembly: GCF_024139225.1. Taxonomy (NCBI): domain Eukaryota; kingdom Metazoa; phylum Chordata; class Mammalia; order Eulipotyphla; family Soricidae; genus Suncus; species Suncus etruscus. The sequence continues at coordinate 34,283,137 of NC_064851.1, read as the reverse complement.
TTCCTAGCTAGCAGGTTGCTTTTCTAGTGCACTCTAGAAATTATTAGGTCAGCCACATATTTTAGTGTTAGTGATTTTGGTCTTGAATTACCTGCAAAAACTTTCATTCGTTGAAAGCAAAACTCTGACAATTTCTTGACTGGTCTTGCTGATAATTTTATTTCCCAGAAGGCAGAGTAAGCAGTAAAAGGAACTCCTACTCCAGACCCAAATCTGACAGAAACCAGTAGGTAAAATGGAAATGATTGGAACCTTGGGGAAAAGCAACCATGCACTCTTAGAGTTTGATTTAAGTAGCGTTCTGCCTATGCAAACACAAATGATTCTAATGAGCAAGAAAATGGGGAGGAAACTAAAGGAACCAGTGTGCTGCATAGGGACCTACTGACGGGCTCTGAATTTAAAACAGCATGTGCAAAATATGGTAAAAGGGGACACATAATCAAGCACAAATATATAAAGGTAGCAAAGCCCTAAAAAAAATCCAGCAAGACAAAAAGCACAAAAATAAGCCGGGACCTGTGAAAGATGATAAAAACAAAACAAAAATTATTATCTTTGCATGAATCATAACAATACAGAGCCAGAGAGACAGTAGATCATGGAAGGTATTTGCCCTGCACAATTCTGACCCTGTTCAATCCCAGAGCACTGCTAGGAGTAATTTCTGAGTACAGAGCCAAGAGTACAAGAGTTAACCTTTGAGCTCTTCTGGGTGTGGACCAAAACCAAAACCAAGCAATAAAAGATAATATAGAAATAGGCCTACTTTGGAGGCTGGAGAGAAGCACAGCCTAGGGTGTTTACCCTGCACGCTGCAGACCCAGGACAGATGGTGGTTCAAATCCTGGCATCCCATATGATCCCCCAAGCCTGCCAGGAGCTATTTCTGAGCATAGAGCCAGGAGTAACCCCTGAGCACCGCCGGGTGTTACCCCCACCCCCAAAAAAGAATTAGGTCCACATTTTAAAAAAAAGTTTAAGACATTAAACTCATTAATGAAAGTGAAAATATCTTTCTTTACTCTTATTTATCTTCCTTGATGGTTCATCCATATTTCTGTTCACCCTGACATTTCTTTGTAAAATACTTCTCTCTGGGATCTTTTAACTCCTAAACTCATCATTCTCACAATTACCAACTTTCATTATTTTAGGTACTTACATTTTCTTTTTTTCTTTATTAGAATATGAACTCTATGAACGCAAAACCTTGAATTATTCAGTATGTATGTATGTATGTACCAAATGTTGATTCATATATATTTGTTGAATAAATGAACTAACTCAAGTTTATTAGGCATTGGTAAACATTGAAAGACCAACTATGACAAGAGTTTATAGTGTGGATAATGATTATTGATGATTTAGTAGGTTTTGTTCACTAAATAAATTAATCCATTTATTTAATAATAGAAACCCTATAAAATATGCATTGCTATTGGTTTATATTAGTATCCCATATTGTATAACTACAGAAGTACTGATCTAGTGTTTGAGCCATGTTACTATGATCAGGATCTGAGCACTTTACTTATAAGCCATAATGGAAGAAACCAACTGACCTAGCTATCGGTATGCCTCTTGAAGTCTGCTTATCAGAGATCTAAATGAGGTTATGGAATATTTAGTGTGGAAAAGGAAAGAGATAAAAATTCTCTGTTAAAAACTTTGTTGTGGGCCCGGAAAGATAGCACAGCAGTGCTAGCCTTGCAAGCAGTCAATCCAGGACCTAAGGTGGTTGGTTCGAATCCCGGTGTCCCATATGGTCCCCCGTGCCTGCCAGGAGCTATTTCTGAGCAGACAGCCAGGAGTAACCTCTGAGCACCGCCAGGTGTGGCCCAAAAACCAAAAAAAAAAAAAAAAAAATTCTTTGTTGTAGAACCAAACATTAGATAGGTGAAACTGATAATATTTAGGAGGATGAGGTAACCTATATTATATTTATGAAAAACCATTTTGCTGTAGAATCCTGGAATGTAGGCTGGGACAGAGACTATGTGAAGAGAGGTCATGCCCGGATGACATTTCCTGGAGGGAAATTCTACAGAGGATTCTAGAGAGATTCTACAGAGAGATAGTACAGGGTTTAAGGCACTTGCCTTGCATCCTATCAATTCCTGTTTGAATCCCTGGCATGGTATATAGTCCCCCAAGCTCCTCCAGGGGTCACTCATGGACAAAAAGCCAGGGATAGCACTTCCAGATATGAAACTCACCTCATATCCTCATCCTCAAGGACTGCTTTGCAAGCTTTTCTTACTTGATTTTGGATTTTGAGACACATTAAACTGTGCTCAGGATGGACTCCTGAGCCTGCAATCAGGGATCTGTGCTTTGTGAGACTTAAGGTACCATATGTGGTATTTGGGATCAAACCCAGGTTAATCAAATTCAAAGCAAGTCCCCTACCTACTACACTATCTCTCTGACTCTAGTAGTATAAAGAAAAGTAGTTATTAGGAATACACATAGATTCAACAAGAACAAATTATTCAGCTCAATCTTATCTTATTTTTGTAAAGTTAATATACCAGAATATCAGGATTGTTCATATAAGTATATATAGAATCTAATAGATCACTTTTTTAGATCTTTTGATTCTTCTGGATGAGATGTAAATAGATTTAGAAATAGGGCCATTACAGTCTATCAAAACTGGCTGAAAGATTGAACCCAATGTCAATTTGAATGCATGTCAGTCTAGAGGAAGGATCTTGATGGGTATAATCATGGGCCTTTTTTCCTTGGTCTTGTCTATGAACATATTTGATAATAACTAAAATAAACCTCTCAGTCATATCCAGCAAAAGTTGATTATTTTATAGATTGGAGAATATGATCAGGATCTAAGTGCTTAATAACTAAAAATGAGCTAATTCTAATAATGGCTTGAAAAACTCACAGGTCCTGCACACATTCAATTTGAGATGTATATGTATATATTATACATATATATGACTTATATGATTTGCAACAGTGTTGATGGAGGGAAAAAACAGGAGCATTACTCAGCTTTGAATTAATGGTACGTTGTAGTTATAAGGAGAAATAGAAGAGTGGGGGACAAGGGAGGAAGAGAAAGAGAGAAAAACTTGAAGGAAAATAATTAATGTAATCTGTATTATTAAATTTAGGATTTACATGGAAATTTCAGGGAAAACTCAGCAGTACTCAAAGCTTATTTATGGCTTGGTACTGGGATGAAAGTGGAGGGTTGGCCATAAACTAGACAAATACCTAAACCTCCATAGTATCTTTTGGGACTTTATTTCAGATATTTTCACTTTCAAGTTCATTTTTCTTAGCTATAACAGAAAAAAAACATAAACATAATAATAGTAATTTTAACCATTATTCATCATTTACTTTTGCTAGGATCCATTCTAAACATTAATTAATATTAACCACAACCCCCAAGAAGCGGATCCTAGAGATTATAAAACAAATTCTGAAGAGATTAAATGGTATATCCAAGACAATAAAGGCTAGGAAGCAATAATGCTTAACTTGGAAGCTATGTCTGTGTTTTTCTAGAGCAAGAACATTTATCCTTTACCACAGATTTCCTCTCCAGTAGGAAACTTATACTCTGTATGTGAGTGTGTTTATTTTATGGGATGATCAAATTCTGTAAAGTAACAGAGTCAAAAATAGAATGAAAGAAAGAGATACAAAATTTTAAATGTAGTCAATTTAAATATAGATGACTTCAATATATGTATATTGTCGATTTTTTTTTACTGCTTTTACTTTTCCAAATCTCCCTTATTATGCCTATTTCAATAAAAATAAAATGGAACTGAAATAGGTAGTACATGGAGGAGGGACATTCCAAATGGCTCAAAAAGGCCAAATTAATATGCTGTAAGTGCAATGTAGCACATATTAGAAAAATCGAGCAAACAAAAAAATAAAGCCTTTAATGAAAAATACTTTTTTGTTGTTGTTGTTTGCTTGTTTTGATGGCCATACCACATGGAGCTTAGGATTTATTCCTGGCTGTGCATTCTGGTCTCTCTCCTTATAGGATCACTTGCAGCAGTGGGAATGAACCAGGGTTGGTTGTGTGAAAGACTTAGTGTTGTCCTGTCTCTAATCCTTTAAATAAAATGTTTGCAAGATTCAATATCTTAATAAAAGCAAGAGTGATCTTCCTGTCCTAAAGATGCTAATTCAAGTCTGGAAACCTTAAAACTGTAGTGTTCTACATGGTCATGCTTATAATTTAAAAAGTCAGCTTTTAGAATAAGAGCCAAAAAAAAAAATAAAATAAAACTAACTGGGAACTGGGTGGCTGGTTTTAATATGTCACTTTATAGGTTTTCAGTTTGCTTCAGGGGCCTTATTTTACATACGTGTTTCTAATAAAATATTTATAATAACATATAGATTGATTTGGAATAGGAAAGTAGGTCACCAAAATAATGGTTTTGGTACGAACATTTTTGCAGTACTATGTGTATAGATAGCAAAGACTATCAAAAGAGGTCACATTCATTTGTTTACTTCAGTGCCAGGAGACTCCTGGCTGTTGACATCTGAGCACAGAATAAGTGGTCCCTCCAGGAAATGTCATCTGGGCATGACCTCTCTTCACATAGTCTCTGTCCCAGCCGACATTCCAGAATTCTACAGCGAAGCATTGTTTTGTTTTGTTTTTAACCAGAACTTTTGTTAGTTAAGCCAAATGCTCCATGAAATCAGGAATCATGTCTGTTTTGTTCTTCTAAGATCATATGCTTAATACTCAGAAAACAAAATATATTGAATTAAAGGGTTTACAGCAAGTTTCCCTTTGGTTGTTTAAGTGTAGTTAGAAGTGCTTTGATTTCAGGGTGCTAGAGAGATAGTACAGCAGGTAAAGACTAGATACAGCAGACTCAGTTTCAGTCCCCAGAATCTCAGATGGTCTCCCAAGTACTGACAAAAGTAATTCCTAAATGCAGAGCCAGGAGTAATCCCTGAACAATTTGGGTATGGCCCAAAAACTAAAATAAAAGAAATTTTTTAAAAGAGAATTGCTTTTAAGTACAGAATTAAAACTAATTCCATGTTGTTTGTTGTTATTTTTATGATAGTCATTATATATTTACATATATATATATATATTTGAAACATATTTTCTATTATGGTAGATAGAAAGACCCACTAATAAGGCCTTCAAGCTACATTTTTCTTTTTATTTTGGAGGTCATACTTGGTAGTGTTCCAGGATAACTCCTGGCTCTGTATTCAGGGCCACTTCTAGCAGCCTTGAGGAACATTATGTTGTGGAGATGGAACCCAGGTTGTCTGTGTACAGGCAGGTACCATATTACCAGGTTAGATAAGAAAAGAAATAAATGTTTCTGCAGGCTCTTTAACAAAGTTGGAGGCATAGTAAAGGAACATGGCCAAAATGCAACATTCTAATAAATTTTACAGAGAGTACATTGAATTGCTTCGTTTAAATTATTTTTTTTGCCATTTTACATACTAAAATATCTTTGTGACATTTTCGTAGCTTGCTAGGTGATGAGCATACCATAGTATGCAATAGATTTTCAATAAGAAAATATCTGAAACACAGTTAATGTAAAAAAATAACCATTTTAGGGACGGAGTGGTTGCAAAAGCAGTAAGGCATCTGCCTTACCTGTGCTAGCCTAGGATTGACCGCTGTTCAATCCCCTGGTGTCCCATATGATCCCCCAAGCCAGGAGTGATTTCTCAGTGCATAGCCAGAAGTAACCCCTGAGTGTCATCGGATGTGGCCCAAAACAAAACAAAAACCCAAGAAACAAAAAAATAACCATTTCACTTTGAAAATATGTTTAGATATGTTATGCAAAAACTACTATAAGAATAGAAGGCACTATAAGAAACAAGAAAACAAGAGATTTAGGTTTTAAGGAAGGCAAGAGAGAGAGAGAGAGAGAGAGAGAGAGAGAGAGAGAGAGAGAGAGAGAGAGAGAGAGAGAGTAAAGTGCATGCTTTGCATATGACAGGCCTGGGCTTGTTACCTGGCCTGCTGTATAGTCTCTGATGCCCTCCAGGAGTGATCTCTGAGTGCAGAGCCAGAGGAAAGCCCTAACACAGGAGTAACCCCCAAACAAAACAACAACAACAACAACAGAAACAAATGGCAACTCATTAAATACTTAGAATATCAACTTATAAACATTAAAATTACAGATTTCTAGTCCCTATATCTATAGCATATTAGCCTATAAGTATGGTTTAGTATCTGAAAATCTGTAATACAAAACTACCAATCCAATTATGATCCACAGTCAGGTTTTGAAACCACAGACTAAACACAGACATTAAGAAGAAAGAATAGGGGCCAGAGAAATAGCACAGTGATTTGGCATTTGCTATACACGTGGCTAACCCAGGACAGAGAGTGAGTGGTTTGATTCCCGGCTTCCCATATGGTCCGCCTGAACCGAGCTTGCCAGGAGTGATTTCTGAGTGCAGATCCAGGAGTAATTCCTGAGTACTGCGAAGTGTGACCCCCCAAAAAATCTTTAAAAAAGAATAAGAAGAAAGGTTATGTGTTGCTCTCAACAAATGCAAAATCTACTGGCTTTATAAGTGAAGGTATAAATGTTTGAATTAGAAAAATAAGATGCTTATGATATTAGAAAGCCAAGCCCAAGCAAGATAGTAATAGTAGAGGGAGAATAGAGCAAATGTTTGCAAGACTTTTTAACTTACTTTTAATTTTTGTAATTAGGTCACTTCCAGTGGTATTCAGGGATCACTCTGTTTCTGCTTGGGATACCAAAAACTGCCCAGAATCAAACCCTGGCCTCCCACATGCAAAGTAGGAGCTATATAGCTCAGTTACTAAGCTATCTTCCTGGTTCTACAAGAAATTTTGTAGGTAAATGTGGCAAACTTTGATGACTGAATTGTGAATATACAATACAACATGTTAGCTTGCGGGCCCGGAGAGATAGCACAGCGGCGTTTGCCTTGCAAGCAGCCGATCCAGGACCAAAGGTGGTTGGTTCGAATCCCGGTGTCCCATATGGTCCCCTGTGCCTGCCAGGAGCTATTTCTGAGCAGACAGCCAGGAGTAACCCCTGAGCACCGCCAGGCATGGCCCAAAAACCAAAAAAAAAAAAAAAAAAAAACCAAAATAAAACAAAAAAAAAAACATGTTAGCTTGTTATAGATGTCCCAAAAATGATCACCCGTGTTTCTTTTAATCTTTATACAACTGACTTGTTATATAGTCGACAGGTCAACAGTGACTAACTACTACTGTGGTTTTCCAATGTTCTATTCTTGTGCAGCAGCCGTTGAAAGCCACTATCTTAACAGAGATTTCCACTGGCTAGAAGTTCAAAACTTAATTTTATCAGGGTAGTTTCTATTGAGGCTGCTCTCCCTGACTTACAGGTGACCTTTCTCTCCCGAAGTAATCAACAGGTGATCTTCCTCTGTGCATGTTTGTGTACTTATCTGCTCTTAGAAACCAGTCACACTGGATTAGAATCTATCTCTCCTTAAACTCACTTAACTTTAATGACCTCATTAAAGTCTCCACCTAGAGAGAGAGTCATATTCTAAGGTATTCTGAGGTAGTGGGGAGGTGGTGTGGGTTTGAACTTCAAATGTAATTCATTCTGTTACACTTAACCATAAAAGAAATTAAAGTGCAGACGAGAGCGATTGCACAGTGATAGGGCATTTGCCTTGCATGTGACCAACCCCAGGCAGACCCCGGTTCAATTCCCAGAATCCCATATGGTCCCGAATCCTGCCAGGAGTGATTTTTGAATACAGAGCCAGGAATAACCCCTGAGCACCGCCTGGTGTGACCACAAAACTAAAAAAAAAGATTGAAAGGGAAACTAAAGTAACCTAGTTTTCCATCATAGCTTAAAATAATAAATTGTTATATGTCTCCCCTAAATTTCAGTCTCTCTCTCTCTCTCTCTCTCTCTCTCTCTCTCTCTCTCTCTCTCTCTCTCTCTCTCTCTCTCTCTCTCTCTCGGTGGTAACACTTGGAAGTGCTCAGGACTTACTTTTGGCTCTGGGTTCAGGAACTGACAAGGCTAGGGGACTAAATGGGGTGCTGTGAATCATTCTGGTGGTCCAAGGCAGGCACCTTCCCTACCATACTATCCCTCAGTCTCCTTTTATCTTCCATTTAGAGTTTAGACCATGTGAAATCAAAAGTAGAAGGTAGTTGGAAAATAAGAATATACCTGGAAGGATATTAGATACACTCCATCTATATTCTAAAAATTTAATTAAAAATCTAGCGGGCCTAACTTCATCATAAGGAAAAAAATTCTGGCAGTCCTTATTTTGAACTGTCTCCAGATAAAATCAGAGAGAAGAGCTTCACTTTGTTGAAGGCAACTGAAGAAGTTGCCCAGGAATTCTTCCCATGTATCTTCTTTTGTTGTTTAAAAGGTATGATTGTGTTTACATATATATGTATATATATATATGCGTGTGTGTGTGTGTGTGTGTGTGTGTGTGTGTGTGTGTGTGGTTTTTGGGTCACACCTGGCAGTGCTCAGGGGTTATTCCTTGCTCCAGGCTCAGAAATTGCTCCTGGCAGGTACAGGGGACCATATTGGATGCCGAGATTTGAACCGATGACCTCCTGCATGAAAGGCAAACGCCTTACCTCCTACCTCCATGCTATCTCTCCGGCCCCGTGTTTACTTATATTAGTTGCTTCAGTGAAGATGTACAGGCAACTAAAACATCTCAAAGTTTAGTTCTCTTTATATAAATGTAGTTTATCAAAACCATTTTGGTTTAAGTTATAGAATTCAAACAAACCTCGGAAAAGGATATTTTCTGGATCATGAATCCCTAGAAAGCTTAATAACTGGATTAAGCTCAGAATCAACGTCCCTTAGATTAATTAACCAATACAGTCTTAATCTATTTTGTTATCTTATTTAAAAAAAATCACAAGAATGGACTGGAGAGATACCATGGAGGTAAAGCATTTGCCTTGTATGCAGAAGGTTGGTGGTTCGAATCCCGGCATTCCATATGGTCCCCCGAGCCTGCCAGGGGTGATTTCTGACTGAGCATAGAGCCAGGAGTAACCCCTGAGCGCTGCCGGGTGTGACCCCAAAACAAAACAAAAATCACAAGAATCTAGGACTGAAGATAGATAGGCAGGGCACTTACCAGGTATCTAACTGACTCAGGTTCAGTTAATACTAACAGAACTGATCCCTGTGTACCACTGGCCCCAAAAATTACAAGGACATACCATGATTGGCTAATTTTTGGCCAAGTGCTCACTATTTGACTACTCAGATATTGAAGGTTAAGGGCAAATGCAATTTCTTTAGTTTGTTTGTTTTTGGCCCATTCCCAGCACTCAGAAATTACTTTTGGCAGTGCTCAAGAGACCAAATGGGGTGAAAAGGATCAAGCCCTAGTTGGCTGCATGTAAGGAAAACACTGTACTGGCTGTACATCGCTGGCTCTCTATCACTCCAACCCCAACCACAATTTCTTTATAAAATTTCTAAAAAAAATCAAATGTAAAGGTATTTAAAACTCCTTGAGATTTTGTTGAAAATATCGTGCTTCAAAAAATAAACATACGGAGATTATTTATATTTAAAATTCTATAAGGTCTCCTGAGTACTGCCACGAATGACCCCTGAGCATAGAACAAGGAGTAAACCTGGAGCACAGTAGAATGAAATTCCAGCTCCACAACTCCCCTGCCTGCCCAAAGAAATGCAATAGCAAAAGTATTAGTTCAAACTTTTACAAAACACAATTTTTAAAAAGATGAAAAGGAATGAAAATGATAACTTTAATATTTGAAGTCTTTGTGGATCTGAATCTTGCTCAGTTGCATGCTTTTCTATACTAGTGTGGTGAGTGACTCGTGGCATTCTATCTATTAAAGTTCCTGAAGGGATGGGATATATTGGACTCTCTAGAAGCTATTTTCTTTTGATTCTGTCAAGCACAAAAGGAGCAGGTAAGGACATGTTTAAACAACTTCTATCTTGGAGTCTTTTGACCGCTGAGATTTTATGAATTCTTGTTTGAAATACAATTAGTTTCACTGAGGTTTATACATTTACAGGAAAGGCTTTTCTTTCTTTACTTATACATTTAGACATGGATTTCCTTGTATTACACTAAGGGATAAATTTATTTGTGGGTCATATTAATGACAGGTATATTGCCATATTTATCTCGATGCTAAATCCTTGGCTTTGTTACTTTTATCTGTGCCAGCAAGGACACAAAAAATGAAATTCGTGTTCACAACATTCAGTAAACATTTTAAAGTGAAAAGTACTTCAGCACTCAGCAACACTGCAAAAAATCATAGTCTCCTTTAGGATTGATCCTTAGATTCCAATAAATTTAAATTATCATTATTCTCCTGTTGGAGGTATAAGATTAAAATTTTACACAACTATAACTATCTAATAAATATTAAGTTTTGGATTCTTTGTGACCCAATAATTTCACTTTCAACATATATTCTTTTTCTTCTTTCTTTTTCCTTTCTTCCATACTTGTAATACCTGGACGGACACTACAGCTGGCTCTGTGTTTAGAGGTCACTTCTGTTAGTGCTCAAAGATGATGCAACATCAGAATAATCTCAGTCCTTTGAACTATCTCTTTTGCCCCTCAAAAAATGCATTATAGAACAGTTTCGTGCTTTCTCATTATTGGTCATTCAGATGAGATTATTCTTTGTTGTGGGGGTTGTTCTGTTTGCATTATAGGATGTTTAGAGCATTCCTGACCTCTGTCTTAAAGAAAACAATGTTATCCCACAAGTTATTACAACTAAAAAAAAAAAATGTTTCTAGACATTGCCAAATATCCCCCGGGGGCAAGATCCTTCCTGATGAGGAATCTCTGCTGTGGTTCTGTGAGTGAGCTCAAAAGTCTGGAACTCATGCTTTACACAACAGAAGCCTAGATTGGATTTCCTGCAGTACATGGTTCTTAATGTATCACTGGAAATAACCCCTCAGCATCATGCCAGAAAAACCCTTCAGGAGAGGCCTCTTAAATAAAAACAAAGAGGGAAACAAAATATCTTCCCATGACTCTAGAGAATTTTTTGTAGCTATCTACTTATGCATGTTCAATACTTTTCATAGCAACTCACTGTGTAATAGTAAGATAACAATAATAGTAACAACAATAGCAGGCTGAAAATAACCCAAAGAAATTACAGTTAGGTGCTACAAATAGTTGCTGCTTAAGAACTAAGTATTGAATGGAAAGAAACCCCACAAATGCATGCATTTAATTTATATATTTTACGTGTGTCAAACAATCAATCATGCATTTATATTACAAATAGGTGAGGTAAAATTTGAAGAAAGCATAGAGAATATTAGAATGTTTATCTCTGAATAAAGATGACTGTTAAAGAATCTTGAATTCTACACAGCTAACTTTAAAGATCAGTATAATTTTTATGCTGGTTTGTGAGAGCATTAAGGATTCCTACTTTGTTATTTTTGGGGGTATACCCAACAGTGTCTGGACCCATGCCTGATGCTCTGCCAAGGGCCACACCTACAGGTGCTTGGGGACCATATAGAGGCAATTCTCCCTCTACTATCTCTTCAGCACCATTTCTTATTTAGTGTTTGAAATAGTATTTTTTTAATATCTTTATTTAAACACCTTGATTACAAACATAATTATGGTTGGGTTTCAGTCATGTAAAGAGCACCCCCCCCTTCACCACTGCAACATTCCCATCGTATTTTTAACTACTGTTTTTTTGTTCGTTTGTTTTTGTTTTGGGGCCACACCCAGTGACGCTCCTGGTTATGCCCTCAGAAATCGCTCCTGGCTTTGGGGGACCATATGGGATTTCAGGGGATCGAACCGCAGTCCATCCTAGGCTAGCACGGACAAAGCAGATGCCTTACTGCTTGTGCCACCGCTTCAGCCTCAATATTTTTAACTACTCTTAAAATATCTTAAAAGGGATACAAAGATATAGGTACATGTTTTACATGTAGCTAACCTGGATTTGATACCCCTGTGCCCTCCAGGAGTGATACCTGAGTGCAGAGTGACTCCTGAGTACAGGCCTGAGTAGTATCATGGGTATTCCTCCCCAGAGATCAAAACATACCTTTAAAGAAAGCATTTTAACCTTGTCCATTTTGAAAATAAATAATCTACCTGAAAGGTCTTTCTGCTTATTTAATATTTTGACATATATTTGAACTGATATAAGATGGTAATAATTGATTTCAGAAGTTCATTTAGAATTTTACTTAGGAGTGTTCTGAGATTAAAATAAAATGCATGCTGGAGAAGTAGTTTATCTTGAGCACAGAGCCTGAAATCCAGAGCATCAACCAGTAGGGCCCAATCCAAATTCCTTCCAAACCAAAACAGCAACAATAAGTAAATAAAACAACTAGATTAACGATGCGTACAGAAAGATACCCTGTCTTCAAAAACAATATCTGAGAACAGAACAGAGTTAACTAACCACTTTAAAATCAAGAATTTATTTTAACAATATAATCTAGTGCAGTAATCAGTGCAGGGAATGAACTCCCACTTGTAAAAGCTCATCAATTGTTTTTTGCTAATTAAGATGAATATTATTCCTGTGAAATGAACCAAAAAGTTGTATGAGACCGGAAATCCCAGAAGAAATCTATAATCTACAGGAATAATTGCATGTAATTTTAATTGAAAGAAAATGACTGTTTCTATCTTTGCTTTCTATGAAATCTTACAAGTAATCAAACCTGTTGGTCATATATTTAAGTGCTTTAGTATTACTATCATCTGGACTAAAAAATTGACACATCATATATATATATATATTTCACAACTGTTTTATATATATATAAATGGCAAGATGACTATTGCCTGTGCTTAATTCCAAAGAGGAATTGTTATTATTAATGAAATAAGAATTATTTGTAATTTTCTCAGAAATAAAGTGCATATTGTTATTTATTAAAGACCTAGTTATCACTGTTCACACAATTATGCACTCAATCTTTGTTTATTAAGTATTTAATCAGATTGGAAATAGGAGGCAAGGAAGAGTACACCGAGAAATTTGTTTTACTTAATATCACTTATCTTTAACCTATTATCAAAATTTGATGATGCTTATGATTTCATTTGTTTTATTGTGTATGTGTTTGTGTGTATGTGTGTCTTTGAGTCACATCTCGCAGTTCTCAGGGCTTACTCCTGGTTCTGAGTTCAGGGGTTACTCCTGGACAAACTAACAATATGGAAATGGTATAGGGTACTGGAGATCAAGCGCAGGTTAACCAATGTGCAAGGCAAGCACCCTACTACTGACGAAGTCCCCCACTTGATCTGTTTTTAAGTTTAGTTTTAAAGATAGCTATTGACAATATACATATTTACATTTCAATTCAGTTCACATAATTATTCATAACGGCCATCGTTTGCTACTGTTTTTCGACTAACACATGTAAAAGAATGAACAGCTGTTTCATTTGTATAATAGTTCCTTATTTTGACTGTGATCTTGAGTATAGATAGGTTGATTTTGTTTATTTTCTTTCTTAAAATGTCACGATATGTTAAGTGTACCAAATATATTATAGTGAAAATAAAAAAAAGATTATAAATTATATATTTTGACTTCACAGTGTATCAGTTGAGCATCTAGACAACATAAAACATTAGAAATATAAGTTTCCTTGCACAAAAAATGTGATTTTGGGTTCCCTATTTTTTAGAACAGGCTGGTAGTAGAATTTCAGGCATTATTGATACCTCATTCAGACATATCAAACTTTGATATTTCCTTTGCATAAAAATATGAATAGGTCTTCAGTTGTTATCATTGTTGACAATTGGATGAAACTATCCTTTTTCTGAATTTTCAATTCTTCTTAGCTTTTTTGTTAACTAGATAACTACAAAACAATTTCAGTTATGTGCTATGTAAACAGAGAAAAGAGAATGAAAATGAAGAAGTTTGGAGGCATGAATATGAACAATATTAGGTCAATGCCCCCTGGCAGTGCTCAGTGGACCATATGCTGCAATGGGAATAGAATAGGGTTTTGAAGAATGCAAAGTAAGTCCCTAATTCTACCCACTTGTTCTCTAAAACTATTAGCTTTTACCAATAAAGCTGCAAAACAGATGAGCTATAACTATAATTTTTTATCTGTTTGTTTTTGGGTCATATGCAGCAGTTCTCAGCTCTGTGTTTAGGGATCACTCCCAGAAGGTCTTGGGGAGGCATTTGTGGTGCAAACCAGGGTTTCCCATGGGCAAGGAAATATTCTTAACCCCTATACTCTCTCCAGCCCTATAATTTATTTTTAATCATAAGTTTTCACTATATATACTTGAGAAGATATACTTAATCTCAAACATATTCTATTATACTATTATATTATTATTAATAATATATTAATAAATTATTAACATGGTAAAGAATGCAAATAATCCTTTGCTATCATTTTATGGTTAACATGCCAGTTTTAATTTATTTATTTTTAGATAAATAAATCTTTAATTGAATTGCCATGAGATACACAATGACAAAGTTGTTTGTGGTTGAATTTCAGTCATACGATGTACAACAGCTTTCACCAGCACAAATTTTTCTTTGATCTCTCTCTCTCTCTCTCTCTCTCTCTCTCTCTCTCTCTCTCTCTCTCTCTCTCTCCCTCTCTCTCTCTTTCCCTCTCTCTCTCTCTCTCCCTCCCCCCTCTTCCATTCCCCCCCCCCCATTTTTCCTTTTAGACACTTATTTGCAATAGTTGAAGTGGATTCATGCATGTTACTCTTTCTCCTTTTAGTATTCAGGTTTATGCAGGAATCATTTCCAAATATTGTCATAGTGTTTCCTTCTTTGTCCTAAGAAAATTCCCCTGCTATATGTGGCAGGTTATCGATCAGACTGCTCCTGGCTCTCAACTCTATTGACTCTGAATATGAATACTGTACTATCTTTTTCTTCTATATTCCATAAATGAGTGCAATCCTTCTAAGTCTGTCCCACTCCTTCTGACTTATTTTGCTCCACATTATATTCTTCATATCCATATATAAGTAAATTTCATGATTTCATTTTTTCCTAAAAAGCTCCATAGTGTTCCTTTTGTAGCTATACCACTGTTTCTTTCTTTCTTTCTTCTCTTTCTTTCTTTCTTTCTTTCTTTCTTTCTTTCTTTCTTTCTTTCTTTCTTTCTTTCTTTCTTTCTTTCTTTCTTTCTTTCTTTCTTCTTTCTTTCCTTTCTTTCTTTCTTTCTTTCTTTCTTTCTTTCTTTCTTTCTTTCTTTCTTTCTTTCTTTCTTTCTTTCTTTCTTTCTTTCTTTCTTTCTTTCTTTCTTTCTTTCTTTCTTTCTTTCTTTCTCTCTCTCTCTCTCTCTCTCTCTCTCTCTTTCTTTCTTTCTTTCTTTCTTTCTTTCTTTCTTTCTTTCTTTCTTTCTTTCTTTCTTTCTTTCTTTCTTTCTTTCTGTTTTTGGTTTTTGGGTCACATCCAGTGGCGCTCAAAGTTACTCCTGGCTCTGCGCGCAGAAATTGTCCCTGGCAGGCATGGGGGACAATATGGGATGTGGGGATTTGAACCACAGTCCCCATCCTGGATCAGTTGGTTGCAAGGCAAACGCCCTTCCACTGTCTTCTTTCTACTGCCCAATACCACTGTTTCTTTATTCACTCATCTATTCATGGGCACTAGGGTTGTTTCCAGATTCTGGCTATTGTGATTAGTGCTGCAGTGAACATAGGAGTGCAGAGGGCTTTTCTATATTGTTTTTGTGCCCCTAGGGTATATTCCTAAAGAGTGGTATTACTGGATCATACGAAAGCTCAATTTCTAGTTTTTAAGGAATACCCATTATGTTTTCCATGTGTATCATTTTAATACTTGCCTAATTGTCTATCATATCTAACTTTCTGCATTTTATAAAAAGTAATGGACCTTGGGGGCAGGAGACATAGTACAGCTGATAAAGCATTTGCCTTGTACATGACTAACTCAGGTTCAATCCCCTGCATTCCAAAAGGTAGCCTGAGCGCCACCAGGAGTGATTCTTGAGTGCATCGCCAGGAGTAGCATCCCTTAAATATGGAACTTAAAATAATTTTGCATGTTAAGTTTCAATGATGATATTTAATGGTAGATGACTATGATTATGTAGAAGGTATTTTCTTTTTAAATGTATGAGATTGTTTTCACTATGTAACTAGCAGTGAGGAATTTTCTCAAATATATATATATATATATGTACACAGTTAATTAAGAATAATACGCTGTTTCAGACAGTCTGTTATTCAAATAATATGATTATAAAAAATACTTGTCTATTACAAGAATTTACAGAAACTAAAGAAGTATGACTATCAAATTATCTTAGTTTCTACTGCTTTGTGTACATTTGTAATGTTTTTTCTCCGCCTCTTGTGTGATGCCAGTTCTCTATCTCTTTGATGAACAAGCACACATCAGATAATGTATGTATTTTGTGACTTTTCTTTTTAATGGTTGGTTTATTCAAAAATAACTACTACTACTACTACTACTACTACTATTGGAAAAACAAACTTTATAAAAAATGAATAACTTATTTAGAAATATAATTTACGGGCCTGGAGAGATAGCACAGCGGTGTTTGCCTTACAAGCAGCCGATCCAGGACCAAAGGTAGTTGGTTCGAATCCCGATGTCCCATATGGTCCCCCGTGCCTGCCAGGAGCTATTTCTGAGCAGACAGCCAGGAGTAACCCCTGAGCACCACTGGGTGTGGCTCAAAAACCAAAACAAAACAAAACAAAAAAGAAATATAATTTACATTGACTTTTTTATTCAATAATTTTTATTGTTATTTGAGTGGTAAGGTGGTTATGAATAAGATTAAAATTAAATATAATTTTTTAATTCACAAAAGCAAAGATAAAACATTACATGTTTAAACAAAATCACACTGTAGTTAAGTTGCATAGGATTCACTTCACTGTTAGTGCTTTAAAAAACAAACATTTTTAAATTGACAGAAGCTACAACACCTTGGCCAAATTATAATCATTTATTATATAACAGTAAATATTCCAAGGACGCATTCATCTCTACACCTCTCCTAAATATATACATCACAGATACTTTTTAATTCTGCTTCAAGAATGCAAGGGATATTTATTTCTATATTTGTCTAGGTACTAGTATATATTTAATATATAATTTTATATATTTAATGATATATCCAGAAAACAAAATATTTAGTACACCATGTTTAGCAAAGAAAGCAAAACCTTAAATTTCTTCTGAGTGCTCTTAACACTTTCAGTGAGAAATTTTTGGTGCTTATAGAATTTAAACATAACATTTATTTATTTTAAGGATATGTTATGTTATAATTATTAGATCACTTAATGCATTTATCAAATGATGTCTCACTTTTATAAAGTTTTACTTTTTCTTATTTGCATTCAGTACTATCAAATATAAAAAGAACTCTTTACTTACCATTCTGCAAAAGATGAAATTTATCATTGTGCCAATAAATACCCTAGAAAGCAAAGAAAATATTATTATTTATTATACCTTCATCCACAGGGATCCTAACTGCCAAATATAATACATCAGCAGAGAAACAAAAATGAGGTAAATCTATTGCAGAAAATACAAATCAATGTTTTAAGAATTCTTGAATGTGTATTACAGTACTTTGTACAGAGCTTCCTTAGAATTAAACAATTGTTATGAATAGTGTTCTCAAATTCAGGAATAAACTATATTATTTTCCATAAAATATGTACAGCAATGAGAAAATGTTGTCAATGTATGTTTTCTTGACTTTTTTTAAGCTCAGTTAAAAGCTTTATTGCTATAACAAAAACAGCTATTCCTAAGATTCTTTAAGGATAAGTTGACCTTTATTTTTATTTTCTGAATTCAACATTTCTGACCATGACTTCCATTTATAATTAAATAAATTTCATGTTTGGAGACATGAACTAAAAGTTTGATATAAGAGCTGAGAAACACAATTAAGAGTTGTGTTGCCACATTTTCATACTAAAACAATACTGTTTGATTTGTCTTATGTTTTGTTGGTTAAATATAATCTTACTTCTAATTTTTGGTTTTGGAGGTCACTTCTATTAGTACTTAGGGTTTACTCCTGGCTCTGTGCTCAGGTTTCACTCCAGACAGTACAAAGAGTAACATATGTGGTACCAACTATTGAACTCAGGTTAACTGTGTGCCTTACCCATTGTACTATTTGTTGAGCCTTAAGAGTAATTTTTAAAAATTGTATAATATCATAGGTATTAGACAAACCTTTATTTTTCATTTTTTGGAGGGCCATTAATTGATGGTTTCAGGTGGGGGTAGAGGCTTGTGTCTCTGGAAATTAATCCCAGGGCCTTGTACCTATAAGGCATATCCTCTGGCACTTAGGGCATCCTTGGCTGCAATAACATGAACTTCCATGTTAAATAATTAGTGAGGGCCAGAGATGTATCTCAGTGGATAGAGCTGCCTTTCATGTGTGAGGCTCTGGTTTCTTTTTTTTTTTTTTTTTTTTTGGCTCACACTCAGCAGTGCTCAGGGGTTACTCCTGGCTCTGCCCTCAAAAATCGCCCCTGGCAGGCATGGGAGAACCATATGGAATGCTGGGATTTGAACCACTGACCTTCTGCATGAAAGGCAAAGGCTTTACCTCCATGCTATCTCTCCAGCCCTGAGGCTCTGGTTTCAATTCTCAGTACCACACACACACACACACACACACACACACACACACACACACACACACACACACAGGATGTGTGACATTACACTCTGATGTCAAAAGTGCAAAACAACTTTTCTTACCTGTAATAGTACGACTAAAAAGAACATGTTGAAATATAATTAAATATGTTTTCCTGATATCTTGATAAGTTATGAAGTTTGCTCATTTCCTGTTCCTTTTAATTGTTTTTCTACTTATTAAAAATTTAATTGAGAAAGCCTGGGGATGTGTCTCAGCAGTAGAGTGCCATATAAGTATGCTGTTGCAAAATCAGTCCCTGACACTAGTCCACATCAATCAGTGCAATTCTCTCAGAAATGTCTTTAGGGATCCTAGGCACCACAAGTGTAGCATCTGCAGGACATTACAACCAAGTGTGTAAAGACAATAACCAAAGGTATAGCTTCCAGATATCACAACTACAACCAAGAGAAAAATGGAAAATAACAAAAGAGAAACCAAACAAAAAAACTTTTAGAAAAAATGTACTAAATTCAGCTCACACAACTGAATCTAAATATGTAAACCTATTTTATTTTTTTAAAACGGTGGAGGAGTTGGGATTGTCAGGAGTGTTTTTTTTTTTTTTTGCTAATATTCAGGAGATCATGTGGGAGCCAAGGATCCAAACAACATCGAAGTCAAAGCGCCCTTATTCTAGAAAAGTGCCTTGCCTCCTCTGTTATCACTCCAGCCCAGCCATTTATTTTATTTTTGGTGATGACATTTTATACACTTTGATATCATTTTCAAGTAAAATAATTTGTTTGTTGGTTTTTTGGTTTTTGGGTCACACCCGGTGGAGCTGAAGGGTTTCTCCTGGCTCTCCTCTCAGAAATCGCTCAGAAATCCTGGCAGGCAAGGGGAACCACATGAAATGTTAGGATTCGAACCACCATCTGTCCTGGATTGGCTGCATGCAAGGCAAACACCTTACCACTGTGCTATCTCTCTCGTCCTCTATTTTTAAATAAAATAATTTGAAGTTAGAAAGCAATATAGTACATAATCTGAAATCATTATTTCCAAAATAATATAATAGGAAATAAAAACTATCTAAAACTTCAAACTACAAACATGAATGAACTTACTTTACTGGCTTTTTATTAGAGAATAAAATTAAAAAATGACTATTGGAAATGCAGATTCTTTACCTTAGCACAAGAAATAAACTTAAATGTTTTAAAAAACTTGAAAGTTTTTTAAAAACTGCTAAGTTTTCACATACAGAAAATTCCTTACTTTTTATATACTTTTACTGCTAAAGAAATGTTTGGTTAGGAAAAATGTTTGGTCTGAAATTATGAAATGATTCAGCAATTCTCATTCATATAGTTTCTTTTAAGAAAAATATTTATATTTAATCACAAATATTAATAATTCAACTCCAAAATTATACTTAATGCTTTTAATGAAACCTTTAATAAAATTAGAAACTTAAAATACTATGTGATGAAGCTTATTACTAAGGACTTATTAATAAAGCTTTCTATATCACAACTCATATTCATATTTTCTAAATTGCTAAGAAATTATGCTTAAACATGAGTTCCTGAAGAGGGCAGCACGTTCTAGATATTATTGAATTTCTAGTTCAAATATGACAGCTATGGCTTTAGTATACCTTTTTTTAAGAAATAAAAGAAAAATGGATTTTTTTAAAAGTCTGTTCCCAGGATACAATAAACCTACAAAAATTCTATGGATTTGCAGACCAAGGTCAAAATTGTATTTGATTATTAAGAGAGAACATTCAAATTAGACACCTAAAGCAATGTATTCAGAAAGGGAACAACAAAATCTAGTAAGGAGACTTTTTATGAGGAATGTGTTTTATCTTAATACTGTAGATAACTTTTTCTATTGATAGTACATTGACTGTCAAAACTACCAAAGGGGGTAGATTTAATTATCTCACTTCTTGCACATTTCATCTCAATTGCTATGGCAACATTCAGTTGCCTAAGCAGCAATGCACACTTTAATCAGATATTTTCTTCTCATTTTTTTCTATGAGTCAAAACGGTAGTCAAATTTACAACCAAGTCCTGATGAATCTGATAACACTTCTTACAATTTAATGGGCAACTTGCCTCCACCTACACATATAAATATTGTCAGAGATGTTTGTAACTATTGAATAAGTATAAGGCTTGAAAAGAATATATGTATATATATCCAGACTTTTCTACTTCATTGATTTTTTTCTTCTTTTGCTATTTCTGCCACCATTTCTTTATTAGAAGATTTTCACCAACTCAAACTCACTCCAGTAAGTCTACCAAGGGTCACCTGACCTCAATAGGAGCGCTGATGAGTAAAGGAAACAACGGACAACATTCAAATGTCAACTCTCCTCAACAAGCCTGTTGAATTATTTACCTTTTATCTGAACATACTTTGGACTGGCACATCAAAGAGCCTTTTCTAGTTCTTGAAAGCAGGTAAAAGAAGGAAGAAGAATAATGAAAGTCCAAGGAAAACTTGATACGGAAAATGAAAACCACCATAGACATTGATTTAAACAAAGCTTCAAGCATGAGGAAACGTTGCTCAAGCTTTAGTAATGCTTCACTTTTATTGAGAAGTGAAAGCATTACACCTTAAATTGTTGATGTCACTTGGGTGACTATCAACCATTACACTGTTGAATATATAGCTTTATCATTTTTTTGCAAAGACAATAGAAATTGCTAGTATTAAATTGCTATTACATATTATATAAGAGTATTCAAGCTTTCTTCACTCTTGTCTGATTTTAAGAGTGTTATTTGGAGCTGGAGCAATATCACTGTGGGTGGGGCGTTAGCTTTGTATGTGGGCAACCCGAATCTGAACCCTGGCATCCCATATGGTCCCCCGAGCCCACCAGGAGTAATTTCTAAGCACAGAGTCAGAAGTAAATCCTGAGCACCACCAGGTTGCCCCCCAAAATAATAAAATAAATAAAAAGTATTATCCAACTACATTTTGATCAGTTTGTAATTTTGCAAAGAGAAAATATAGTTTAATTTGAAACTATATAATATATACATACATAAATATTATAAAAACCTGTAATTAAGAAACAAAGTTTTCTAAAATCTTCTTGTCAATTTTAGTGGATACTGAATGTTTATTTAGAAAGCAAACATAAATCCAGGATACATTTTTTTCTGAATTTCTGACAATTTTCTATACCAGTAACTGACAGTATTATTTCAGCATGCTTTTCAATCACTATTTAGTACCGCCTAGTAAAATGTTCATTAATAGAAGCAATCAAAGGATGCTTTCTGTAGCTAGTCTGACATTTTAATAGGAATTTTTAGATTTTATCTTAAGTATTACAGATGACAACATATAACAATCAAAAGTCAACCAAACATAAAAAAAATGTTTAAAATATAGGCTTCTACACTTTTAACTTTAAGTGATCTAAGTATTAGCAGACAGATTTCAAAATGTGGTTACTGAAAAACTAACTTGCCATTAATGATGAAGTTTGGAAAATACCTATAGCCTTAAGAGTATCAGAAAATGCCCTTCAACAGACGAATGGCTAAAGAAACTGTGGTACATATATACAATGGAATATTATGCAGCTGTCAGGAGAGATGAAGTCATGAAATTTTCCTACACATGGATGTACACGGAATCTATTATGCTGAGTGAAATAAGTCAGAGAGAGAGAGAAAAACACAGAATGGTCTCACTCATCTATGGGTTTTAAGAAAAATGAAAGACATTCTTGCAATAATAATTTTCAGACACAAAAGAGAAAAGAGCTGGAAGTTCCAGCTCACCTCAGGACGCTCACCACAAAGAGTGATGAGTTTAGTTAGAGAAATAACTACATTTTGAACTGTCCTAATAATGAGAATGTATGAGGGAAATGGAAAGCCTGTCTAGAGTACAGGCGGGGGTTGGGTGGGGAGGAGGGAGATTTGGGACATTGGTGATGGGAATGTTGCACTGGTGATGGGTGGTGTTCTTTACATGACTGAAACCCAAACACAATCATGTATGTAATCAAGGTGTTTAAATAAAAAAAAAAAGAGTATCAGAAAAAAAAAGATGTAGTTTAAATGGAAGTTTAATTTAGATAGGGAAATCGCAAAAGAGAAAACACAGATCTTTTCTTTAAATATTAAAAATATACTTTTATTTTTTTATTTTTGTAGTGCAAGAGTCTAAATTTAGGTTCCTACATGGGAAGCATCTACTCTACTCCTGACTAAATCCTGGGCTTCTAAGGGACTTCTTATATAAAGCAGATAGTGATAGAATCTTAGAAAATCAAGGAGTCGAAGAGGAGCAATGTCTGAGCGAAAGGCCAGGAGTAACCCCTGAGCGTCAACTGATGTGGCCCTAAAACAAACAAACAAACAAACGAAAAGAATCTTAGAAAACCAAGACAGATTGTAGACGTTACAGAGAAGTATATTCAAGCTCACTTTTAGAGAAACATTGCAAACAACTTAAATGTTTGCACAATAGCACAATCTATGAACTGACAAGCACTTTACTGAGACATATTTCACACACTGTATGCATAGGAACACTTAATTTTCTGTTACTGCAATTTTGGGACATATTATAGAAATTACTAAAGAACCCCCACCACCGTCACCACCACACACACAATTTTCAGTCTGGTCAGTCAGATGAGTCCCGTGTTAATGAATTTTTCCAGTACCCATGCTTTTTTTATGTTGGAATGGAAACCTAGCAATGATCTGCAAACAGCAAATTCAGCAGCAAGTTTGTGAATCTTCCCTAGAAATATGGTTTAAATAAGAAAAACAAACAGTTCTTAGTGAAGAGTAATCTAAAATTTTCACAGAGACCTGTAAATCGGTGCTAACTGGCATTCTTTAAAGAACCTTAGATGCAAGGAGTCAGTAGAGGTGAAGAATGAGTTCCTCCTTCAGTATTGATTTGGCTCTACTACCTCAGGCTGGGGAGCTGCCAGACAAAGGAATGTATAGGTTAGACTCACATTTGGATGAAAGGGAGATTATGGCACTATCGTCAAGCTCTATATTCACTTAAGAAATAATTGCTAAATTAAGAGTCGAGCTTTTCTGCTGTATCTAGAGAAGTTTAAAGTTGAAAATTACACAGAATTTGTGCATTCAGGTGTGAATGTTCTTTTCCAACATGGCTGTGTAAGATAGGAAGGAACACTGCAAACTTCTTGAATGTTACAAATATAAGAAAATGGATGAGGGGCCGGATAGATAGCATGGAGGTAAGGCGTTTGCCTTGCATACAGAAGGTTGGTGGTTCGAATCCCAGCATCTCATATGGTCTCCCGAGCCTGTCAGGAGCGATTTCTGAGCATAGAGCCAGGAGGAACCCCTGAGCGCTGCCAGCCCAAAAATAAAAAAAAAAAAGAAAGAAAGAAAAGAAAAGAAAATGGATGAAACTTGAATCAAAATAATGTGCGTTTTAGGGTAACACCAGTTCCTCTAACGTTCTAATTTGTTAGTTCTAAATAATGTTCTCACTTATTTTGACTTGAACATTTCCTCACTGGACCTTTTCTGAAAATCACACTGTTGAAATCTAGAGGTTCATCAAAGATCCTCGATAATATTTAACCATTCTATACTGCCGTGTTGTTCACGAAAGGGGAGGCATTTTAAAGAACAAATATGTTTTAGCCTCAAAGTTGAAGGGCTGTTTTGCAACAATGCCACTTTAAAAGCTATTAATTCTCAGTCTACAGAGATAAGGAATGTTACCTGCTTCGTTTAATATATTATCTCCCTTAACCCACCAAGTCTCTTTAGATCCAACCTATACTTTAACTTCTGTTGTTTAAAATTCCACCTGCTGAGTGTTTGCTGGCAAATGGTCTCAAAACACTTTTCCAAAATACTCACCCACAAAAGGTTTTACTAGCCAATTCCATTTGGTTTGCTGTGTTCTAGCAAACAGTCTCTAGTGAACACAAATGTTAGTTACAGAAACAAACTTCATGGCACCCTGCAGGAACTTTTTGATCCAAAGGCACTACTAAACCTAAGTGTCATTGCAAATTCATAGCAAAAAGAGCAAACAGCTGCATTTGTGCAATGATTGTTCCATGTGTGAAAACCTAGCCCCCACTTGAGATAAAAGACTGTTTTCAATCAACACGTATTTTTGTGCCTATCACAACTAAAACTCAGTCAGAAAAAGAAAGATAAAAACTATTTCTATAGTCTGCTATTTGTTAAATGAATGAAGAAAGACAAAATGTTCACCTTACAGTTGTTTTATAGGATTGTGAAATTTCTGTGAGTCAAAACACCATCTCTCTCTTTTGTTTCCACTTCATGCTCCAAAATGATTGTATATTTTAACTATTTTATATTTTCTTCATTAAATGGGGATAAGGAGTAAGGATAAAGCCTTACTCCTGGCGTTGTGCTCAGAGATCGCTTCCAACAGTGCTCAGGAGGTGCTGAAAAATTGAACCCAGGTGCAAGGGAAGCAATTAAAGACAAACTTGTCATTTCTCTCTACCCCCTAGATTTAGTCTTTGAAAGCACAGATCATAGTTCTATCCAATATGATTCTATATTTACTCATTTTTGCTTGTGAAATTTGGAGTATTTCTAAAGAACTATTACTTCTCTGATTATGAGCTTAAAGAGAGGGCAGGGAAAACTTGCGTTTTTGTTTACATTCTTACCAATTCAACACTGCTAACCACATTCCCTCAGCATTTTGAAGAACATTATTTAGTGAATAATGAAGAAATAATAGATGGAATTAAATGTTGTTGACCTAAATACAAAAAGCATTCATCAAGGTTAACCTGACTATTTAGTTTGAAGGAGTTTAGTTTGATAGGATCACAGGCCTTTTTCACTGGCCTACAGATTGGATTTATATAGTAGATCTAAAAACTATGGAGTACAAAGCATGTGCAAAGGATTGCTTGAGAAGCAGAGATATAAACTAAAGGAGATCTAAGAGTAAGCATAAGTTCTGTTATAGATAAGTGATATCTTTTGGTTTAGATTAGTGGTTATGCAGTGGTAATGCATGTTAGTGGTAATGCAGTGATTTTTAAATTTTTAATTTGCATTTCTGGAAAGATTGCTAAACTGGAGACTGTTATTCTCGATGAGATTATCTATTTCTAACGTGTTCTCAAGAGGTTGTGGTGCGGTTACCATACTCTAAATAGCAAGACTATAGAGGATCCTTGAAGCTAGATATTTGTTGGGTTTGACACAACAGGCATTGAGAACTTCTCTATGGCCTTTGGGGAGATTAGTGTGACAACTTCATGAAAAGCCTGCTAAATAATGAGCAGAGATGTAGTAATAGAAAAAAAAAAAAAAGAACTGGGAGAATTTTCTAAAATGTATATTCATATATTTTAGAGATCTGGTGCTCAGTTACTTTTTGATTAATTAGTTTTGTGGACATGGTCAATTCAAAAGCACTTTCTAATTGGACTCACTGACTTTCTGAAAACAACTCTAGGTAGAGCACATGAGGAACCCATGAGTGTTCTTTTCCTTCTTTCCATCTGGAAAAGCTGTATCCATTCTTAAAAATTTTTTGAAGTGTTCCTCTGTTGTCATACTATAAAGTTATAATTATGCCTTTCTATACAGCTCTCAAACTCTAAAAATATTTTATCATAAAGTTAATAACTATAGTAATAACACTGAAATTAGTGTTTTTGAGTGTTCATTAGCAGTACCATGAACATTGATAAATTATATAATTAATTCCTTCTTAAGATTCTGAAAAAAAACAGTAATTATCATCACCATTTTAAATAGGTATTTTCCATAACAACAGTTGTTACCAAATATGTTAATACCAATATTCAAAGAATACTTAATCAAAATATATGATAAAAAATAACATGTTGATGATGATGGTTATCAGGATTTGGGCCCTACTCAGTGGTCCTCAGGAATTACTTCTGGATCAGAAGTCCAAATTTACTCCTGGCCATACTCAGGAGAACATCTGATACTAGAAATTGAACCCATGCCTTCTTTCTATGCAAGTATATGTCCCAGATCTTTGAGCTATTTCCTCTCTGGGATTTCTGAGGGTTTTATTTTGAGGGGCACACTCAGAATTGCTCAGGGGTTACTCCTTGCTCTACACTAAGGAATCATTCCTCATGATGCTCAGAGGACCATAAGGGATGCCTGGAATTGAACCTGGATCAGAATTGTGCTAGACAAACATCCTACCCACTGTAATATTGCTTCAGTCACACGGAATCTCTAACTTTTTTGTTTTTGTTTTTGGGTCACACCCAGCAGTGCTCAGGGGTTACTCCTGGCACTATGTCAGAAATCACTCTTAGCAGACTCAGAGTACCATATGAGATGCCAGGAATCGAACTTTCTGCATGCAAGGCAAATGCCCTACCTCCATACTATCTCTCCGGTCCTGAAATCTCTGATTTTTAATGTAGTTTTCTTTTATCATAACATATTTATACTGTTTCTTGATCTGAAATCATTCTGATGACTAAGAATTAGTGTTTCCTATACTTCATCTACTACTTTAAGTAATTTTCATGCATTGCCTCAATTAATTATAGTAATTACCCTATAATCCCTCATTTTGCATGTGAAGGAAATGAGACATAAAAAGATTAACCAGGGCCCGGAGAGATAGCACAGCGGCATTTGCCTTGCAAGCATCAGATCCAGGACCAAAGGTGGTTGGTTCGAATCCCGGTGTCCCATATGGTCCCCCGTGCCTGCCAGGAGCTATTTCTGAGCAGACAGCCAGGAGTAACCCCTGAGCACTGCCGGGTGTGGCCCAAAAACTAAAAAAAAAAAAAAAAAAGATGAACCAATTTGTTTTGGTTTCTATCAATATAGAGCAAAATAATTGTATTTTGAACCCAATATACAGTATGATTGATATTAACCTAACTTGCACTCAGTAACATGGATTTGTGTATTTTCTTAAATTAACCTCAAAAGTTTCTTCAAATCTTAATATTTGTGGGAAAAAGTAGTCAGCTTACAAGTTAAAAAGGAATTTATGAAGTCCAAGAAGACTTATTATTAGTTCTTAGTTTTTAATAGCATACCACTATGCTTAACCAAGAGGAAGTCCTTAGGACTGTGAAGTATTGATACGTGGCACAAATTATTCTAAATGAAAGACCAGTAAATCTCAGATAATAAAGGCCCCCTATATTCCCTACTTTTCTAGTCTTACTCTAAACCTCTCACAACCAACTCATTCAATAAAATATCAATAATATTCCCCAGACTGGAAGTGGCATATTCCAAGACAATCTCCTTATAATGTAAGTTCTTTTTATTTTTAGGTTGGGAAAAGACTGTCCTCTTTTTGTTATCCCTTGTTAGGAATGAGCATAGTAATAGCATACTTCCATATATGATTAAAAAACTTGTACTTTATTGACCAACTAACTTAGCAAGCAAATAATGGTGAAATATTTTGTTTCATTTCATTGTTTTAAAATCCTCATTTAAATTTCAATATCTAAACTCTACACTAATAATTTTATATTACGCATTTGATGTTTTTTTTAAGAAAGTTTCCCAAGCACCCACTATACACTTCACAAATTCAACTTTGATGGCACTTCATGAATTTTCTAGCATTTTAACTATGGTTGTGATTATTACACACCCAGCTATTAACAACATTGAAAGATGAGATATATTTCTACACTGCTTCTGATTCTTCCATGCATGACCTGTATAGTCAGTGCCACATGGAATCTACTTCATGTTTATGCAGGAGAGAGCCCTGTAAGGTAATATCTGCTATCATGTTTGGAAATAGTTATAATGAGACAAGTAAATGTAAAACTATTATCTGTCCACAAATTACTTCCACTATATGTTTATGTCCCATTTACAGAATCATCCATTTTTGTTTAAAAAATACTCATTGATATATTTAGCACCTATTATAAATAATTGTCTCCTTCCTGCTAAAGCAAACATAAAGGCTCTTTGTATAAAACAAAACAGTAAAATCATTACACAACCATCAGAACCAAACATTTGGTCTTGTTTCTACTAAGACTCATGCAAGATATAAATGTTCTTTTTTTACAATATTGTTTTCAAAACCAGAAGTAAGCCCTGAGTACAAACCATGTAATCCTAAAATAAAAATTAAAATAAAAACTTTCAATCAATAACCAAAATACACAAGTAACTTCAAACTTGCATTTTCTCTACTTATTTTTTAATGAGGTCTGGACGAAGAGGCAAACCTGGCGGCACTCTGGTGTCACTCCTGGCTCTGCTCTGAGAAATTCTTCCTGGCCAGCTTAGGAAAACATATAGGATGCCAGGGATCAAACCTAGGTTGATCACATTCAAGGCAAACACCCTATCCATTATTTCTTTGTGTGTGTGTGTGTGTGTGTGTGTGTGTGTGTGTGTGTGTGTTTTGGGTCACACCTATCAGTGCTCAGGGGTTATTCCTGGCTCTAGGCTCAGAAATTGCTCCTGGCAGGCACGGGGGAACATATGGGACACCGGGATTCAAACCGATGACCTCTTGCATGAAAGGCAAACGCCTTACCTCCATGCTATCTCTTCGGCCCCTGCCCATTATTTCTATATATCTCTACACATGATAGGATATAATAGCTGCAATTCAACCAAAAAATACCTGATACTATTGAAACATTAAAAGTTTCCTTGCTTTTGGAGGAGGCCAACCCTCCCTGCTCTCTAGCTCCTTGGGGACTAGACTAAAAGTTATCTGCTTTGCAGCATGGATGGAAAGAGATATAGCCCAAGTACCATCACTTGGCCATCTGTAACCCTGACCCTGCTAAGCAGTAAGCAATGAGTAAAGGATCTTGCTTGTGAGACAAAGCAGAAAGGAATGGATGTGCAACTGTCAGACCAGCCCACATTCTGGTTATAAGAAAATTATCTCTGTGTCCTTAAATTTTGGTCTCTGATTCTCTCAATAAAATTTTGTACAGCATTAAAAAGTAATAATAAATAAAAATAAATAAAACCCCACAACTTCTCCCTGCTTTTAAACTTCATTGAATGAGCCTAGGAAAGCTACAGGAATATTTATTAAGTTCTCAACTACAAACCTAACTAACTATACCATGGATGGTAAATCTGGATGGAAGGGAGAAGTAACAGCTCTGTAAACTGGCTGGTACAAAATATGAACACTGAGTTACTTACAATCCACAAGACAAAGGTTCTATTACTTTAAAGCTTTAAAGCTACATTCCCTGCTCTGTCTTATAAATTCATAAATATGATTTATATTTTAACGTAGATTTATACTTCAGGGGGAGTAATATTATCTGTCGCAGGACTATGATGAAGATTAAATGGGATTGTAATCAAACAGCTCACAAAGAGTGTGTATTAAAGCTGAGCTCTGTTGTAACTGTTTTCATCCACTTAATCTTTGACACAACACTATTACATGAAAGTGCCATTTCTGTAGGTGAAAAGAATTGAACAGTAGCAAAATTACATTTCAGCTTAATACTGCTATTTTTCTCATCACAACACATGAGGAAACTGAGGAACAAAATGGTTAACTTGCCTAAGGAAAATTATTTCCACCATTTTACAATTTATGATCAAGAAAAAAAATAAGTGGCCTTTCCAAGGGTACACAAATATCTTTCTCAGAGTTATAAATCAAGAGAGACTATATCTGCTACAGCACTTTGTAAATTTCATAGTACAAAAAACCTATATTTGTTGTTAATATAATGATATCTTCCCTTCCTAGCTACACACCATATCTTTTATTCCCCTATATCCAGAGAATGATGCTTCTATTTAGCAAAACAAAAGTATTTTTCTACTACTGAGATATTTCCTCTCTAAACTGGATGACTCATTGCTCCCTTGTTTTTCATGTTATCAACTCAACAGCAAATTATTATGGTACCAGAGTACTTTGATTTGTCCCAAATTATTTCCTGTACTAATCTTGTAATAAATTAGGTAAAAATGTTGTTGGGGATAAAATTAAAAAATCATGAAACATTATCATCTCTCAAAAAATTAGGCAAGTATAATCTTCAAACATAATTTCATGTCATCTTACTTGGGCTGGAACCAGGGACATTTTAGACATATATATATATATATATATATATATATATATATATATATATATACACATATATGTGTGTATAGTATATATACTATATACTGCATATAGTATATATATATGTATGTATGTATGTGTGTGTGTGTATAATCTTCTGTGAAAGTAACAGGAACCTAAATTGGGACATCTGGTTATTCTAATTTGTTCCTCAGCACTATTTCCATCAATATTTCAGATACCAACTTGTAATAAGTTGGGCACTTTGAGACATTTTCTCGAGCAGCATTTTGTATCTGTGTGCACTGTGATAAATCCAAGGGAAATATTTGTCAGTCAAGGGGTAGAGCCCACCAAGATATTACTTAGGTACAGACTGTAGTGCCTTTCCAAATAAGAATTTAAATACCATTGCTTTTTTTTTCTAATCATGACACTACAATACAACCAAAACAGTTTATCTTTATGGCTCACCTGCGCAATAAAAGTTCCTGATGGTGGCTACCAGTGTCTGGCTTAGGAAACAATCTGTATTCAACCAGATTCAACCACTCTTTAAAACCTCTGCCACTAATTACCTGTGTGATGTTGGACAAGTTGCTTCACATCTCTATTCATCAGTTACTCATTTGTAAAATGAGGAATGTATTAGTTTCTACTTTATATAATTTAGAAATATTTTAAGTGGAATAATGTAAAGTACTACCAAACAGGATCATTTTTTAAATGGATATCGATTTCTCTTGTAATTTTGAACATATCTTAATTTAACATTTAGAAACACAAGTGCTTTCAGGCATTTATAGCGTACTTAAACATCCATTATGAATTCAAGCTAATTTTCTTAAGAACTAATTCATCATACTCTTGCATTTATCTCATTCCACTTTTGTTTCCTAGCTGTATATTTAACTTCCCAACATTTATATACCATCAGTTTTCCAAGAATAAATATCAGTTTTCTCTTCTTTTGCTTCTATGTTATAATGCATTTCATATTTTTTTTGTCCTTACACTTATTGGTAACTGCTCTGTTATTAAATTAGACATGTTACTAACACAGAGTTGCTATGTTAGGTGCTTTTCAAAGCACAGAAAAATAACCCTGAAATTAAAGCTGATAAACCAGAGGCACATACAATGGCAAGTGAAAAGCCACTCACTAGTATATACACACATACACACACACACACATATATATATATATATGTATATGGAGTTATATATATATATGTATATGAAGTTACATACAAAGGGCAGAGCACTGCAGGTGGATCTTGTACATTATAGCAAGGAACTTTGCTATCAAATAAAGGGAATAAATAAAAGAATAAAATGAAACCGAGTTACAAGTCACAGTATGTTAATAGAAGTCTGTTAGCTCTGATTTTTTTCTTCTCTTATTGAACCTTTTAATTACTGCATTTCTAGTGCACTTACATTTACCAGTAGTTCTCTTTTTTATTCTTCTAAGAATAGTTTCTAAGGTACATCCTATAAATTACCCCTTTCCTTTCCCTCTCCCTCTTCTCTTTAAACAATTCTGAGAAAGAGAGAGGGAGAAAAATCAAACTGTAATTTCCAGTAACTCCTTTGGATTAGTTCATGTGCTCCCTTTAAGAAAAATCTTTAACTGTCATTAGCACTATGCTTTCCTGCCCCCATTCTTATACTTGCCAATTTATCAGCTGCCACTACTGCTGCTAACCTGTCTTTCTTCTTTCTATTAAAGCACCAACTCTAGACAAACAAACCCTCTCCATTCATTCCCACATTCTTTACTTCTTTAACTTGTTCTAATTCCAGGTTTCCTCTAAGGACCCTCAATTTTAAAGCCCTTCATTAAGCTGGCCAAAAGTACTTCAACTTTGTGTTTCTTTTTACTCTGCAAAAGGCTACCTTTCTCCACAAACTCATTTATTCAAGTTTTGCTTGTTAACTTCCTTACCTCTTGCATGACTCTTTTGCAAGGACAGAGACTCTTTTTTAAGTTCTCTCGAGCTTCTGAAGAATCATACCATTAGAATAAGTAGATTTTAGTCCTACTACTAAATTAGTCAAACAATTTAAGAATTGACATTGAAGTCATTCGCTAGATGAAATGTCCACAAATAACAATTCTAAAATTGTGAACCAAGCAATTGGTTGAAGACTAAAAAAAAAATTGTAGTTACGATGACTCCCTGGAAATTTAGATATATGAATATTATGATTGGGGAATTTTGTTTCATTTTTGTGTTACACCCAGCAATGCTCAATGCTTAACCTTGGCTCTGCACTTAGGGAAATCCTCTGGGAGTTTTCAGGGGATCATATGTAACCAACCCCTGAAATCCTGTAAGGTGAGTACCCTATCTGCTGTACTATTGCTTCAGTTCCTAAAAATATTTTATCTTGCAAAGATTAAGACTGTTTTTTTTTTGCTTTTGGCCACACCTGGCTGTGGTCAGAGTTTACTCAAAGCTCTGCACTCAATGATCACCCCACTTGGCTTGAGGGGGCAATATAGAATGGTGGGGATTGAGCACAGGCTCAATCCTTACCTTACCTTATTCACTATCTCTGCCGTCATAGAGATGTTTTGGTTTACTCATTTATATCACAAATTTTCCTGATTTCTCAGTGCATTGAGAGCTTGAATGATAATCAGTTTTAACAGTAATATATCTCCTTTCTAGATTTTACTTATGGGCAAATTATTGTTTATTGCACTTGTTTACATTATCAAACTTTTCTCATAATGCCATTCATAGTCAAAAGTACAAGACGTCAAATGCTTGATTCTAAATAGGGAATTCAGTGCCTTCAAATTCAACCAGAATAGTATGATTATACTAGGATGGATTTGAAAAGTAAAATGTTTTCATTTCCTTTTCAGCCTTTTGCATTTGTCTCTAGAAGAACAAAAGTTCCAAGCGTTTGGCAACCTGAAAAGAATGAAGTATCCTTTTGTTGGATGGCAAATCTTTAGTGACTGAAGTTATTTATGATTCTCAAAAAGTCCAACTACATTTAGATAATTATGTTATGTTGTTGTTGTTTTTTAAAGACTTTTGTTTTTGTTTTTGGGTCACACCCGGCAGCGCTCAGGGTTTACTCCTGGCTCTATGCTCAGAAATTGCTCCAGGCAGGCTCAGGAGACCATATGGGATGCCGGATTTCGAACCACTGTCCTGCTGCATGCAAGGCAAACCCCCTACCTCCATGCTATCTCTCCTAAAGGCCCCTAAAGACCCTTTTTTTAGATAGTTGGAACTGATCACTCTCAGCAAGAATTCAGTGCTAAAAGGAGAGGAAGTGAAAAGCAAGGCATCCCTCCACTTTAAACAGTGCAAACCACAGTGCCAGAAAGGGGTGGGTGGAAAGAGGGGGGAGGGAATTGTACAGAAACAAGAGACATTGGTGGTGGGAAGGGTGCACTGGTGAAGGGTGGTATATATTCTATGACTGAAATCCAATAAAGAGCAATTTTGTAATCATGTTGCTTAACTAAAGTAATTAATAATTATTTTTAAAAAGAACTGGAGAGATTACAAGAGATAAATATCTTGACTTGCATGAGACTGATCAGGGCTTGATCCCTGGTAACTGTCCAAGCATAGCTAGGAGTGATCCCTAAACTCAGAACTAGGAGTAAGCCCTGATGTGGTCCCCAAGCAAAACAAACAAAAAAGTAATTAAATTGTTTAAATTACAGAAAGACCAAAAAAAAAAAAAGATGAACAAAACATGCTACTAATAATTATGGTAGGTCTGAGGCTAAAATATGGTTGTTATTGTTGTTGTTTTTCCCAAATCCTGGCCCACTTATTTTTCTTATTACTTTAACTTCTTTAGAATTTTTTAAAACCATATATATTTGTTTTTTATTCTCCTCTCTACGTTGTTGCTGATCCATCTGCAATAACTGAGAGTCATATACACATTATTATTTCATGCTGCTCAATGGGTCTTGCACACTTCAGATATGGGGCTTTCACTAACTTTACTATGGTACTCTGCAGATTACATTCATTTGGTTGGCACTTGGCATCCCAAACAGGAGTGCTGAAGGGAAGGTATCAGGAAACTGTATGTAGGGAGAGTAAGAGATTTAACTATGGCCTCAAACCCACAAAGCAATTGCTCTACTACTCAGCTATCCTTAGTTCTCACAATTTTCTTTTTAAATATTCACATGCTAATGCAAACATATGCAGTAAAACTTAAGAGATTTTCATACAAAGAATAAATTATGCACTGAATTTATGGTTATCTTTGTTTTTTTTGTTTTATATCGCTCATAGATAATATATTTGAAGGCAAATTAGTTTTATTTTTAAGTTCTTGGCAAAATTGGTACATTCCTTTCTAAGTGCAATTTTTGAAAAAAAAATAATATGTAATATTTTGCATTATACTGGTTAAAAAGCATGTATAGTTTCCTTTGGGGGAGGTGGTTTGGACCACACCTAGTGGTGCTTAGGAGTTACTCCTCACTCTGTGCTCAGAAATCGCACCTGGCAGGCTTGGTGGACCATATGGGATGCCAGGAATAAAACCAAGTTCTATCCCGGGTCAGCCCCATGCAAGGCAAATGCCCTACTGTTTTGCTATCACTTTGGCCTCTATAGTTTTATTTCTAATTGAAGTGCATTTTGGACTTCTGAGGCATAATATCAAATAAATTCAAATAATTTTCATCTTTATTTTCAAATAATTCAAATAATATTAAATAAATTCAAATGATTATCATCTTGATTTTCACCTGATTGAATATTGAAGACTGGTTTAGAAATATATAAGCATTGGCTTCAGTTTATTTCTCTTAGAAAAATGTTTTCACTTTCTAAGAGAAATCCAGAGGTTACTAGTGCATTAGCTTTTGGGGAAACTTTTTATTGGTTTGTGTAAAATCCATATCTACTTTTAAAATTTAAATGCAAATGAGGGGGAGGTAGTGGGGGCATTGTTGATGGGAATGTTGCACTGGTGAAGGGGGGTGTTCTTTTTATGACTGAAACCCAAATACAATCATGTTTGTAATCACGGTGTTTAAATAAAGATATTATTTTAAAACTAATAATAAAAGTAACACCAGTAAATTAAAAAAAAGGTAATACTAGGAATTTAATTGGATATATCTACTATATTTTGGATGATCATTATTACATTAAGCTTAATTTCAAGATCTGGGTTTTGAAATATTAAAACTATGTCTTCCTGAACTAAATTTTAATATCTCAGTGGTTAGTCCTCAAAATGTTAAAATACACTTCTTCCAAAAGAAATCTGTTTCCTAAAAGTAAGATAACACTAAATTCGAAGAAAAATATAGAATTACTTTTATGTGCTTTTTCTGTCCTTATAATATACTTTTCTATTACTGCTTACATTTTTTGTTCATTTTCTATATCCATTTTTACCTCAGTCAACTTTATTTCACTCTAATTTTCTTTACCCTCATTCTAAAACCTGTCCTTTTCTTAAAATTCCCTTGTCTCATCCTCACCTAAGATTAACCTCTGGCCTATAATACTGGAAAAGGGGGTGAGACCATTCAGTGTTCTAGAAACATAACCCTCTGGTTTGTGATATATATATTTTTCCACATGAATCCTTTCTTTCTGTGGTAATAGAAACCTTTTACCATGTCTTTTTCCATTCTGTTCTATAATCTATCACTCTGCTTTTCTACAGTCAACTTGCAGGTTTTGACCCTCCTCCTCTATTACTCTCTTTGAGATCTGAACCTCTTTCATCCCTTTTGCTATATTGCATGCCTTTCTCTTCTTAAAAGCTCTCTACTTCTGTTCATAGCAGGTGATCCTCTAGCTACCTCGTCTAGGGAGGGGACTTAGAGGAGAAAGCCCTCCAAATAGTTTAACTTTTCAATACTAAATGTGAATGTTGGCAGGAGTACCAAGTAGCAAGCCTGTACAGTACTTATTTCAGCCTTGCTAGTATTATTCAGTGAAATTTGGGAGGCCAAAATGCAGTGAAACTGAAACAAATATTTCCCAAAGAGTTTGATTTAATATTACAAAAATAACAAAAATTTAAAGATATAACTTATATTTATTGGATGTCTGGCTATTATTTCAAGTCCACAAATGAGTTGCTATGTCACACTTGGCTACTAAGATACTAAGTACAATTGAAGTCATATTCAAGGATGCTAGAAACTTACTCTACTGTGTTTTGGTTTAAATAAACTCTGTAAATATAGTTTTCTATGTAGTAGTATCATGCACTTATTAGATATTAAAAATTCCTGTTGAATGGACTTAAACTTAACATTAAGATTTTTGCCAAATAATTATATGGAAGAAAAGTTTTTAAACATGTTCTCTTTTTATCATAACTTTATCCCAAGAACTTTTTTACTAAGGAGTTTTGCTTGGCATATTGGGTTATAATAAGTATAAATTTTTTGTAGCTGAACACACAGAGTTCAGACCCTGCTTTCCCCAAAACAGAGCTTTCTCTTACCTCCACCCACCCATTTTGAGATATAAAGACCCACTTGGGCCAGCTGCACTTTGGGGCCAGAGCAATAGCATAGTGCTAAGGCATTTGCTTTGCCCGCAGTCAACACAGGACAGACCCTGATTCGAATCCCGGCATCCCATATGAAACCCTGAGCCTGCCAGGAGTGACTTTTGAATGCAGAGCCAGGAGTAACCCTTGAGTGCCGCTGGGTGTGACCCAAAAATTAAAAAAAGACACACCTGAGCTTGATTGGCATTAGATGAGAACTTTTGTCTGATTACTTTTGCCCTGCTCCCCTCCCCCACTAAGTGAATTGGGTCAGTTCAACAGAAAGGAATAAGAAAAGCAAGATAGACTTCAGGGAAAAAAGCATGGGCCTAGAGGGCTTCCAGCCTCTTGGACTGATAGAGTCAACTGTCCTCCCGTTTTATTGACCAGACTCAATCCACCTGGGAGCAGGTGGGGCAAAAGTAAAATATGAAGGTAAAATGGTTTGATGGACTCTATCATACCAATAATAATTTATTGAGTACTTGCTATTGTTAATGCTTATAATGATGGTTTTACTTTTAGCCTCCCAACACATCTATCCCCATTTCACATAGGAGGAAACTGAGGCATCTTTCAGTTTGCCTAAATATTTTGCCTAAAATCACATAGTAAGTGGTAAAGTCAGGAATAGAGAACCCTGCAGTTTGACTTCAAAAACTACTCTCAATAACCAAAGCTGCCTTAGGATAACTGAGTGAATTAATTCAACTCTTGTTGTGTGAGATTGTGGTTTTGTTTTTGTTTTGTTTTCTGTCTGCCAGACTTGTTTCACTGGATTGGTTCATGCTGAATAGATTGCCTTGTCTACAGGTGCCTGTATAAAAGGTCTTTTGTTCTGAAGCTCTTTAGCTTGGCCTGATTATTTCAAAAGCAAAAGCACCAGTGGTCTCAGGAGGGCACTAGGCCACAGGTCTCTGGAGCAGGAGGTTTATAGAAGCATCCAGTGGAGTGACAAGATAATTCAATTCCTGTTGGCTGGACTCCTCCTCCTACCAGATGAATTGTTGTGAAGATAGATAATGATAATTTAGGTCACCAGGTTAAGGATTTCAGGTAAACAGTACAGAGTTCAGGGCCTAAGGTGTGGTCAGGACAGTATGAGTAAAATGAGGTCGGACACTCAGGCTTTTGAATGCCAGGCTGCATCCCGAAAACTGGATAGAAAAATCAACCACATTCAGGCTCTGTAGCCTGGGGAAAGGTCAAACCACTGAATGACCAACAGAAAAAGAATACGCCGTTATATCTGTCTGTTTTCTGCAGTTCACCCTAAATGCCATAACAACCTTTTGGTGCCTATCTACTTACTTTTTCTCTAAATTCTTGATGGAGAACATAAGGGGTAGAATCTCTGTTTCAGAATTATGTACTTACACTCGTTCGAGGTACCTTTACAGACTTGTTGAAAAGATTCACATTTTATTCTGCTCTTTCATTTCTCATTCTGCTATTTGCTCTTCTGTTTAGCATTGTCTTAAATGATTGAGAGTCAAAGTGAGACTTAAACTGAAGAGGTTTTTCTATAGTTTCAATGTGTAATGCTGTACTATCGGGCCAGAAAAATAATTTTTTCAGTCATGAGTATTAGTGTCCTGTGGAAGGGAGATGTTGGTTGGTATATTATTTGTTAGTTCAGAATTCAATTTTGACCTAAATTTAGATTTTTTCAAATTGTTTGGCACTATAAAGTCATAATTGGGCAATGTTGACATCTTTTTTGCTTTGTAGGCTACACAGTTTGTTTATTTTATGATACTATTATTTATTTAATTTTAATTCTGAGCCTGTTCCAATGTATTTTACCAGAGTATTTCAAATCATCTGGGTTTCAAGTGCTTAGTTCTCAAAGTTTACTTATGTTCAGGATATCAAAGAATAGTTCAAAAATTGTAAAAATAGATTTCATGCAGTAAATACATTTTAAGTTATAAAATATGGTCATCTCCTAGTTTTGTAGCTCTATATAAAGAAGATATATTTACTGCTTTAATTTAAAAAATTCTTTTGGGGGCATCACATCCAGTAGTGCTTAGGACTTATTTCTGACTCTGAGCTTAGGGATTCCTTCTGGCAGAACTTAGAGATCACCAAATGCTGGGGTTTAAACCTGAGTAGGCTGCATGCAAGGCAAGCACCCTATTCACTCTACTATCACTCCAAACCACACTGATTAAATTTTAAAAGCCAGATGTCCCAGTTTTCAGGATGACACCAGAAATCCCATGGCTAGCTTCCTATTGGTTCTTTGGCCAATTTGTTTCAGTCAGACATGGTGACAGTATTATAGGCTTTTGGGGAGATAGAAATTAAGTGTATAACCCACACTTGTAGTACATAAATGAATGCCAGAAAAATAATTTCTTTTTCATGATTTAAATATGTTAGAAAAGTTGACAATCCTCATGTATAAAAAATATATCAGTTTAAGCTCTAGTGCAGAATTGAGATTGAGTAGGTTGGTGTAGGGATACAAATAGAGATGAGGAAATATTATGAATGGATGGGGCGAGAATAATCACATGAAACTCTAATTGCCATGTGTATCCCTATAATTAACCTACTTGAATTCAGTGATGACTCATGGCTTTATGCATGATACAAAGAGTCATGAGCAGCAAAGAAGAAACCAGGTTACCAGCACAGAGACTAGATCTAAGGGAACTCCAAGTTTATAAACTGAATACAGCTTCTTAGGCCCATCTCAAAAGCAAGCATATTCTTGCCCAACAATAAACTAAAGGAACACTGAGTTTAGCAGGGTTTAGAGAAGAATTCTAATTGACATAATTTGTTTAGAAGAAAAAGTTGACCTTATTCTTCTGCCTTAGATTCAGGATGGTGCAAGGGCAAGGCATCTCTACAATATCAAGGGAATCTATACCTCTTCCAGTTGCCTCTTGTTCTTCTCTGTATATGCTTCCATGGGCAACTGCCTAAACTCAATAAATTTATCTCTTTAGTTTGTATGAATTTCTAAATAAGGTCTCATTACAGTTGCTAAATACATATATCCTATGGGGGGGGGGATACAGTTTAACCCAGAAAATGTGTTGTAGACTGAACTACAGAACCCAACATTTATATATTGAAGTCCCAACTCCCAATCACTCCAAATGTGGTATTTATATATAGGACCTTAAATTCATAACAACGTTAAAAGAGACACTAAGGGTGAAATTTCTCAAACTTAAGTCATAATCTGAACACAAAGAAGACATCTGAAATGTGCTTGAGCAGAGGAAAGAACACTGTGTAAGAACACAGTGAAAGACTGCCTATCTTTAGACACAGGGGGAAAGTCTCAGAACAAAATAAGCCACCAGGTGACACTTTGGTTTTGGCCTCTAACTTCCAGAACTGCAGAAAAATATATTTTTGTTATTAGGCTGGTATGTGGCATGTCAATAGTGCAGATCCAGCAAGCTAACAAATGCATAGATATAAAGATTATTTTGCTTTCTTTGTGTCTTTAGAATTTGGGAAGTTCATAAAGACTCGATAGTCATGAATCTGTGTTGTAATGACCTTGCAATTTGAGAGAAGCTTGTTCAGATACTTCTGAGTAGTAGAGGGATAGTAGTAGAATAGTATTAGTGTGTAATTCTTAGTAGTAGATTAATAGAGTACAGTAGGTAGGGCATTTGCCTGGCATATAGATGACCCAAGTTTGATTTCGGGAATCTCATATGGTACCACAAATCAGCCAGAAGTGACTTCAGTGTGCACAGCTAGAACTAACCCCTAAATATAGCCAGGTGTGACTCAAAAATAAAATAAAATAAAGAGTACTAGAAATTTCTTTAAGTCTTTATTATGATTTTTTTGTAAAGTGCCATTTCTTTTGTAAATTAAATGTTTTATAAATTATAATTTATAAATTAAATGGTTTACAAAATAAAGTAAATTCCAACAATATATATACATCTCATTTTTATTAGTCATTTTACTTGTATTTTAAGGCATCTATTCTACCATGTTCCATTCACATACAATAAATTTTATACTTTATGATTACAAGTCTCATGATCAATCAGCGTTTGGACTCTTCATCTATTAATTTATGGATTTAAAAATAACCCTATATTCCTAAGTGTTATCTTTTTTTAAACTAGTCTATGATTAGCACAGCTGTTATTATAGTTTATTATTTTAGTGGTTTTATAAAGAGTTCTGTAATTATTAGGAAAGTGTTAAACCTATAGTATGTTTTAAATTGTCATTCTAGTTACTGTCATTTCCATCATTAAAAATGAGCAAATCTGGGGGCCGGAGAGATAGCACAGCAGTAGGGCATTTGCCTTGCACGTGGCCATCCCAGCACAAATGGTGGTTTGATTACTGGTTTCCCATATGTTCCCTGAGCCTGCCAGGAGCAATTTCTGAGCACAAAGCCAGTAGTAACCTCTGAGCACCGCTGGATGTGACCCAAAAACAAAAACAAACAAACAAACAAACAAAAATAGCACATCAGGGAGCCAAGATATAGCACTGGAGGAAAGGTGCTTGCATGTATGCAGAAAACCTCAATACTTCATGTGGTCCCATGAGTACAGCCAGAACTGACTCCTGAACACAAAGCCTAGATTAGTATCCCCTCAAATGACTGGGTGTGTCTATCCTTGTCTAAACATTATATTAAAATAGCAATGAATAAAATAATACTGGCATTCAAATAATATACATAAGCAATTAACAATAAAAATAAACAAGAGTAGCATCAAATTCTAATAAGAAAATAAGAATTAAATAAGCATACAGTCTTATATACAACCTTAGCAAGAGCAATTTCAAATTTGTTTCTTTTTGTTATTTGTGGCCACACCCAGTGATGCTCAGAGGTTATTCCTAGCTCTGCACTCAGTATTTCCTCCTGACAGTGCTTGGGGGACCATAAGGAATGCCAAAAATTAAACTTGGGTCATCTATGTGCTAGACAAAAGCCCTACCTGCTATATTATTGCTCTGGCCAGCAATTTGAAACATTTCTTTTGATTGACATACCTAAAGTCCCTGTGAAAACATTAGCTAGTGCTCTAGGGTGGATCTCTTTTAACAATAGTTGGCAGCAGGTAATTATTATTCTCTTATTTTACATTGTTCTGCTTCATGGTGAATATGATGAATAAGTGATCTATTAAATTTGCTTCCTTTTGAAAACAGAAATTTCTCACAGTTTTCATAATTTACATGCATTTGCTATGTTATTGGTAATAAATATATCACTAAGAAAAGCCAGGAATTCAAGCATCTATGATATTCTAATCTCTATACCAAACCTGAGCATTTGAACAATACACGATAGCATCAAAATTTGAGGGGCTTGATAGATTGTTTTGATCTAAATTATAAGATCTACAGAGCTAGGCCTCTCTCTTTACCCATTGTATCCCAAATGCTTAGTTCAGTGCTAAGTACCCAGAGGTGTCATAAATAAGGTTAATGAACAAACTGTAGAGTATATCACCACTCTTCATTGAGAAAAATATATTGATTATTTATCAATAGTGATAAATAGTACTGAATATTGTCTGGTCAAGTTAAAACAAAAAATACATGTTTCCGGGGACTTAAGTAAAGAATTATTAATATACAGATATGGGTCAAGCATACCCTCACATCTATAGAATAGGGAAGTTATATAGTAACAAAAAATATCACAAAAGTCTGACTGGAGCAGTGGCACAGGCGGTAGGGCATTTGCCTTGC
This sequence comes from Suncus etruscus, assembly GCF_024139225.1. Lineage (NCBI taxonomy): Eukaryota > Metazoa > Chordata > Mammalia > Eulipotyphla > Soricidae > Suncus > Suncus etruscus. The sequence goes on along the minus strand of NC_064851.1, from coordinate 34,240,112 downwards.
ACGTACTCACCTAGGATGGACCGCAGTTCGATGCCCTGGTGTCCCATATGATCCCCCAAACCAGGAGCAATTTTTGAGTGCATTACCAAGAATAACCCCTGAGTGTTACCATGTGTGCCCCCCACTCAAAAAAATACACAAAAGAACTGGGAGATACCTGCTCCTCTGCATTGCCAGTTATGGCCTTGAGGCTTCCTATACTACTAGGCCCAAGTAGCATCCTTGACTAGGATTGAGGACCTGGGCACAGAACCACCAAGTTGCACCATCAGGCCTTATGAAAATGGCACTGTATCTCAGGCACCCACTGGAGAAAACTCTTAATTACCCATACCCCCAAATCAAAAAGCATAAATCAATTCAGACTGAATGGTATTAAATGCTATGAATAATGGAATACAAACTATTAAAAGATGACGGAACATTGAAATTGCAGTAATTATAGGAAATATATTAAAAATGGAATGTATTGTGAATAAAGAAAACCTCTTATAGTAATTAATGTTTAAATAATATTTGAAGAAGGTGAAGGTCTCATTTGGTAAAGAGAAGTACAAATTTGATACATTAGAAAGTCACTATATAAATGTTCTGAAGTATCTATTTAAAATAAGAGAAAAATACTCTGTGCTACATTAAAAAAATAAACCCATAAAACAAAGAGGCATTTAAACAATAAAACTTCATATAGAATATGGGCAAATGTTCTAAGAATACATTAAATATAATATACTAGTTCATTTCTGTAAATAATATCCTTGGGCCCTAGCAGGAGAAGCTGGCTCAGATAATGGCTTCCTTAAGTCAAATTGTGGCACTTGCCTACTCAGGTCTAGTTAATGATCTTTCAAAATCTAACCACTTTTGAGTAAGTTGTTGAGGAAGTACTAAAAAGAAACAAAACAAGATTATTGCACCCTAAGGTAATACACTTATAATTTTACCCTATATCAATCATGGGAAAGTAATTGTAATACCATTTTCTCTAAAATCATAGTCTTTGTGTGTACATTAGAAAAGTAGGGGCCAGAGAGATAGCATGGAGGTAAGGCATTTGCCTTGCATGCAAAAGGATGGTGGTTCAAGTCCCAGCATCCCATATGGTCCCCCGAGGGACCAGGAAGATTTCTGAGCTTAGAGCCAGGAGTGACCCAAAAACAAAAAAACAAAAAAAAAAAGGCAAAGAAAAGATAAAGTAGAATTCAAGTCGATCAATGTAACATTGAGTAAGACTAAAACAACTCTAATATCTGAGTCATTAAGGTAAGAGTAGATTTTATACAAAGAACATTTTCTAGATCAGTGGTCTGATCTTGTTCAAAGCAAGGAAGTACTACCTGTTTGATAAGTAATGTGTGCTGGACTTATGTCTTTGAATAAATATATGTGGTATATATTTTGTGAATCCAAATTTCCTTTATGAATATTTCTGATCTCAAATATATCATAAAGTGCAACTTCATAAGCTGTGGGAAAAATTCTGTCAATTTGCTTTAGCTAGTAAAAACATCTCAAAAGTTAGGTATAATATATCTCTTTTGCTATTTATCATTTTTCAAACAAAAGGAAGAAGGCGATTATTCAACTGTGTTTTCTGATATAATATAGTTCTTCTAACTGGGAAAGGTTAAGGACCACCAAGCTAGACAACTGCTTAGATCTGTGCTGACAGTTGTGACTTTCGGGGATCATAGGATTAAAGAGCATCTTTGCAGATTTAACATCTTTAGCTGTCTTTGTGATTGATGCTCATCATGGTGACCAGAACCATGAGGAGACTATCCCCATCAGTCATTAAGGAAGGCTGTCATGTCATGCAGAGTGCCACAATTTGAGTACTTATCTAACTAATGGGAAACAGCAAAACTGCAATATGGCCAATTGTGTGAATTTAGTTATATATCGTATACTATAAGATTTTATGGTCAAATTCATAAATGTCAATAACAGACATGACTTGATTTAAACAGTTTATTGTTTGTAGGTATAACTTAAGCTTCATTTACTTTAGATTTTATTGTTTTGGTTGTTGTTTTTCTGTTTTGTGACATATATCATTGTGCTCAGGGCTTACTGTGGCTCTGCACTCAGGAAATCACCCCTGTTGTCTCAGGGGACCATATGGAATGCTGGGGATCAAACTTGAGTTGGTAGATTGCAAAGCAAGCTCCCTACCTGATGTGTTGTCTCTCTGATCCAGTAATTGACTTTCTTTCCTCAAAATAACCTTAATAAAGATTAGAAAATTAAGTTTCAGAAAATTCATAAGTAAAAAAGAGACTATGATATAGCTAACCTATTAAGATTGAAATTAAAACAGAATTGAAGGAGGAAACTATAAAAAATGAAATTAAAATGAAATATGGAAAAACTAAACATTACTAATTCAAATGCATTATTTTGCTTTCTACAGAGTATAATGCGTTGTCTCAAAAATGCTTGAAATATGCCATTGGTAGTTCTTTCCACTTATTCAATTTTTGCAAAGTCAGACAATTTTGAGAAAAACAGTATTGCACGCAAATACTTAAAATTGCTAGATACAACATCCTAGTTAAATATAACTACAAGAAAGAACCTACAGTTGGTAGAACAAAAAATAAGCTTGTTGTTTTTGATTTTTGTTTCTGTGAAACTAACAATCTTTGTCTTGAACAAATGCAAAACATTTAATTGAAAAAGTATAATCTTTTTTTTTTTTTGGGTGGGGGGTGTGTCACACCCGGCAGTGCTCAGGGTTTACTCCTGGCTCCATGCTCAGAAATCGCTCCTGGCAGGCTCTGGGGACCATATGGGATGCCAGGATTTGAACCACCGTCCTTCTGTGTCTAAGGCAAACGCCTTACCGCTGTGCTATCTCTCGGGCCCCGAAAAAGTATAATCTTAATTCTTTTTTTTGTTTTGTTTTGTTTTGTTTTTTTGGGCCACACCCGGCGGTGCTCAGGGGTTTCTCCTGGCTGTGTGCTCAGAAATAGCTCCTGGCAGGCACAGGGGACCATATGGGACACCAGGATTTGAAGCAACCACCTTTGGTCCTGGATCGGCTGCTTGCACGGCAAATGCCACTGTGCTATCTTTCCGGGCCCTAACCTTTATTCTTAATTTAAAACAAAATTTTCAAGTCATTACAATAAGTAATATTTTAAATGATAATATGAGACTTTTTATAAAACTCTATGCTCAAATTAGATTAGTGAGTTATAACATAATCATTCTCCCAAAATAAGATTATGATTATCAGCACAAAAATTGCTGATAAGTGACATAGATCTTTTGGGATGTTGACTATCTTCTTGAAAACAAATTCTACACCTATAGTGGTACTACCTCACAGTTGAGCAAAGTGATACATCCTGTTAAGTATAGCAGATTTATCTGGGGACAAACGGAGAAGAGATATTTGCTCCAAATGGGTGAATCTTGTTTTTCCTGAGAAAATTTGAACTAGAATACAGTTACTTGGTTACTGGAATAGGAAAGGGATCTGAAGCTAGAGAGCTCTGACTCAGGCACTGGAACAGAGATTGCATGCATCAGGGACCAAAATAGTAAAATGGTCAGGACATTCTTTTGCATGTGTTCAACCCTGGTTGAATGATCCTAGCACTGAACACTTTCAGGAGTGACCTCTGATCATAGATGTAGAAATAACACCTAAATTGGTTATGGCCATCCAAATTCAAAACAAATCACAAAACAAAAACATTCTCTTTTTTTTTTTTTTTTTGGTTTTTGGGTCACACCTGGCAGTGCTCAGGGGTTATTCCTGGCTCCAGGCTCAGAAATTGCTCCTGGCAGGCACAGGGGACCATATGGGGCGCCGGGATTCGAACCGATGACCTCCTGCATGAAAGGCAAACGCCTTACCTCCATGCTATCTCTCCGGCCCCAACAAAAACATTCTCAGAAGGAAATAGCTCTCTGAAATGTTCTTGTTCTTTTTGTTCTGTTCATAGTTCTTTTCATTTGCATCAGAGTATCCCATTATGATTTCTATAAATTTTCTTACATCTTTTATAATAATCTTCTCAAAAGAAGTGCAAACACTTTTCTTTTGGGGGTCACATCAGGTGGTGCTCAGAGTTTACTCCTAATTTTATGCTCAGGGATAATTCCTGGTGGGGCATAGAGGTGCCATATGAAATGCGGTTAGGCCATATACAAGGCAAATGGCTTATATGCTGTTCTATCTCTATAGTTATTATTAACCTAGTTTTTATTAGCCTATGAGTTATATGCAGGAACTCGGGGGAAAAGACAAGTTTTGGGAGAATTTAGAGGTATAGTTTAATATTAGTAATTACATTTTTTAAGTATTTGGTAACACTAAATCACAATACCTTATATTTATATAAACTTTATGTTAAGTTACAAAATGAAATAAAATGTGCTTAATAACTTCTCTTAGCCTTGTAGTTTTCTAGTGAACTGAAATATGATTTCCATAAACATAATATTTCTATTACATTTTGCTTAGTCAAAACTTTTAGATTTTGAGAAATTCAGCCAAAAATAGGATACAAGTTTCTTATTCTATAGACTTTGTTTTGTCTACGTAAGCCTGATTTGACACAATTTGTATTTCTAGTAGAAATAAAGAAGTTAGAGGAAAAACTATAATGAGATGCCATCTTCTATCTAGAAATTGAAAAGAAACCCACGGTTAATCTTACACTTGATACATGAATGCCAATGGAAAACATACCAAGACTCATTCATTAAACACATATTTGTTGAATGATTGTAGATATCAAAACTGTTCTAGTCACTGAAATTCAGCAGTGACCAAAGCATCAAATTTATTATTGGTTCTTGACAATGCAAGTAATCATCATGTCCATTGATTTACACGTACAAGGCTCCATGACTGAGCCATGTCCTCAGTCTTATAATTTTCTAAATGTTTTTAATGTATATCTTTTGAATATATGTTGCATTTTATTTTATTTTGTGGTTTTGGGGTCATACCTGAGAATGCTAAGGGTTTACTCAGGCTCTGTGCTCAGACATCACTCAAATGATGCTCAGGATTAATATGTGGTGGTAGGTACCATGTGGTAAACCATGAGGTAATTAAAACCAATATTTTTGTTGGTTTAGTTTTTGTTTGTTTTGGAGGGTGCACACCCAGCAAGTTACTCCTGGCTCTGTACTCAGAAATTACTATTGGTAGACTCAGGGGACCATATGGGAACTGTGGATCTAATCTAGATCAGGTGTATGCAAGGCTAATGCCCTACCCACTGTGTTAAAGCTCTATCTCTAAAGCCAATGTTGTTAATGAATATACTGTTTGATTCCATTTAAATTACAAGAGAGTACCTTGTCTCTTATTAAGGTCTCATTATTAAGAAAAAATATATAAATACAAGTCAAATTTAAGTTGAAAAAAATATATGCTATAACTATAAGAGGGATCACTTGTATTTTGGGATTATAGATGTTTTAAATTTTTCTCTTATAGAAACTCAATATTTATAAATTATGTATAATAAATTTGTATTAGATATGTATTTTTCCTCAAGTATAAGATACATTATGCTTTATATTTTTATATATTTAAAATTAAAAATTATTATTACTGTTTACAGATCTCTGGGCTTACTATAGGTTCTGTGTTCAGGGATGCTTGAAAAAAATACATGTAGAGCCAGGTTGAGACCGAGGTTAGTTGAATGCAAGGAAAGCATCTTACCCACCATGTTATCTCTTTAGCCCAACACTAAAAGTTATTATAGTCTGAATGAAGACAGGAATGTAGCTGTCTTGGAAATTTAGTTGGATTTTTGAATGTATCAGGGTTAAAAAGAAAACCCTAAAATACTTCAGACAAAAGGGCATATCATGGTGAAACTGTACATGACTGACTTTAATAGTGCCTATTAGCTAATTAATATTTCTGAATAGTGCACGCATCCACATCCTGGATACCCCAAATGTATAAGCTAAAAAAATCAAATAAAGCACTTTAAGGCACATCCTAGTCACAAAGATGAAAACCATAGAGATGGAATACTGACTGCAAGAAGATTAAAAAATTAAATTACATACAAAGGAGTATCTTTAAGATTTACAGCAGATTTATCACAATCAACCCATCAGGCTTGAAGGCAGTTGCAGGATATAGTTAAAAAAAAAAAACCCTCAGGAAATGAATACCTTACTAAGAATACTTCACCCAGCTAGACTCTCATTCAGATTTGAAGGAATAATACATAGCTTCAAATAATCAGCAACTCAGGAACTTTACAAACTCAAACCAACTTTAAAAGAAGAACTGACTGGTATAATTTAAGTCAAGAACAAACCCACAAACATACATTTGGTATTTATTTTCTAGTTTTAAATTTACATAAAATTTGATGCAGAAGAAATAGTATAGTGGGTAAGGAACTTATGGATTCCAGGCATACCAGGTGATCCCCTAATAACTGTGCTAGGTGTGCTCCCCCAAATTTACATAAAATAAAATTGTATTTTGCATGAGTTGGACAAATTTTAAATGATTGATAACCATGTATGATGTTAGTTATCATACAGGCCAATGCAGATTATACAACATTTCCTCATCACAAAAGTTTTCTGGAATTGTGATTTGGTGTTTAGTAACTCAATAAATTCCTTGTGACTATCATAGTGAGAAGACTTGGAAAGGATGTGCCCTAGTGGAGTTAGTGAGAAACACAAAACTGAATTTGAAAGGATTGGGAAAAAAAGAAACTATCCTGAGTATATTGAAATAAAAGCATTGAGGCTCTGAGACTAGATACTGCATTTGTGTGTCAAGAACTCTGCCAAATACAAGACTGCATTAAAGAGAAAGGACCTACTCAGTGAGGGAAGCCACATCAAGGTGGTTCTGAGCCAAAAGTACTTAAAGACACTGCAGAATTTACAAAAGCCAATATATCATGGAATGGAGATAGTTCAAAGAGTGTCTGAGTTTAATTCTCCAGTACCCCTGGAGATTCCCAGACTACCAGTAGTGGCCCGGCAGCCTTTCAGCATGAACCAGAAGCAGGCTCTGAGCACCGCCAAGTATAGGCCAACAATCCACTGCAAATTTTACTATGTCAGTAAAATAATTTTCCTTTTGGTCTGTGTTTTGTTTGTTGTTGTTGTTGATTTTTTTTTTTTTTTTTTGTATCTCATCTAGTGGTGCTCAGGTCTTACTCCTGGTTCTGGGCTCAAGAAGTCACTCCTGCATTCAAGGGAACCAATGGAATACTGGAAATCAAACCCAGATTTGATATATGCAAGGCAAGTGCCCTACCCTCTCTCCAGCCCTTATTCAATCTCTTTTGTTCAGATTTATCAACAAAGTAGAATGACTGCTATATATATATGCTATATATTATATATTATATACTATATATAATTGAAAGCAAATTAACTGAAAAGCAGGGTGTTTGTTTCTTTGATACCATTGTAGAGGCTCAAACGTGACTTGAAAGACATAAAATATGATTTTTGAATCAAAGTTTATAATTCAAAAAGTTACACTTCATATTATATTAAGTGTTTATTATTATTTTACAAACAACATTTAAATATAAATATGATATAGTTTATTTTCTGAAAATCTGTTAGCAAATCAGTCAGAATAAGTTCTTATAAGTTGATAGCACCTTAGAATCAGAATATAATAGTTACATATATAATTTGGGCAGGAAATAGTATATTTAATAAAATATCACATAAAATGGTCTCCAGATATGCTATAGTAGATGCATAGGCATAAAATGTTATTTTCATAGACTGCTTAATGTGTCTTGCAGTTGGTTATGGTGTAGCCTGTTTTTATCTAGTAAATGCATATGTAGCTTATTTTTAAATTTTAAAAAAATGTTTATTTGGGGTATTATCACAATGCTGTAATTGATGAAAATAATGCATAATACATTCCAGCACCATATTTTCCACCATAGTGTCCACTTACCCTCTATCACTGTCCCCATGCCCTCTCTGTCCTTTCCCCTTTTCTCCCTATGCTTCTTATATTCTTATATTCCTTATGATGATATAGAAGGAATTTTTATTATAATTTAACATTACTAAAATTTTAAACTATTATGTTTTATAGCTTTTTTGTTTCTTGCTCCCAATTTTGTAGTCAATTAATTAAATATTACTTGAAGGTCAAGAAATGTAGTTTAAAAGAACAGAAATGAATAGATAAGGAGATGTAAAATCCATTTGTGAACATTAAATTTTAAAAAGTGCTTTAATTTCAGTATAGGTCTTTTCAACAATTTAAAAAGAAAAAAGCTCTAATACAGCTATGAGAAGTCTTTGTGCCTTAGTTGAATTTCCCACTTTCACTTTGATGGCTTTAGCAGCAATTGTTTTATACATATGCTTCCAGTCCATCTACATCATAAAATATAGTTACTAAAATGAAAAGGCCAAGACAAACTGTAGGGAATGGGCCAGTAACTGAACAGTTATTGTACCATAGTTCACAAAATCATAATATCTCTTATATCACATCTATTCACTAGACTGACCAGGTAGAAGACTGCCCATTTTCAGAAAAACCCTGTCAGGAATCAGTGGGAGATAAACAAAAAATACTCTGAGTCAATATGCTGACAGTGATTGGAGGGGGTGGGGGAGACACAAATTTCACCAATATTTAGGTTATATACAAAGAACTATCACATCTCGGACTGAATGAAATATAATGCACCTGGAAAAGTGCATTGAGTTTGGATAGACTCAGTTCCAGAAATATGTAGAAGATTGGAGGGAGTTAAGAGAAAATTTAAAAAATGATGAAGTGACTAGGGAAGTTTGGGGTTGGGGAGAGGCTTAGGGAAAAAAGATTAAAGCAACCAAGTAACTTTTAAGATTTGGCAAGATAAAAGCCAAAAAATATATTAAAATAGAAACTACAATATTCAGAGCAAATGATTTAAAATGGCAAAAGGATAAAAAAAAAAGGCACAAAAATATAGGTAAATCTGAGAGGCCAAAATTTTCAGTATGCATACAGGGAAAAATAAAACAAACGAACAAAAATCTTGGAGAATATTCTCTTAAGGAGTCTATAGGAAACTTTAAGTTATTGGAAATTTACCTCAGGTATAAGTGTTGGAGGAAGATGATTGTAAAACAATTAGTAGTGTACTATGTACCATTTAATATTTGTATAGCCTTATTATTAAAAAATTCCAAAATTATTTTGAATGAGTATTTTCCTTGCCATGCAGCATTGTTTAAATCAAACTTTTAAAGACCCCATTATTATGCAGTTTATCCTGGGATCTCTGCAAATCATAGAGGAGAAAACAGTTTTTAAACTGCAGTTTTCCAAAAAATAATTCAATTAAAAATAATTTTAAAAATCTGATATCCTGCCCACCAGAGTTAATAACTTCAGAGGTGTCCAACAGATATACAATAAAAAAAAACTTTAAATGTTCTTTTTATTAAGCTTCTTATGTCTTTTTCCATAGTTAAACCAAGATAATTGTTTTGGGGCTAATTTCTGAGGCTACTTAATAACACCTCCTGCTAGATTTCTCATGTAAACTCAGCAAGAGGAAACATCTATGCTAATAGAAAAATACTTTTGTTCATTTTACAGCTTAAACTCACACTTTTCTTTACAAAAAGGATCCTTCTGCTTGAGTTTGGCAATCAACTGCATTGGGAAGACTGAATTAAGAGGTGAAGCTGACTATGCAATAAAGTCCCCACTCTGCAGCAGAAATGTTAAATAAATTTCATTATAGCTCATACATTTGAGATAATAAAATGGACACAAAGCACTTCAAGTCAACAAAATAATAAACAGAATAACCTGTAAATTACTTTATATATTTTTAACATTTGGTCACTCACAGGAATGAATTTGCATTTCTTCTTTCACATAGATTTTTTTTAATAATGTTTCATACCAACAGTTCATAGCTCTATAGGTTACTGCTAATGTGTGAACATGAACTACAAAGAGCTTGTCATATATTAAAATTTAGGAAGTGGCAAAGCTTGCATTATATCTCGCTTAGGAAATATAAACTGTTCTTTCTCTTAAAATACCATTCCTTCAGATTTAAAAGGAAGCACACATACCTTATAATGGAAATGCCAGAGGGATGTGCTTTTGTAATGAACTAACCATAAAATTAAAATGATTCCTATTGATCTATAATTCTTAAATATAATTTGTGGTGACATGTATGGGTAAATGTGTGTTTTCAAAAGGATAGTCTCTAGAGACAATATGTTTTTGGATTTCCAAATGGATTTTTTTTAGAATAGTCAATGACTATAACAGAAACAGTCAAAAAATATTATGTAGCACAATGTATAAAACGGATATTTTTACCTTCTGCTATTGTCATTTTAGTTCCATATATTGTCTTGAGTTTGAAAATAAAATTCCCATTAGTGTCAATGGAGAATCCAGGCATGAGGTAAAGAAATCCAAAACTTTGGCAATAATGACACAATTCTCCAAGCCAAGCAAGAATGCAAACAAAATATGCATTTCAAATACAAAGAATTCTGGTGATCCATTATCCCATTAGTGTAGTTGAACTTTTCAAGAAAATATGCTCATCTTTATTCTGGGATGACTAACACACACGAAATAGTCCCTTTGGTATATTTTATACTTTTAGGGGAAAAGTAAAAAGAGGTATATTGACATTTCACCCATTGCCAAATCAAACAAGAGTTGTCATATGAACTGCTTCTCACTGATACATGGATTTTGATGGTGATATGCCAAAAGATGATGCATGTATTACTGTTAGTTGGTCTTTTGGCAGTTATAGAGTGCCTTTCTGCAAAGAAAAACCCAGTTTTAGAGTCCTGTGGCCTATGTAGATAATCACTGGTGATTGATTTGAGACTTGTATTTGAGAATGCTGAACTCTTGTGGAATTTTCAAATACACTCTAGAAATAAACACTAGAAACACTAGTTTTCTAGACATAAATACTACAGAGCTTTGCGCAGTCCTAATAACTTAAGAAAAATAGCTAAATGAAAACTTAAGGAATGTGCCCATCCTCACAATTCACAATTACTAATAATATTGGATATTTACTCAAGCTTATAGTGATTAATATACACGTGCTGTTTTGTTTTTTTTTTTTTTTTTTTTTGTGGTTTTTGGGTCACACCCGGCAGTGCTCAGGGGTTACTCCTGGCTCCATGCTCAGAAATTGCTCCTGGCAGGCACAGGGGACCATATGGGACGCTGGGATTCGAACCGATGACCTCTTGCATGAAAGGCAAACGCTTTACCTCCATGCTATCTCTCCAGCCCCACACGTGCTGTTTTATATAAGCCTCACATATGATCTTATGGAATAGATCCGTTGTACCCATTAAATAGATGAGAAAGTTTTGATTCAAAACTAGTAGCTCTCAAAATCAAAAGCTTTAGCAGGAGAAGTTGCATTTGAAGTCATGTTCAACATTAACTACTTTAAATAATCCCTTCCTTTCATCCTCCCCATCAATTCTCATACACACACATAAACAGTAATTTGCTTTCAATGAGTACATCAGTTTAGAATGTACATTGGTTTTTGTGTCTCTACCCTTTATGCTTTTGTTGGTTTTTGCCCTGATTTAATCTAGCCTTAGCTTCTGATGTTATTGTTGCTGATGTTAGGATATGATTTTTTGTATGAATCTGATCAATTGTAATTAGTTATATGGCTTTATTTTTCTTCTCAGATATTTTTCTTTAAAAATGCTGAGCAGGGCCAAGGGACTATATACATGGGTTAAAGTGCCTGCTTTGCATGCAGTTGACTCCTGGTTTAATGCTTGGCACTGATTCTGAGTCTTTGACCACTGCTAGGAAAGAGACATAAGACAAATTCAGAAGCAAATCTTGAGCATTACTGTGTGTAGACCAAAAAAAAAAAAAAGGAATTAGAAAATTAAAATGTTGGGCTGGAGCAGTGAAACAAGCGGCAGGGTGTCTGCTTGCATTCGCTAACCTAGGATGGACCGCAATTAGATCCCCTGGTGTCCCATATGGTCCCCCAAGCTAGAGTTGATTTTGGAGCGCATAGCCATGAGTAACCTCTGAGTGTCACCAGGTGTGACTCAAAAACCAAAAAAAAAATTTTTTTTAAATGTTGATCATTTAGACTGTAGAAATAATACAGCAAATAAGGCACTTATATCACAATACTCTATTTTAATTTGTCCTTTAGTACTGCATATGTTGCCTTGCACACTGATAGTATTCCTTGAACACAGAGCCAGAAGTAAACTTTGGACATAGGGGAATGTGGCTATAAAACAAAACCAAAAAAAATATACACTGCTAATTTAGAAAAAATGGTAGATACTAGTTGATGGAATTATTTTTGTGACTTTGTGAATAATAAATTTTAGTTTCTGTGAAAATAGCAATTATACTTTATTGGCGTTAATCATAGTCAGTGAATGAAGACATGTATCATGTCAGATCATGTGCTAGTTTCTTTGAGTATGGGATACCATTCAAAACTCACAACTACAAATTTAGTTATTATTATTGGTAGAATTTATAAGGTAATGAAATAGAACCCAAATAATCTAAAGATATTGCTTAAATTAATGAAAGTCCATAGAAAAACTTTTTACACAATTTTTCTGCCTCCAGAGACTTACTGTTCCCTTTGCCATATTCTATTCTTAATTATTCTAAACTACTTCTTTAAGATAAAACACTAAAACAATAGAACAATAAGCTTTCTAAGACAATATCTGGTGACTGATAGTGCATTGTATAAGTTACTTATGTCGCATGCAACCAAGCTGGGTTTCATCCTGGCATCATACATGCTCAGGAGTAAGACATGTGCATTGCTTGATGTGGCCAAAAACAAAAGAAATATAGTCAACAATTTTGAAGTTGAAGAATAAGGTAATTAGTATAAGATCCAACAGCACAGATAACTTTATTGTTTTTACTTCTTATAATCTGTCTTTTTTCTCTTAGCCCTCATATTATTATTATATAAAACAATATTTTATATTGTATACCTTAAGCAATTGTGATTATTTGATATTTTTGTGTCATGGAAATGATTGCTTTAAGTGAGGGAAAGCTCACCCCCACTTTTTAGCATTGAAAACTTCCAAGGTGCCTATGGGAACTGGATTCCTTTCCTTCTTTGATCTGATTGACCACAAAACTTCAACAATTAATTGTAATATTAGGTTCCACTAATGTCTACAGTGACTCTAGGAGTCCTACTTCCTTACACTTCTGTTCCTCATTACTCTCTTGGTCTCATGGAGACATATTGAAAGCAAAAGTAAGAGAGATAGATGTTTCTCCTCGGCATTTGGCAGTCTGACATGTAAGCAAATCGGTATTTGTCTCTGTCACATCCTTTTGAAGGTAAGCTTGTGGGTAATACCTTGCATGTTATGTCACATTAGGTATTCAACACACTCTTAATGCTTAACATAATACCTCTCATTTTCAAGCAAGAGAGCAACATTCTTTTATTATATCCTTCCAACTGAAAAGATTCATAAGGATTATTTTAAAAGGTTGAAAGGTGACTTTAAGCACCAAAAATTATGAGTTATACACACAGAAGAGCAAAATCTCATAGTGTTAGAACACACTCTTTGAGTTGCCACTTCCCTCATTTAGTACTAATGTGTCTAGGTAATATATTTGTTCAAAGTTGGTACATATTGTGTCACTCAAGAATGTATGTATGCCTTTTTAGAATTAAAAAAAAAAAAAGAAAAAAGAAAAGCCCATCTGTTTGTGAATAAATCTGTAGTTTTGAGTGGCCTGTTTGGTTGAGTTTATAGTACTTATTTTACCAGAAAAAAAAAGAGAGAGAGAGAGAAAGAGAGAGACTTAACTAAATTAGCTTCTTCTAGAAAAGAAATCTGGAGACGATCAAGAACAGCCTAAGGAAGAAGCAGTAAAATCCAAAAATAATATCACAAACAGCTTAAGTCACTTAACTTTATGTAAATCTACTGAGGAGAAAAAAATATGAGAGCAGGAAAAAAAAAAAGCTGAACAAAGCAGGTTAAAAACTGGGAGGAGAGAACTCTTGCATCAAAGAAAATGAAACAAAAGAAATTATAAGCTATTCTTTTACTGGAATGCAATTAAGACTTATACCTGTGATACATTGGAGTAGAAGCAAGTATAAAAAAAGGAAAAAAAAAAAAACCCATGCCCAAACATGTACTTGGATCAAAAACGAGTAATTATTTGCCACAATTATATCAAACCATCTCAATTTATTATTAGATTATTTCTGAAATAAGAAAATACTCAAGTACATAATAAACTTGTCAGGATTTTCTCTCCTCAAATCAGTAAGTTATAAACATTTCAGAATACAGCAAGTACCACAATTCATTAACTTCTAAGACAGAATTAAAGTTTTCTAAATCTTCTTTATCCCCTTTAGAATTTTATGCCTGTCTTCTGTTCATGTGCATCAAATGTTTAAAAAATGATTTCTAACTTCACTCTATTGTCATTTCATAAATTACTAAGTAAGAATTATTTCTGAAATATCAAGCATACACAGAGGTGTTTCTTTACTAGAATGTAAAAATTTGCTTGAAGAAAAATGATCACTAAATAATTTAAAACAAAGAAATATCTAAAAGCATTTATATTTGTGAGGTTTGTTATAACCTAGCCACTGTCTTTGCTTAATAATAAAGTCACCACTTATTACTTATTGTATGGGGACACTATTAACTTATGCCTCTTGCTCTGGCACAATGATATTCTCAAAGATATTCAACTTTAGACAAAGTAATAGTTACCTCTATTCAATTTTAAGGCAGCATGGCATGGAAAGGTCTGAGGCTTTGAGACTAGCCCACCAGAGTCTGTACATATTTCAATCATTTAGTTACTGTATAAACTTGGGCAATTACTTATCCACTCTGAGACCAATTTTGTCGTCAGCAGCATATGGATAATAATAGCTTGTAGACTTGTTGGGATAACATGAATGCAATAGTATTATGTCCCGGTACATACACAAATGGGGATAAAATATCACTTTATAAGATGTTGTGTGGTTTACTTAAAGTGATAAATTCATACACTGTGCTCAGCACATGGTAGGTAAGCAAAAATACACAGATTTCATCACACTCATTCTCATAACCATCATTATTATCATTTACCTTATGACTGTTGCAAATATTAGAGTTAATTGCTTCTATCTTTCTAACCTCATATCTTCTGGTACTCACTGAAGTCACATCTGTGAAAGATGTTCAGAAATTTGCTTTGTACCCATAACAATCAGGAATTATGAGCATATGAACATTTTATTGGCACATTTAGGGCTCTTAGAACACTAACTATACAACATTTAGTTTAGGTACTAGGAAAAACACATTTTTTAAAAAACATAAGAATACGGCTCTCCACTGGGGATATAACTCAGTAGTAAAGCATATGCCTTGTCTGTGTTAAATCCTGGGTTTGACCTCTAGCACTTAAAAAAAAAGTCTTATACAGAAAATAAAAAAAAAAATCTTCATACAGAATAATGAGATCTTAAAGTACATTTCAAAAGTATCCCCAATGCAGAAGAATCTTTACTCTGATTTTTGGCCAGACTGGGAAGATTTCACATTCTCTAGCCTGAGGGAAACTTGTGCTATACTTTTCATACGTGTCTTTAACATTCATGTGTTTTTCATTTATTTTGATATATTAATGTTTTCGTCATGAACTCAAAATGTCCTGAGGGGCTAGAGAGATAAAACAAGAAGTAAAGAGCTTGTCTTGCACACAACCACTGGGTCTATCCTAGAAACCACATGAGGTTTCTGGGGTCTACCAAGAGTGATCACTGAGCTCTGAGCCAGGAGTAAGCCCTGAGTATAGCCAGGTGTTGCCCCCCCCCAAAAAACATACAAAATATGTTAAGAACTTAGCACTAATGTAAATTGAGCTTAAAAATTGGACAGTTTGCTCTAGGGTTCACTTCCTCTGTCTTTTCCTAGGTTCTAGACACCTCAATTTGAGAAATGGCAGAGACTTTCCAATAATTAGATTCAATTGGCTCAGATGTCAGTTCTTTATTTTGCTCTTTGTAACTTCAGCTTATTCTATATTTCTCTCAGTCTCTGTCTCCTAGTTTTAAAAATAGGGACACTATATTTATCCAACTGTTTCAGAACTAAATGTGATCATGTCTGTTAGGCCAACAAATCTCATGTTAGATATTTAATCCATATGCCTTCTTTTACTATTAGTTAAAATAATTAGTGATAGCTAGCCAGGTTACATTGACGAGGACTTGCTTAAATTTATTTCTGTTGGGAAGCTGATCCCAATAGCATATAAAATAGATGACATCTGGCTCACCACATAAAAATGTCTGTACACTACAACACAGAATTTCATGCAACTATCCAGGTTCTCTCTTCCAAATTCCCATAGTAACTTAAGCTTGAGTGGTAATAGCTTATTAATGACCTTACTTGACTGAGCTTACATGGTTTTTTGGAATCCAATTTCCATATAGGAACCATATGGTTGAGAACTCTTTAGACTTTAGAAAGCATTCAAAAATCAAAACAGAAATAATATTCTGAGACAGAGGAATCAATCAACCAAAGACTCTAACTTGGCTGACATGTATCTGTCCTTCAGGGTCCCATTCAAGGATATCCTCTTTGGGAAACTGTTCTTGAAAGACCCCGTAAATTTCTCTATTGTTAACGTTATTACAAGAAAAAATAAGTATTCATTTATCTATCTGCTGGCCTAAACTTTGAATCTCTAGTGTGAAGTTCCCACAATTCAATCAGTAGATACTTGGGATCCTTGAGACCCTGTTAGAGGGATTTACAAAATGAGATCTGGTTCCACAATATTCTACATAATGTCTTTTTTGCTCAAAATGGTATTTGCTTTGATTATTGAAAAATATTGCATATAAAACTCCTAACATTTGAATTAAGTATGGGGCCAGAGAGGTAGCACAGCAGTAGTCCGTTTGCCTTGCACGCAGCCAACAGAAGATGGACTCCAATTCTAATCCTGGCATCCCATATGATTCCTATGCCTGCCATATGCGACTTCTGAGCGCAGAGCCAGGAGTAACCTTTGAGCACTGACAGATGTGACCCAAAAACCAAAAAAGAAAAAAGAAAAAAAAACCCATATACACCAAAAAAAAAAAAAAAAAAAAAAAACAATTAAAAAAACACAAACATTTGAATTAAGTATGAATTAAGAAGTAGAATTAAACTACATTACAGAGTTATAGATGCTATATTCTTTTGGGGGGACACATCCGATGACGCTCAGGGATTACTCCTGGCTATTCGCTCAGAAATTACTCCTGACTTGAGGTACCATATGGGACGTGCGGGGGAGGGGAGGTCGAACCATGGTCTGTTCTAGGTCAGCGAGTGCAAGGCAAACGCCCTACACTACAGCTTACATCACCACTTCGGCCCCTGAGCTCAGAAATCTTAAGCAACTCATATTAGCAACCAAACAAGAACAAAATAAAAAAAAATGAAGAAAAATTATTCTAATTTAAATTTAAAATGTTCTAAAAGATGAAAATTAGTGTTCATTTATTTATTTTTTTTTTTCATTTAAAAAAATCCAAATCTCTAATGTCTTTTGAAGTTCTGAATAGCAAAGCAGGTTGTAAATAAATGCATTTCTGTTGACTAAAGTATAATTGTCTGAAGGAAAAGTCCCTATGGGATAAATATTTGGATTCCAAGATGAAAGTTTCTCTTTCCATGTATACTATTTTTGTTTTAAAACTAATAATGATGATTACTCATATTTGGGTTTTTTTTTCAAAAAGTGAATGAAAGTTAGCATTCACTTCAAAGAAAATAATCAAAATATTTATTGCCAATGATAAAATTAAATTATTCAAGTAAGCATTATAATCTAAAGATCAATTTGCATCCGTCACTACTAGCTTGACAACTCACCAATAGCAAAAGCTATTCTGCTAAGCATGGTTGTGAAATTTACAGTGACAATGAAGAAATACCTTATGAAGTTCTTAGGTTATCTGCATAATTCAGTGAAACAATATTTGCTAAAATATTAGTGAATTGTGATCAAAATCATGAAAGTGACATATGGATAAAAGATATATTATACTATACTTATGAGATAAATAAATGTAATTATTTGTGCTGGTGATGATGTGCTGCCTGGGATGAATGCTGGGCTGTAAACACATGAAGCATGCTCTATATCTCACTATATACCTAAACCAAGTATATTTTAATGCAATACATTTTTTTTTGGTTTTTTTTTTTTGGGCCACACCCATTTAATGCTCAGGGGTTACTCCTGGCTATACGCTCAGAAGTCGCTCCTGGCTTGGGGGGACCATATGGGACACCAGGGGATCGAACCGCGGTCCATCCTACGCTAGCGCTTGCAAGGCAGACACCTTACCTCTAGCGCCACCTTCCCGGCCCCTGCAATACATTTTTAAAAGCTCCTTGACAATGTTTATACTATACTGGCAACTAACTTATTATAAGCTATTATTTGTTGAAATATAGTTTAGTATAAAAGAATATAAAATTATGTTAAGACAAAGTATTTTTAATTATTTGTGAAAAACATATTTTAAACAAAACAATAAAAACATTACAATAGAGATGAGAATTTGTCTACCCTGTTTTAACCAGCTACTAAGGACTGTACAATAGTGAAAATGTCATTTTTCAAATTCAATAAATGTGTTTTATAAAAATTGTGACTGTTTATTAAGGATATAAGTAAGTGGAAGTCCATGCTTTGCATTTGCAATATACTGGATTAAATCCTCAACACCCCCTGCTTTTCCTCTTAAAAGAATTTTATGCTAATAAAATATGGGTCTATTATTGCTATTTTAAATTAATTTAACAAATATTAAACATTTCCCATTTTAATTTCCATTGTGGCAAATATTGTGAGACATAATCTACATAAGCAAAAGTTCGGGGATTTGCAATAATATTTTAGTGCAAAAAAGAGTTCTGAGTCCAAAATGTTAAGATTATCTGCAGAGAGCAAAAGTAATCATGTTTTTAACTAGACTATATGAATATCTAATTATAATGCAATTCTCCCTTCTCAGCATTGTTTCTTTTCTTTTTTCTTTTTTCTTTTTTTTTTGGTTTTTGGGCCACACCCGGTGGTGCTCAGGGGTTACTCCTGGCTGTCTGCTCAGAAATAGCTCCTGGCAGGCACGGGGGGACCATATGGGACACCGGGATTCGAACCAACCACCTTAGGTCCTGGATCAGCTGCTTGCAAGGCAAACACCGCTGTGCTATCTCCCCGGGTCCTCAGCATTGTTTCTTGCCTCATAATGCCTATCACTAAAACAGATGAGGAATGGGGTGGTTTTTTGACTTAACTGATTACTTAAATTACTCAAGTAATGTCTCAGGAAAATATTATAAGTTATAGTTATTGAGGGTGATAAGAGGTTGAGGAACAGACAATTTTAATGTCCATTATCAAAGAACTTACTTTCTTAACGATCAGTTTCTACTTTTGACATCCATTAATCTGAAAGTTTTAACACCTTTAGAAAATTATTTTTACAAGTTTTGGTGGATTATTATATTACTGAGTAGTTCTGAAACTCATTTAGTTTTTTGTAATGAAAATTTGAATGCCTCTTCCTCCTTGAGTAGTAGCAAGCAGAGTTTGTGCGTGTGGGTGAAGGGGTGTGTGGAGGGTGGTTTTGCTGGGCAGAGAAATATAGAACAAAGGAACAGACTGAGTGGTAAGTAGAACAGCTCAGAACTTAAAAAAAAAATTCCTTAAATTCTTTTTTAAAGTTATGTACTATTATTGCCTTTCTCAAAATAAGCTAAAGTTCACTCTGTTCTTGTTTATCTGTTTATTTATTTTGGCTACATCCAGTGATTCTCTAGGCTTACTGCTGACTGCACTCAGGGATCACAGAGGGGAGGGGATTAACCTAGGTCTCTGCATGTTAGGCAAGAAGTCAACCAACCCACTATTGCTATTGCTCCAGGTCCCTTCAACTTTATTCTAACTAAAAGAATGTAAATATTTGAGATGAGAGATGTATTGTAAATTGAAGGGGAGAGGGTATCATAATTTGCAAATCATAGTATGCTTTTTTAAAAAAAATTATCTTTATTCAAGCACCATGATTACAAACATGATTGTAGTTGGATTTCGGTCATAAAAAGTACATCTTCCTTCACCAGTGCAGCATTCTCATCACCAATGTCCCCATAGCTTGCTTTTTAACATAATTGAACAGAGAAGTAATAAAACTTTTATCAGTACTATTGCAGTCAACGAACTCTAAGAAGTAGCACTGCCTACTCTATATTCTATATTAGCTATTGTCAGATGCTCTGTCCCTTCCATATTTAACACTTCTGATGTTAAAATAATTTGTTCAATTATATCATCAAATTTTATTGTCTGAGTTAAACATTTTCTTTTAGGATGTGAAATATTGGTGCACCTTACTGTTGATACTAGATTTAATGAAATATATGAACAAGAGAAAAATAACAATTTGACTCTACAAATGCCTTGATTTAAATCAGTTCTACTTTTCTATCATTTCTCCTTGAAAACTAATGAACTCATCTATTGAGCAAATAATCTTATTTGCTCCCAGGCAAGGTAAGTAAGTTTGACTGATATACTATTTTGATCCCCAAGAACTTCAGAGTTTAGCATAAAGCTTACACAAGCCCTAAGGGAAAAAAAACTCCAGATGTTTAGCTAATTTATAAGTAAATGTGGTCACAAGGCAGATTTTTATGTGGAGTGCATCATAATTTTTATGTTTCAAAATATTAAATGTTTCCTCAGCTTACAATTGAATATTAGATATACATGTGGAAAAAATTACATATATAATTTTCTTTTGCATTACCCTCTTTCTTCTAATGTGCCAAGGAAAATAAATGTGTGCAAAAATATTTATGCCCACATCACTATCAGTATATTGGTTAAACAATCAAAAGTACTTCTGCAAATGCAAGTATGAAAATTAAGAGCATTCCCACTTCCTCAGTCAAGACAGTCATGCTGTTCTGGCTGCACATACTCATAATGGAAACAAAATTGCTTTAAATAATCAAAATACACAAAGGCACATTTTTTTGAATGATTGGAAATAACCCTGACAAATGCTCACATTTAGTAAATTATGAGCTAGCCAAGTTACGTTTGCATAAATATAATGAAAAACATTTTTTAAAAATTTAGTAAGCATATAAAGCAAGGCATTCTCTTTGTAATGAATTTCTTTGACAGATAAATCCAAAACCATGCATGGCAAGTTTATGAAGGTGCCTCCCTGATGTTTGGAAAGGGAGTGTGGTGGGGTATGCATGTGTATAGATACATAAACATATACAGACAATAAACACTATAAAATTATATGAATACAGAGATACTCTTTCAACTAAAAATTATAGAAAAATCCAGGTAAATCAAATAGCTACTTGTTTTTTGTAAAGAACATAATCTCAAATGTTAATATGACTCACAGCCAATTTATATTCTCTGTACATAACTCGGATAGGAAATAAATATGCAAACACAAAAGTATATGCTCTTGCAACATTCTAGATACCACATCTCAGCTGTCCATGTAAGTAGATGCCTATAGTTAAAATGATTTGTGAATGGCTTATTAAAATAATGTATTTGAATGGGACAAAAATTTGTTTCCTCATTATAGGTAATATTGCTCTATTTGTTATAGTTCTATAACAAGTAGATTCCTAAACAAAAGTCTATATTTATTTAGTGCTTTCTGTGATTTTGTTTTTGTTTGGGTGTTTGTTTTTTTTTTTAACTCTGTGGGTCTATAACTGGAGCTCAGATGGCATCAAAGCCATATCTAGTTGGGTTGGGAGTTTGGAAGGCATATGATGCCAATGATAAAACCAGAGTCGCACACATGTGGGCATGTGCTCTACTGCTTAAGCTACCTCCCCAGCCTGTAGATTATTACCCTGTGACTTACACCAGGCATATTAAGATAAGAAGTGGACACTTATTCTACTACACTGGTAGCAAAATTATTTGAGATTTCTAAAGCCTTTAAATATCACCAGAAATTACATAAATGGGTTATCATCAAAGCTTTTTCATCTGTATTTTGCACATCACAAGACAAGAATTTATATACATACCTATGAAGCTAACTATGCTCAGAAAGGTTTAAAAGATAAAATAGGCCAGGAATCAAAGGTGGAGTGGAGATGACTTTCTGAGGGGAAAATGTTTAGTTTCCTTGGTATGAATTGTAGGAAGAGACGAATTGTTTTTACAATCTTAGTCATCTGACACATCATCTTTACCCCATTAACTGCCTCCCACCTGCCCTTGACAAAAGGAAGTAAGGACTTGGGAAAACCAGAATTACCAGAGGCCTCTGATTGGGTAAAATGGTGCAATGATCCAAGTTAAATTTCTGCCACTGGTGTTACTCTTTATGACTGCCCATATTCTTATTTTCTTATATTCTAATTTAAGTATAAATTCCTAGAAAGTTCAATTCTTTGTTTTAGTTTGAATATTCTCATGCACTTGACACACTTGGTAATTCCTTCTTACTTTGTAATATGGTTTCTCTTTTATCATTTAATGAAACCTCTCTTCTAAAGGTCTTTAATGACTAATTTATTGTGACATTCAATGTTCTCATCATTCATCTCCCTTGTCTGTGTCTCCTCCTTGTCACCCAAATAGGGCCTCCTTCCAGAAACTCTCCACCCTTCCTGTCTATGGACATTCCCAGTTCTCCTTTGAACCGTGACATATTTTTGCTCTTTTTCAGTTCAGAATTTTCATAGATATAATCTAAAAGTATGTTTATTAGTTCACGTCTTTTCCTATTCTGTCTTTTTTGGTAGTCTCAGTTACTCTTTAAGCTTTGTCTACAGAGAATGCCCACCTATCTATCTTTGGTGGTGATATCTGAGGAAAGGTTTTTTGTTGGTTTTTGTTTTGTTTTGTACTTGGGCCACATCTGTTGGTATTCACAGTATCCTTCCGGTCCTACACTCAGGGATTATTTCTGGAGGTGCATAGGAGATCTTAGGGGTGTCACGGATCTAAACCTTAGTTAGCTGCATGCAAGGCTAATGCCCTACAGAGCCTAAAATGACCCTGGCCCTGAATGCTGGCTTTTATTCACACATATCCCTCTTCTGCAAGTTTCAGGATCTGAAACATAAAATTCAACCTGGATTCCTTTTACATTTCCAACACCTCTGCATGTTTCTTATTGTTGAAAAAAAAAAAAAAGTGTTTACTGAGGCATAGAACTTAGAGTTAAGTAGGACAACAGATTCTATTGGTTTCCATAGTAATTTGAAAAACTCTCTACCATTTATATAGTATTTGAGATCCCTCTTTCTTCTATACTTGCCCAAAAGACTCCTAGATGTGGTATAGACATGTTTACATATATACCATTTTTTATACTGCTGCCAGAAAAGTCCCTTCAAGACAATTTATTTGTATTTTCTGTACTTCCATATTTGCCTCAGTCATTTGTCTTACCAGTATTTTTTTGTTTTCTACAGAAAAAAATTCTCTCTTTTTGGTGCTACTCTTTATCAAGTATCCTAATTTAACTAAATTATTTTCCATTTCATATCTTCATACATAAAATATTTGATCCACTTGACCTCAAATCATGCATATGATTAATTATATATAATATAAAATCACTTTAGTGATTTGACATAAAGCAGACCCTTAAGAAACTTTTAATTTTGAGAGATGTTGAGAATCATTTTTTTATTTGTTTGTTTAAAACCTTTAAATATCCTCTATTTATTACCTTAGGCCTTCCTTTAAAATATTTTTTTTCCAACTTTGGTCATCACATCTTATAGGATCTGGGATAGGTCAGGTAGGAGAGAGCAGAAGGAATGGGAAAAAGGCTCAGACAGAAAGAAAATGGAACTATTTTTTGCCTTTTTCTTTTCTCTGATGAGGTCTCTGGAAGAAGGAAGGGAATGACACACTGACATCCCACAAATACCACCTCCAACAATCTCAAACGCTTAGTGCCTTTGTTATACCACACCTGGGCCTGCCACTCCCAAGGATTTCCCTGGGTCGACTGGCAGATACTCAAGGACTGATGGGCTATGTTCCTGTCATCTGGCAGGAGAACTGGAATAGCCAGCTAAACTGAAGAATACACCTGTCCTAAACTGCTAATGGTAATCCCAGACACATCACATAAAGAGTTAGAATTTTGGGGCCTTTCTCTTTTTTTTCAAGTGGCTATATCCATAGGGTAGATCCTTTAAAACAATGTTTGAAAACATAATGTCCTATCCTGCTCTAGGTAACAAAAAACCTCACTTCATTACCCATTTCTCAACTAAGGGGTTTAACCAAAAAAAATTTTGAGAAAAAGTACAATGAGGAAGAGAGAACTAGGAAAATCCAAATGGCTTTATTCTTGATTATCAACAAAAGCAACAACAAGAAAACATTTAGTGTCACCAGCAAGGTGAAATATAAGCAGAGAGCAGAAGGAGTTCTGAGGAGAAGGTAAGCTTTCCCACAGTGACTAAGCTCTGTGTACCTTTGGTCTTTACTTCATGTATAGATATCTTCCCCACATAGTTCCTCAGTTTAGAAAGTAATAACACCAGTCTGTCAACTCCATTTGGACAGAAACTGAAACTCACGATTACAAAGTGATTACAAATCCAATCTTGTTGCTCACTTTACTGTGGCCAGAGTATCTAAATAAATCTTTTATAAAGAATAGTTTTCATTTCTCTATTTCCCCTTATTTCTTCTCTAATTTCATTGGAAATTGTTATACTCTTCTAGTAGTAAATAAAGTCATTTTCACCTCTGTTTTATGTCCATTCTGTCCTTATACCCTCTACAACCAATAAATGATCCCATCAAGTTCTTCACTAGGTTCAATACAGGCAGAATGTGTGTGTGTGTGTGTGTGTGTGTGTGTTGTAGCCACATTTATCCGTGCTCAGGGCTTATTTCTGGTTCTGCACTCAGAAATTACTCCTGGTGGAGATCAGGGAACCATATGGGATACTGGAGTTTGAACCTGGGTCTTGGCCATATCCAAGGCAATTGTCCTACCCAGCAACAATAGTCAGAGCATGACTTAGCACTCTTTTTATTTTCCCTGTGAGATATTCTTACTCATCAACCTTTTTCTTTTTTACTTTTCTTTTTTTTTTTTTTTTGTTTGTTTTTTGGCCACATCCAGTAACGCTCAGGTGTTATTACTGTCTATGCGCTCAGAAATCTCTCCTGGCTTGGGGGACCATATAGGATAGCAGGGGATCAAACCACAATCTGTCCTAGGCTAGTGCATGCTAAGCAGAGGCCTTACCGCTTGCACCACTGCTTCGGCCCCTATCATTAACCCTTTTCCATTGCTTTCTTGGGGTAAAATTAAAAAAAATATTACATCTAGATTATTCTCCATTCATGCCCAGTTGAGGACATACTTTACTTACATTCTTTTTGTTCTCCCTCCACTAGCACTTTCCTTTCCCAAACATTGAGTATAATTTCAACTTTACTCAAAAGAATGTTTTCCCTCACTTTTTCCTTCCCATTCACTCTCTAAATAGAGATTCCACTCATTTCTGACTTCCATTTTTTTAAACTTCCTTCCTCTTGTGTTCTTGAAATATGTTTTCTGTACTGAAGACTGTGGAGACATTTCTTATTAACCAAGGCATTGCTAAATCATGCTGTTTTCCATCTGTCATTGGGCCTTATTCTTTAAAAGTCAGTGCTGTTGTTCACTCTGAACTATTCTAGTGTACTGTGTTTCAACACTGGGTTATAAGCTTTCTTCATTTATGGCTGAGCTTATTGTCAGATTTCCTGAACACCTTTTTTTTTTATCTCCATAGAAGGAAACTTTACTCCTCTACACATTTTTTCCCTACTACATAATTGTTTTATAAAATTACTTAAATCATAATGGATAATGTGGTGAATACAGTCACCACAAAACCATGTTAGAGGTAATTTCTGGGGCCAGCGAAAATACTGAAGAAAAAAAATGCTGGTTGGATCTCTAACACTTCATGTGGTCCTCTAAGTGAGAGGGATCAGTGAAGCACAAAGCCAGTAATAACCTTTAATCACAGCTGAGTACTCACTCTCCTTCCACACACCCCGAAAAACAATTTTCTATAAACAAAATCTTCTAAAATTTATATCCTCACCTAGGTAAAGACACTAACATATAACAGAATACTATATATGTTAACATGTATAATTATACTTATTCTCATGTAAAATTTCTGATCTTTGTGTCTAATTATAACAGAGCTGTAAGGAGCAGGTTGTTAGAACTCAAGGTACTTTCAAATTATTGTTAGCTTGGAAATTACTGTCGCTGTATCTTGAAAATAACCCTGCATTCTTTCACTATTCTAGATTTTCTTTTAAAAATAAATTATGGGGCCTGAGTGAGAACACAGAAGTAGGGCAATTGCCTTGCATGCAGC
Organism: Suncus etruscus; assembly: GCF_024139225.1. NCBI lineage: Eukaryota > Metazoa > Chordata > Mammalia > Eulipotyphla > Soricidae > Suncus > Suncus etruscus. The sequence goes on along the minus strand of NC_064851.1, from coordinate 34,213,619 downwards.
AGACCCGGGATGGTCCCGGGTTCAATCTCAGGATGCCCATGTGATCCCTGAAACCTGCCAGGAGCAATTTCCAAGTGCAGAGCCAGGAATAATCTCTGAGTGACACCAGGTGACCCCAAAACAAAAACAAAAATTATGTATTTAACTAAGGGCTGGGCCTTATCTAGTGGTGCTCATCTAATCTTAGCTCTGTGCTCCAGAGTGATTCCTGGCAGAGTTAGGAGAACATGTGTTATGGTGAATCAGAATGGCATATCTTCTCCCAAGCACCATTAGGAGTGATTCCTGAGCACAGAGCCTGGTGTAAGCCTTGAGCTCAACAGAGTGGGAACCAAAAACAAACAAAAAAAGAAAAAACAATGATTCTTGGGGAGATAGACAGAAGAACAAAATACATGCTTTGCCTGCTTGGGCCCTGGATTTGGTCTCTTGCATGGTATGGTTTCCTGACTGCTGCTAAGTATGACGTATACATACCACTTTGAGAGTTGCTATAGAGTCAGGAGACTGGCAGGGTGTGGCCCAGAGCAAACAAATAAAAACATCAAACAAGAAAAATAAGTGATGGTTACTGGACTTTATGTAGTCAGTGGTAGTAGAACAGTGCCTAATCTGCATATGTAGGACCATGGGCTTACCACTACCCATTACCCCAATACACCTACCCCCTGCACTACAAATCAATAATTATTCCTACATAATTATTCATTGACAGAAGGTATTGCCAACTTTTCCTCTTCAACCTTATCTTATCAAATAAAGTTTTAATTATAGAAATAACACTGGTTTGCAACCATATCTAGATTTTATCTGTATAACGTAATAGATATCTGAACAGGCAATGATATATTATGATTGCCACTAAAACCTAATTTTTTTTTCTTTTCTTTTCTTTTTTTTTTTCTTTTGGTTTATGGGCTATACTTGGAGTTGCTCAGTGGTTACTCCTGGCTTGGGGGACTATATGGGACACCAAGGATCAAACCAAGGTCCATTCTGGGTTAGGCACATGCAACGCAAATGCCCTACCGCTGCGCTATCATCCCAGCCCCAAAAGCCTAATTTCTACCCATAAACCAGGTTGGTCACCTTTACCTACTTTGGCAGTCCTTCATCACACTTTTTCTCTGGTAACTATTGTTGTGTTGTGAGAATCTAATGACTTAATTTTACTTTTATTTTGTTTAGTTTTTCATTTGTTTTGTTTCTCAGCTGGTTTAGGATAAGTCTTGTTGCAGTATATTTTTACTTTTTTTTTATCCACTCATCCATCTATCCGCTACAGGTTCTTTCCTTATCTTGTTTATTGTGAAAAATGCTTTGGTGAATTTCAGGGTTCATATCTACTTTAGTGGTTTTGTATTCCTCAGGTAGACATTGAGTTGTGGAATAACTGTATCCTTTTGATATTTTTATTGTCAACTTTTTGAACATCTCCATACTGTTTTCCATTGAGACTACTTGCTTGAGAGACTTTCAGAGACCTTTAACAGTTCCATTCAGCCTTCTTGCAAAGGCAAATTCCCTTTATTTACACAAGAATTGGGTTGAAGAAAAGTCAGAGTGGGAGTCTCCCAGAACTGAATTTCTGGAAGGTCATAGATTTAATTTTCTTCAAAGAGGTTTTTTCCAAGGTGATAAGTGCTACTACTTTATTTTCCTCAGTAAAATGGAATTAGGTTCCTTCTTTCAATTCCTGAGAGAAGAAATAGCAAATGCTGGAACAGTGTCTATGTTCATATTATTGTATGGCTTCAGATTTGCAGTAACTGACAGAAAAGGTGCTCCATAATTTCTGTAGAGATGAAATACTTTGAAATGTTGGTAAGGAAATGAAATTGGTATTAGCATTAGTACTAGGAGGACTTGGGAAAAATCTCTCATCTAACTTTTTTTTTTTTTTAAAGAATGTACCTGATAGCACTAGAGTGAAGATCTAGGAAGGTATTTTTCTGTTGCATTATCAAGAAAATTGGAGATTTGGTAGAAACTAATCTCTGTTAAATGATTAGGGGTCAGAATGGAAAAAACACACCTTAGACTGTTTACAACAGGGTATTTTCTCAAAGAAAAACCATTCGTTTGAGGAACAGCTTCCAATCCTAGCTGATATTGGCAGCAAGATGCTAGATTTGATGACCAGGGAGGCAGTTCAACTGTAAATATTGTTTCATTTTCTTTTTTATCTTACTACAATTTAACCTTTTTAAAATTACCTAATGTAGGGTCAGGACAGTAGTATATATCAAGAAGCACTTACTTTGTGCATGGCAGCAGACCTGGATTTGATCCCTAGCACCCTTTATAGCCCCCTGATCCCACCACGAGTGATTCTTTAGCACAAAGCCAGTAGTAAGGGCCCGGAGAGATAGCACAGTGGCGTTTGCCTTGCAAACAGCCAATCCAGGACCAAAGGTGGCTGGTTCGAATCCCGGTGTCCCTCAGTAGTAAACCCTGAGCACTACTGGGTGTACTCAAAAACCAAAAAGTAAAGTGAACTTAAATAATCTTAACATCTCAAATCGTCACCCATTGAGAATCACCATTTTGTCTCATTGCATGAAAAGTCAAATAGAAATATCCCATAAATGGGATAAATGTTCCCGACATTAGATAATTATAAAATTGATGTTACAGCAATGTTTATTGTACCAGCAAAGATGGGGTTTTTCTTTCTTTCTTTCTTTCTTTTTTTTAGAAAACCATAAACATTTTATTTTAATCAGGAAGAAAATAAGGTATGTCACGGATAAAAAGGACACATATTTTGTGCTTATTATTTAAAGGAAAGAGAAACATCTGAAATCTGTTTGCTAACTACAGTATAATACAAATTAGCCTGCAGGCACTGCGTGTGCTATACTCTGTCGGCTTGCCAGCCCTGCTTAGCCCCAATGTATTAATGAGCAAGTGCAAGTATTTGAACAATCAGCATTTCTGCATTTGCATGCAAACTCTCATGCTGTGTAATTATACACAGAGCTGGCACTCAAATTAATTAAAGCTGATTTCTCTGTGACTGCAAACTGGTCCTATGCTTAGCTTTGCCTTCCTATGAAGTCATCATTCCACATTCAATGTGACACTTCTGTCCCCGGCATTCTAAGTAATGCTAATGTGCGACAATTGTGAACCCAGCAAGATTTTAGATTGCAGTTGACAATGACTGTCTGGTTGTTCTTGAGCGGTTCCTTTTCTCCTTCTTTCCCACCCTCACCCCCCCCCTTTTCTGGTATAAAGATAAAGAATAGCTTTTGAAGACTTGCTGTTGTAATTATCTCAAGTAATAATGCGAACAAATTACATATATTGTTGCATTTGGTTCCCTCCCCTCTTTTCTGACTCCACCCCCTTGATTAGTGCTTACAAACAACTCATCAAACTTTAAAAATTTGTTTATTTGATAGGAGCAAACAATTAGTCATGATGGCATTTTATTTTAATAGATAAGGCTCTCATAATTCAAGATCCGGGGATTAGGAGAGAAAGAAGTAGTAATGACTGCAAGATTTGATTAAGACTTTTTGAATCCTTGTCAAACAGAACAGTATTGAAACGGAGACTAGTATTTGCCAAAGAGATCCATAAACATTAACTTCTAGGGCAGAAGGTTTTCCTTTGCTCTCCCACAATAAAGCTATCTCCTGATGTTTCCGTTTCTCTCAAAGGAAAAAAAAAAAACAACTGTTTCTGTGAGAATTTCTTTGAAGAAACATCCTCAGAGCAATTAAGATACCTCTACAGTTCTCTTTTCATAGATTTAAATCTCTAAATACAATTCAGTAGTAAAAACATCATCAGGTAGGCTGGGAGAAAGAGAGGAGGCAGCTTTTACACATCCCTCTAAAATAACTCTTTACCACTCAAGCACAGTTTACCATTGTCCTTATTTCTCCTAGTCCATTATCCAGAAAGTGCACACACAGTTATTGGAGGGGTTGGCTGTCTCTTTTGAGAGCCAGCACCCAACAGTTCTGTCATTCAAGTTCAAGAGCTGAAATACACTGTCAAAAAGATTGCCCCAGTAGTCTACATTTAGAAAGGAAGAACACATAGGGAATTTCTTTATAATCTCTCTATTGATCAAACCAACAGATAGAATCAGCCTTACCTTATCAAAACTACTTGAATCCACAAGGAATGTGTCAGTAAGCTCCCTTCAAAGTCCAGTTGGTAATACCAGTGAGAAAGGTATAGTAGAGTCTTCCTTGTAGAGGTTTCTGAGGTGATCAGAGTTCAGCACTATTCTCCTGATCCAAAGTTTCCCCTTCTGTCTTGTCATGCATTTCCTACACAGACAGCTGTCAAATTAGGCTTGAATTTTGTTGCCAAGTCCATTTTAAGAGGAGGTAGGCGTGGCAGCGATCATGTAGCCAGTTCCACCTGTCTCTAAACTCTCATAACCTCCGCTGCTTTTAATATTTCGCTCAGGTACCTAGTGACTTCATGAGTTATCCATGTACTGGATCCGACTAACAGAGGTGTGGGAACAGTATCGAGTTAAGCAGAACCATTATTGTAATACACAATGCTCATTGCTACTGGCAAATACCTATATGCTGAATCAGGACTGGGGCTATACTGAGCAGGACTAGGCAGTTCGACTGCTTTTTGTTTGTTTCCTTTTTAGAAACCATGCTCTTTGAATTAGTCATTTCACAAAATTCTTTTAGATTTCAAAATCTTTGAAAGAATCATTTAGATATTTTATGATGTTCATTTGGTAAAATATTTTTTAAAGCATAGAAAATCGCTGTGTATTTGACCTTTTTTAAAAAGCAAGCCCTTGCATAATAAAAGGCAAAGAAATAAAATCAGATTTCCCCAATTAAAAAAGACATCACTGCATATGTTGTACATTTTGCTCTTAAATATTTTTATTATTTTTGTTTTGTTTTGTTTTTGGACCACACCCGGCGGTGCTCAGGGATTACTCCTGGCTATCTGTTCAGAAATAGTTCCTGGCAGGCATGGGGAACCATATGGGACACCGGGATTCGAACCAACCACCTTAGGTCCTGGATTGACTGCTTGTAAGGCAAACACTGCTGTGCTCTCTCTCCGGCCACCTTAAATCTTCTGATAGCAAATGAAATTCATCTGTTATGATTTCTTTATTTCTCCTTTAGAAAAGATGAGAGAAGTGCTCTGTAAACCTTGTAAGAAGTTTTTTTTTTTTTTTTTACTATATTTTTACTACTAAAGTGGTAGTAGAATAATGTTACTGCTATGTTACAATACAAAAGTGCATTTTTTATATTGACGTGGCACTAAAAAAATTACTATTTTTTGTTTTGGGGCAGGTGATGCTCAAAGATATCTCCTGGCTCTACACTCAGAAATTATGCCTGGTGTTGCCAGGGAACCACATAGGAATGCCAGGGATTGAACTTAGGTTGGCATGCAAGTCAAGGATCCTACCTTCATACTGTACTATTGTTCTAACCCCAATTATATATTTATTAATAAGCATACATATAAGTGGAGTGTATGTATTAGTAGAAAAATAAAATTATACATGTATGCTAAATTTTATGCTAAGCTTATTATTTATATATGACATGATCATAACAAAGTAAAGAAAAATACAGGCCAAATAAGTATAAAAGGCACCTATTTAACTTAATAATTTTGGAAGTAATGGGGTATTAATTTTCTCAGACCTCTAATATTTTTAGTGACATTTGAGAAAATTATTTGGGATATTGATTTTATCTCAAATATCAAAGTTTGGCCCAATATTCCACCTAAAGCAAAATTTTCTAAATAATATTGCTTTCATTCAAATTGCCCACCATCAAGCACAAAATTGGCCTGTAATGGTATTCAATAACTATATGCTAAGTGAAAGCTGAGTGATACATTTATAACCACATATACAGATTTTGTAAATAATAAAAATCAATTCACCTACATAGTCTTGGAAGTTTACTTCCTATACCAGGCTTATCAACGAGACTTAACAAAAATATAAATGGCAATCATTCACTAAATAAACTAGAATTAAATACCTTTAAATAGAATGCATTAACATGGCAGGAAAATTTATTCTCATTTTAAATGGATATTTTAAAAAAGGTTTCAACCAGTATCTTTCTGAATCATCTATTCTTTGGTATGAGTTTTTATCTGAAGCTTCACGAAGCTTTGAGGATAAATTTAATCCCTATTCCACATGAAAGTTATTCAACTATTTGAAAAATGGCTATCATTTTCCTCTAAGACTACTCTGTTTTCAGATTGAACATTCCTTTAATCATTCTAATATGAGATGGCTTTTAAGTCCTCTCACTATACTGGATAGATTCCAGTTTGTCGATGTCTCTCCTAAATGTGGCATCAGGACTGAATGCATTACTTGAGATGTGGTCTAATTATGCAAAGTACATGGATAGTGATGCCTGCCATGTTCTGGACTCTATTTCTAATAATTTAGAACTTTATGAAGGCAGGAAATGCTCTACATGGAGCAGTTGGCATCAGTATCATCTTTTTAGTTCTTGAAAGTTTATTAAAACTATAATGCCTAAATTTTGTAATACCTTTATATACTAATTAAATTTCTTGCAACTTGTTTCAAGTTTGATCCTGATCCATTGTTCTAACTTAGTATTTTTAAATTCTGTTTTTGCTACCCAGTGTCTAGGCTATCATATTTCTTTTTTTTCTTTTTTTTTAATTTTTATTTGGCTATCATATTTCATTTGACGTCACTTTTAAAAGATATCTAAGTGATAACTGTGTATGAAGCACTATGTTCACCATAACATGATCACTTTCCCTGAAGAGCTCACAGAACAGTAAAGAGACTGCCAATGTGATCGTTATGACTTCCATATTTTCTTGAAAATTGCTGGCAAGAAAAATTTAACCCTACTCCTCAGACACTTCTTTACAGATGGGAAACAATCCATTTTAGATAATGAGAATAAAGTATAAGACCCAGAATTTTTATTGAACTTGATTTTTTTTTTTTTTTTGGTTTTTGGGTCACACCTGGCGGTGCTCAGGGGTTACTCCTGGCTGTCTGCTCAGAAATAGCTCCTGACAGGCATGGGGGACCATATGGGACACCGGGATTTGAAGCAACCACCTTTGGTCCTGGATCGGCTGCTTGTAAGGCAAACGCCGCTATGCTATCTCTCCAGGCCTTAACATGAATTTCTTGATAGATAAAAAGAATGTATATTGGGCCAGAGCAAGATAGCACAGCATGTAGGGCATTGGCCTTGCATGTAGTCAAATCTGGGTTTGACCCCAAGCATCACATATGGTCTCCCAAGCCTGCCAGGTCCTATTTCTGAGTGTAGAGCCAGGAGTAACCCTTGAGCGCTGCCATGTATGATTCCAAAACAAAAATTATATAAACTATACCATTTTGTAAACACTATCCTTATAGTTTTAAATCTCATCAGAGTTTGAGAAACTTGGTTCAGAAAGTCGATGCATCTTGTACAAATGTATATAGCTGATAAGTTACAAAGTTTAACTATAAACTCCTAAAGGCCTATAACCCTAAAATTTATTCTCAATTATTCTTAAAGAGATGATGCTTGGGACTGGAGCAATAGCACAGCGGGTAGGGCATTTGCCTTGCATGTGACTGATCATCCCATGGTTTCCCAAGCCTGCCAGGAGCAATTTCTTAGCACAGAGCCAGGAGTAACCTCTGAGCTTTACCAGGTGTGCCCTCCCCCAAAAAAAACAAAATAAAAAAAAGAGATGATGGTACCATTTTGGAAATATCTTGCTCATACTATAATGTAGCTCTGTTTAATTTCTAATCCATGTATGAATATGTTTTGAGTAAAATAATTGTATCAATAAATTGAATATGGGGGCCGGAGAGATAGCATGAAGGTAAGGCATTTGCCTTGCATGCAGAAGTATGGTGGCTCAAATCCCGACATCCCATATGGTCCCCCAAGCCTGCTAGGAGTGATTTCTGAGTGTAGAGCCAGGAGTAATCCCTGAGCACTGCTGGGTGTGACCCAAAAACCAAAATAAATAAATAAATGAATAAATAGAATCTGTTTATTTTGGGAATATTTTGTGTAATGCCTATTCTTCTAGGAAGGGGTTTGGTCACACAGCAATAATCAGGGTTTACTCCTGGCTCTGTGCTTAAAGGTCACTCATGATAGTGTTCAGTGAAACATATGCCAGAAATCAAACTAGGGTCAGCTACATATAAGCTCCTAATCCCTTTACCATCTCTCCAATCCCTCAATGTATTTTTTGGCAGGGAGTATTTTGGGCCAAATCTAACTGTGGTCAGGGATTATTCCTTGTACCACATTTCAGAATCACTCCTGGTAGTGCTGGGGAATGGATGTGGTGGCAGGGACTGTATGTAGGTCAGCCACATGCAACTCACTAACTAAATGTCATAACAATCTGGTCCTCAATGACTGTCCTTCATAGTTAGTCACGTGTAACTTCTAAAAATACTTTCTTTTGCCTCTCTATCTTGGGGCTAACTGTCTATGATGAGAGTTACTGAAAACAAATTGGAATTAAAATTTTTCTTATATATTATCACATGTACCACATACTTGAAAAAATATATTGAAAAAATCCCTACATAGTGGACAGTGGGCAAAGTTCACATTCTTGTCATACAATTCATGCCTGATTAAGGAAAAGTGATGTTTATATCCCAGAAATTGTCCTTTTGTGAAGGAAAGAATTTGATAAATCTGGATAACATCCTGAAGTTGAGAATGATAAAGCTGTTCAAGGCATTGCCTAAAGGATAATACTGGATAAAGAGAAGACTATTTCTCTACAATGATCTATATACAATGTTTCAGTTCGGAAGATATGATGGAGAAATGGGGAAAATGGAAGAGATATGAAAAGTGTAGTGGTGTGAAGGAATAACCAAGAACAAGGTGAGAGCTTAGAATATAACTGAAGAAGACAGACAAGGAGAAAATTTGAAGCTGGCTACTTTCAAATCTTAAAATATTGTAACAATCCTTTTTTTCAGGATGAAAATAAGGTAAATGATTTGTGTTGTAAAGGGAGATACATTTATAAGAGAAAATAGCTTCTATTAGGAACTTTTATTTTTCTTGTTAGAGTATTAGAAATTATAAGGCCTATATCTTCTCTAATAATCTATGTTTTTTTCTCTAAATGTACATTTCATATACTATATTTTAAAGAGCAATAAAAATTTTGAATGGGGGGAGTTGAGTTGAGGCCTTTTTCAGTGATTCTTTGTTAGCTGGGCTGGTGGTTTATTGTAGACCCAAAGACATAGTAACAAGATTATCCAGGACATCCAAGCAGTGCTCAGGGATCACCAGGCCCACACCCTTGGTGCCTAAGGCCTCCAGGGTTGTGTCTGGGAGTGCTCAGGAGACCTTCTGATGCTGAAGATCAAAGTAGGTTTGGCTACATGTAAGTTATGTGCCTTAACCTCAGAACTATCTCTTGGCCCAGTAGTAAATTACTTTATGAGACAGTATATATATTTTATTACATAGAAAGATCTAAGATGGGAGCCAAATAGTACTGTATATAAGGCACTTGTCTTGCATATGGTCAACCTATGTTCAATCCCTAGCACTGTATATGATCCTCTAAATTCAGGCAGGAGTAATCCCTGAGCACAGTGCAAGGAATAAACTCTAAGTGCCATTGCGTGTAGACCAAACATACATACACATACTTCAAAGGAAAAGAAACAAAAGAGAAAAATGAAAAAAAAGAGAGAAAAAAAAAATAAAACTGGTGCTCATTTTATGAGACATATTCCTGGTCCTAAGATCCTGGTCCTGGTCTTTTAAGTCAATGTTCGAAGTATAAATTTATTGCTAAAAGTGGTTTTCTTTGGGTCCAGGACATGTTTCTTCCATACACAAAATCCTGGGTTTGGTCCCTAATATGACCCTGACATCTTTGTGTGTGGCCTTGGTTGTCCCCAGAACTAGTTGATCAAGGAAAACAGCATTTTTGGACTCTCACATTAGCCAAGTATCACTGAGGATGGCCCGTGGACTTCTGAACACTGCTTGGGAGGCCTGCCAAACATGAAGGATTCTCTTTGGTAATATGCAGTATTTAACCATCAGCATAATAGTATTATGCTAATGTATTGTGGCTGGAAACTAAAGTATGGTATGCTGAAAAATTCAAGAAACTGAATATTTAGTTAGTTGCAAAAGGGCAATTATGGGACCTGATCTGGTTTCATTATCTAAAATGGGTGAGAATAACATGCAAAGCTGAAACTTTGATGCAAACATATTAGGTTTGAAAATTCCTTTTTATTTTAATTACCCAGTTTTTTTATTAATAAGCACTTTGAAATTTAGGATGCTTTTTTGATACTGCCAATTTCAAAAAAGTGAGATGGACTTAAACTACATTGTATTATAATAATTTTAATAGCTAGCCTTTCTGTTACTATATACCAGGTATTATTCCAAGAATTTTTCATGTATATTTCATTTATTAATATTAAAACTCTGTGAAATATATAAAATGTTCATCTCATAGCAGAGGAGTTAACAGAATTTGGTTATAGATGTAAGTCACAACATAACTAAGACTGTGGTAGAGGGTATAGGAAACTTTAGTATTTTTTTTTTTTTTTTTTTTTTTTTTTTTTTTTTTTTTTTTTTTGGTTTTTGGGTCACACCTGGCAGTGCTCAGGGGTTATTCCTGGCTCCAGGCTCAGAAATTGCTCCTGGCAGGCACAGGGGACCATATGGGGCGCCGGGATTCGAACCGATGACCTCCTGCATGAAAGGCAAACGCCTTACCTCCATGCTATCTCTCCGGCCCCGAAACTTTAGTATTTTTATACATGTATTTTATACTTGTATACTTTTATACATGAATTTGAACACTACATTCATATTATAGCTATGTTACATAAAATAAAATATTTTTAAACTTTTAATTTAAATATAAAATGAGGGGCCTGAGAGAGAGAGCACAGTGGTAGGGCATTTGCCTTATACACAGCCAATTCAGGACGGATGGTGGTTCGAATCCTGGCATCCCACATGGTCCCTCATATGGTCATCCCATATGGTCTGCCAGGAGCAAATTCTGAGTGCAGAGCCAGGACTAATCCCTGAGCACAGCCAGGTTAGACCCCTCACCCCAAAAATATAAAAATAAATGATTAGCTATAGAGTTGCTGCAACTGGTTTATCTAGGGGAGTAGGGAAGAGGTCACATTGTAAAGTAATTATAGACAGCTATTGAGTACTGATGCCATACAACTATCATGTTCTCTTTTATTTTTGGGTTTTGGGTCACACCCAGCAGTGCTCAGGGGCTACTTCTGGCTCTACACTCAGAAATCACTCCTGGCAGGCTTGGGGGATCATATGGGATGCTGGGATTCAAATCACCATGCTTCTGCATGCAAGGCAAATGCCTTACCTCCATACTACCTCTCCGACCCCTGTTATGTTCTTTTAGTTTATTATTTTGATCCACATCCAGTAGTGCTCAGAGTTTTCTCCTGACTCTGCACTCAGGTACCCATATGGAGTACTGAAGAGAGAACCTAGATCAGATGCATGCAAAGCAAGCACTATACTATTGCTACAGTCCCTACAACCACTATGTTCTTAAATGTTCTTATATATTTATAGCTCATGAAAGGGAAATTTGTCTTCTGAACTTATTTTGTAGCAATAAGTAGTCTTCAACATTCTAGTCAAACTGAGAGCAAATAGCCAGGTATTCAGTAGAACTCAGCTTAGGGTTAATTTATTATTGGGATTTACGTTTATTTCATTTGGTGGAACTGACCATTTTCTACTTAATATCGTTCACATCTTGTATGAGCTAATCCACATATATACTTGAGATATTCAGTATCTATTTACTTATATACCAAGTTATCTCCAAGGCCTACCGTGTTGGAAAACAATAGGAATATTTCGGGGCTGGAGAGATAGCATGGAGGTAAGGCGTTTACCTTTCATGCAGAAGGTCATCGGTTTGAATCCCGGCGTCCCATATGGTCCCCCGTGCCTACCAGCAGCAATTTCTGAGCACGGAGCCAGGAAAAACCCCTGAGCACTGCCGGGTGTGACCCAAAAACCACACACACACACACAAAAAAAATAGGAATATTTCTAAAGTGAATCAATAGTTGGTAGTAGTCCTTATCTTTACTGCATCATCTTTTCCCACACAATTTCCCCTATTAGACACCAATTTATTTCCTGCTGGGTGAAAGCAGAATATTGCCTTCTCTAGACTCTGAATTAATATTACCCCTGTTTATTAAACTAAAATGCTAAAGAAACGTGAGTTTCTTTGCTAATATAGGGAATGATTGTGATATGAGTACAAATGCTGAGTCAACCAAAGAATCTGTCCATGATAAAATGGCAGAAGCAGTTTAATGTTACTCTCTCTGATATCTTCATTATTAATTTTTCTGACCTATAATATAAGAAGAGAAAAAAATTTAAATCACATTATAGACCTGAGTAGAAATCAAGTGAATACTTTCAGGGTTCTTAAACTCAATTTACCTGCGGGCCGCAGGAGGCAAAGTCGGGGTGATCCTTGAGTGCAAAGTCAGTAGTAAGCCTTGAACATTGGGGGTGTGACCCAAACAACTAAAAAAAACAAACAAAACAAAAAAGATTCCTCTAGGGCAGGGCCACAAAATGTTGTACGGAGGGCCATTTGCGGCTGCAGGCCTCGAGTTTAACATATTGTTTCCTTTCTTCATTCACTCACTGACACATATTAAATGAATGTATAAGATTGAACAAATGAAGGTGTGGGGAACTTGCAAGCAGACTGCAAATAGCAAGAACTTTTGGTTGGCACACAAGTATTAAGGTTTAGTCAGAAAATAATAACTGGCAAGTAGTCTACTTGAAAACTAAGAAGCACAGCACCAAACATAAAAGGTTCAGGGGCTTCATGAGATTATGGAAAACTGCAAAAGTTTAATGGAGCAAAAGTTTCTTAAAGAATATGCTGTGCACATTTTCCAGCATAAAACCTTATATGAAAAGTAATATAGGGGCCGGAGTGATAGCACAGCTGTGGGGCATTTGCCTTGTACACAGCTAACCCAAGACAGACCTTGGATCGATTCCCTGGCATCCCATATGGTCCCCCAAGCCAGGAGTGATTTCTGAGTGCATAGCCAGGAGTAACACCTGAGCATTGCATCTCTGGGTGTGGCCCAAACACCAATAATAATAAAAAATTAAATAATGATAATAATAATAATAATAATAATACAGGTTGAGTTTTAGGCTTATTTCTGTAATGACTACAAGGCATGGTCTTACAACAGTTCTATTATACTAGTGGCATGCGAATCAAATGCATAAAAAGGCCCATCAATAAAGATCAATGAGTCAGGAGACTGGATAGAAGGTATTAGGAAACAGAGTTATTCTGCAATCAGTGGAAAATTAGTGTCAGTTTTGTTCAGTGGTACTATAACTTTTAGTTTTTCTTAACATATCAAATATCCGAATTTGTATGTGAACTCTCAAGTTTATAGTACTGATAACTTATTTAATTTTGTGTGTGTGTGTGTGTGTGTGTGTGTATGTGTGTGGTTTTTGGGTCACACCCGGCAGTGCTCAGGGGTTATTCCTGGCTCCAGGCTCAGAAATTGCTCCTGGCAGGCACGGGGGACCATATGGGATGCCTGGATTCAAACTGATGACCTCTTGCATGAAAGGCAAACGCCTTACCTCCATGCTATCTCTCTGGCCCCTATTTAATGTTTTCTTAAACATTACACTGGCAAGACAAAACAAAAAGTTTATAAGGCCTGATACTACCTCTCAACAAATCTCAATTTTAATATTCTATTACACAAATTCACTTGATAATACTTGCTCTGTTTTTGACAAAAAATTATTAAGGATCAAATCATCTTTTAGAGTCTTAGAAAATTATGTTATAGCAATTTAAATATCATTATGTTATAATTAATTGTACCAGTTCTTGATTTTTTTAAGCCTACCAATTTGTATCTCATTTACTCTTTCTCACCTTATTTTCTTTAACAGTTAATTTTGAAAAAAGTAAAAAAAAATGTAACAGTAATTCAAAGAGGGCCTGGCCTACAATCTAAGAAATTGGTCTGACATTGCTTAATGCTGAGTGAAGACTGATTGAAGCCTTTGTTGTCCCAAGTGGTTAAAATGATTTGAGTATTGACTCTTCATTGTCAGTAGGATGAATATAAACATTTGAAAAATACTTTATCTAATTTAATTACAATATATAAAAGAATTCACTTTGTCTCAGCCTACATAACTCTGGATAAGCAAACATCTGAACAGAAAACAGTAGACATTACTCAAACATATTGGTATGAACTATCAAAATACTGTCTATTTTTAATATTTCCCCCAACAAAGTATATTCTCATGTACTTGCAGAGTTTTTGTCCAAAATTTTCTTTCTTTTTTTAAAAAAAAGCAAAGCTGATATCAGTAACAACTAAAGATGAGTCCTAGAAGTAAAGTTAGGAATGAGATATTATCAGGGTTCTCCACCTGGTGTTACAGAATCTCTTTATTTACTTTAAGTCTGAGAATAGAATTTGTCTCATGTCTAAGATTTCACTGTGGTCCTACTGAACAGTGACTCTTTAAAATTTCTGTACAGATTGTTGTTCTGGGAAGAGGTGTGTCCAACTTTCAAAGATATATTCATTGGGATTCTCTGTGGCATGTGTGCGCTTTTATAAAACCCAGAATTTCCTAGGAATCTCATAAATTTTACCCTGCTACTGATAGGAACTTCTTCAGAAGCAGCAGCAGAACTAGGTCTTCTTTAAGTGCTTCTGTTAAGACTCTATTTCAGCAGCTCCAGTCGAAGCTTCCACTGCAGGCAGCCCAATAAGGTTTAGATTAAAAACAGGAAATAAACCTCTTGAAAGAGAATTCTGAATGTACCTACCAGCAAGAGTGAAATGAATCACATGTTTCCTGTAGGTGACATTTTATTCTTTGACTTAAGGAATCTCAGCAGGGAAAGTGTAGCTTTGCCTAGAGAGGAGTGTAGGAAAAATTTACAAAGAAATGAAAAACCCAGAAACAAGGAAGGCAGGTTACCAATTCTGTTTTTTTTTTTTAACTAGAAATATTAAAAAGCTGAACTCTCAGCATGAATAGTCAAACCAACCTCTTATGTTTTGAGGTAAAAGGGTTCATTCAACTCCATTTCATCCACTCCATGACAGTACTGGATTTCAAGATGAACAGAAGTTTGGTACTAAATTTTACATTCTGGATGAGATAAAAGCAAACTGAATATTGGGAAATCAACTTGAAACATTTGTTATTGTCAATGTGAACCATCGTGAAAGAATTGGAAGTACTCTCTGCCACTTGAGTTTCTCTTTACTTTGTCCTCTAATTTAAGTGAGTAATTTGAAGTCAAGGAAAATTTTAGGGTAAAGTTATAAGAGCTCTGCTATTGGGGAATAGAAGAAATAATTGCAAAGTCTGAATTTCAGGTATCTACAAGGGATAGACACACAAAAACTGGGTCTTATGGAAGTGGAGGCAGGGTGAGGGCATAGTGCTTGTGAAAACTCCAGTAGAATTACAGCCTCGAGGATATTGCAAAACCACAGTCTGATAATGCTTTAGGAAATTTGTAGATCAAATCAGTCCTAAATACTTGGTTAGCCTAAGTCTCAAAACTGGTTTCTTCTTACCTGTTAATAACCTTTCTCCCATTCCACTCAGAGTGCCTATTCTAAATTTCCAGCCTCCACTATGTCACCCACGTGGCCCCTCTATTGCTCTGTCTGCATGTGGGTGGAATGGATGAGAGAACAGACAGGTCTGGGTGTGGTCTTGCTCCTGCCATGCTGTCAAAGGGTCACTCACAGCCATTTGTTTTCACCTTTATGTTTATGTCTCAAAATGAAGAGGTGTAATTTTGGAAAATCTGAGCCCTGGCTAACGTTTTTCCTTTTTACACAATGATTGACTTCCTTCTCCTAGCTGCCAGTTTCTAACACAAGTTTGACAACTTCTTGGATGGAAATGCTGTTGCATATTTCTGCAATCCAGAAGTCCTTTAAATGTAATAGATAAATATGTCCATGTTGAATAAAGGGACAAATTTGAAACACCTAATATCTGCTTGGATTCATATTTAGTATAATTATAGACTAGATATAAGAAAACATTAAGAAATTCTAGAGAGGGCCCGGAGAGATAGCACAGCGGTGTTTGCCCTGCAAGCAGCCAATCCAGGACCAAAGGTGGTTGGTTCGAATCCCGGTGTCCCATATGGTCCCCCGTGCCTGCCAGGAGCTATTTCTGAGCAGACAGCCAGGAGTAACCCCTGAGCAACGCCGGATGTGGCCCCCCAAAAAAACAAAAAACAAACAAAAAAAAATTCTAGAGAGAGCCAGAGTGATAGCATGGAGGTAAGGCATTTGCTTTGCATGCAAAAGGACAGTGGTTCAAATCCTGGCATCCCGTATGGTCCCCCGAGACTGCCGGGAGCGATTTCTGAGTGTAGAGCCAGGAGTAACCCCTGAGCACTGCTGAGTGTGACCCCAAAACCAAAAATGAAAAAAAGAAATTCTAGAGGAAATAGGCAGATTTATGGTGTAAATTTTCCGAATTTGACTGATACTTAATGAGAAAGATTGACAAATACTATATTTAGTTATAATCGTTAAGCAAAGTAAAGTACTGTATCTCCTTTGTATGTAAGCATTCTGTGAAAGGTAATTAATCCTAGGATATGAGAAATTACAAATTCTTTTCAAAAATCTATGGAAAGCTATGAATTATCGTGGAAATGGGATTGGGGAGAGAATGCATATTCATATGCTTTAAACAAATTTAAAAGGGGGACAGAGAGACAATAAAGTGAGCAAAACACTTGCCTTTCATAGAGCCAACCCAGATTCCATCTCCAGTAACCCATATAGTCAGTCTCCTGAGCTCCACCCAGACTGATAAAGTCAGGAAATGCCCTGAGAACTTCTGGGTGTAGCCTAAAATCAAACCAATCAAACAAATGAAAATAAAACAATAGAAAGCAAAAAGAAAAAAAAAAAAAAGAAAAGAAAAGAAAAGAAAAGAAAGAAAGAAATGTCCATAAACACCTTGAAGCACATTCTTGAACAAACCTGTATCCTAGTCTAAAGGACTTTCCTAAAGGCAGAGCCCTTGAATGGTGAGTACAATGTCTGGTTGTTGGCTTACAACAAGAGTTTTATTTTAAAGCTTAGAAAAATAGACATATATGACACAGGCACAAATTCCTTCCATTCTGAGTGTCTGAATTTAAAGAAACAAATATGCCCACAAAGCTGTCCCCTCTCTGCGGAGGTAATGGAATTTACATGCACACTCAGAGGATGGAAGGATTAATTGAAAAACTAGATGAAAGCTCACAGTGGTGTGATGGCCCTTTGGCAGACCTTATGAGGAAACACACACAGTGGGTCACCAAGCTAAAGTGCAGGAAACAGAGTAAAGGTATAGGCCTGTGCTCTGGAAGCTGTATGTAAAGTTGAAAATATTTCGTAAACAAATTAAAAGAGAAATTACTGTCATTAATCACTCCCGAGTCTGTAAAATGTTTTTCCTCAGCTTCAAATCTTAAATTGAATTCCCAGTCATTCCTGAGGTTCAAAGGCTAGAGACAAACACGGAAGAAAACAATCTACATCTCAGTTGTCTTTCTGACCCCTCATTGCCCCTCTTCCTAGCAACAGCTTCCTTTCCCTAATAGTTTCCTCCTTGCAATGAACTGCAGGAAAAAAAAAAATCCTGAACTTTCTCACTGAGCCAACTTCAAACTGCAAACTAGAATCTAGAGAGTTGCTTTTAAAAATACTGTTGTAGCCAAACAGATGTATTTCTAAATTTTACTTCATTCACTGGCTTCTCCTCCGCTATATTTAGGATTCATCGCTCATTTTCTTATCGTTTTCCATTTCATTACTTTTGTTTCACATTTGACTAACTGTAGGTCAAATGTACTCCAGACTATTCTGTTAAAGACATGTTAAATTCAAATCGAAACGGTATGATTAATGATATGAATCATCTGTTTTTTAAAAACAGGAAAGTAAACAAGTACTTGGAGAAGCCCCACCTGCTTTGCTGCTGTTGTGGTTGGTGCTGTGCATATCAGGAGGAAAACAATTCCCCCTTCTCAAGGCTGAACTAAAATTAGGCTTCACCTGCAAGATGTTAATGAAAACTTACACAGCTGCATTCCAGAAACAAGTTACCCAGATTGCTTTTGGAAAGCTCTGTGTAAAGAAGCAAACTTGTTAGCTTTTTGCCTAATTCCCAAAATGTAGTATTAATTTTAATGGCAATTATTAGCACAATAACCAACTGATAAGTAATCTCAAAATAGATCCAATATTATCAAATAGGAAATATACTGTAATTCTATCCACATTTCCTGCAGGGATTAACCCCCTCATCCACACATGTATACTTCCTTTTTTCTTTTCTTTCTTTCTTTCTTCTTCGTTCTCCCTTCCTTCCTTTCTTTCTTTCCTTGTTTCCTTCCTTCCTTTCCTCCTTTCTTTCTTTCCTCCTTTCTTTCTTTCTTTCTTTCTTTCTTTCTTTCTTTCTTTCTTTCTTTCTTTCTTTCTTTCTTTCTTTCTTTCTTTCTTTCTTTCTTTCTTTCTTTCTTTCTTTCTTTCTTCCTTCCCTCCTTCCCTCCTTTCTTTCTTTCTCTTTCTTTCTTTCTTTCTTTCTTTCTTTCTTTCTTTCTTTCTTTCCTTTCTTTCTTTCTTTCTTTCTTTCTTTCTTTCTTTCTTTCTTTCTTTCTTTCTTTCTTTCTTCTCTCTCTCTTTCTTTTTCTTTCTTTTTCTTTCTTCCTTCCTTCCTTCCCTCCTTCCCTCCTTCCCTCCTTTCTTTCTTTCTTTCTTTCTTTCTTTCTTTCTTTCTTTCTTTCTTTCTTTCTTTCTTTCTTTCTTTCTTTCTTTCTTTCTTTCTTTCTTTCTTTCTTTCTTTCTCTCTTTCTCCTTTCTTTCTTTCTTTCTTTCTTTCTTTCTTTCTTTCTTTCTTTCTTTCTTTCTTTCTTTCTTTCTTTCTTTCTTTCTTTCTTCTTTCTTTCTTTCTTTCTTTCTTTCTTTCTTTCTTTCTTTCTTTCTTTCTTTCTTCTTTCTTCCTTCCTTCTTCTTCCTTCCTTCCTTCCTTCCTTCCTTCCTTCCTTCCTTCCTTCCTTCCTTCCTTCCTTCCTTCCTTCCTTCCTTCCTTCCTTCCTTCCTTCCTTCCTTCCTTCCTTCCTTCTTTCTTTCTCACTTGCTTTTGCACTTACTTTCACACAGAAGACATGGGAACCAGTTAAGTCATTATTATTATGGACCAAAATAGTTCTAGTTGCATGGGGGAGAGCCCCTTATCTATGTGCTGCTTAAGATGAAAACAGTTGAAGCAAATCCTGGTCTAACCTTGAGTCTTTTGCAGTATCAGTTTTCTTTAGAAGAGAAGCCTCAAATCAAAACTAAATGACACCAAACTCACATCTACCTTTTCCTCACAGATTTCAGATATAGTTTTAGCTTTTGAATTCTACTAGAAAAGGTTGATCTCCTATGTCCCTCTTAT
Organism: Suncus etruscus; assembly: GCF_024139225.1. NCBI lineage: Eukaryota > Metazoa > Chordata > Mammalia > Eulipotyphla > Soricidae > Suncus > Suncus etruscus. The sequence goes on along the minus strand of NC_064851.1, from coordinate 34,194,045 downwards.
TTCTATTCCTGGGTAAAGTCATAAACTTCCATAAACTGAAAGCTCATTTTTGGTTCCCATCAATTCCCTGAATCTTATTTTAATGATACTATCGTGGAAGAGTGATTAATGTATAGTAATTTTTTTTTTTTTTTGGTTTTTGGGCCACACCCGGTAACGCTCAGGGGTTACTCCTGGCTATGTGCTCAGAAGTTGCTCCTGGCTTGGGGGACCATATGGGACACCGGGGGATCGAACCGCGGTCCGTCCAAGGCTAGCGCAGGCAAGGCTTACCTTTAGCGCCACCGCCCAGCCCCGTATAGTAAATTTTTAATGTTGTATGAGTGTCAAAAATGAAGAGTACCTGTCATTTGTTTTTGTTTTGTTTTGGTTTGGTTTGGTTTTTGGGCCACACCTGGCGATGCTCAGAGGTTTCTCCTGGCTGTCTGCTCAGAAATAGCTCCTGGCAGGCACGGGGACCATATGGGACACCGGGATTCGAACCAACCACCTTTGGTCCTGGATCAGCAGCTTGCAAGGCAAACGCCACTGTGCTATTTCTCCAGGCCCGAGTACCTGTCATTTGAAGATCAATTTTGGTATCTGCCTTTAAAAAACTTGTGGCTGGGTCTGGAAAGATAATACTAGAATTAAGACACATGCCATGTATGCAGCCAACCTGAGTTAGATTCCTGGCATCACATATATGTAATCTGAGCACCACCAGGAGTGATCTTCTAAGCACAGAGCCAGCAGTAAGGTCTGTGAACCAGCAGGTGTGGCTCAAAAACAAACCAGAAAACTGTGCCTTGGGGGAAAATATATAATATCTTCATCATTTGCTTTCCTTGCAATTTAGTCATTTTACTTGCAATAGTGCCTATAGTAGTTCTGATGTGATCTGTACCAACACTGCCTATGCCATATAGATTCTTTCTTTCTTTGGGGAGGGGGCACACCCGGTGACACTCAGGGTTACTCCTGGCTATGTGCTCAGAAATCGCTCCTGGCTTGGGGAACCATATGGGATGCGGGGGATTAAACCTCGTTTCGTCCTAGGGGATCAAACCTCGGTCTGTCCTAGGTTAGTGAGTGCAAGGCAAATGCCCTACCACTTGCGCCACTGCTTCAGCCCCCTATGCCATATAAATTCTTTTTAATAGTTTTCTAATTACACCTTCTCAAAGCTTCCTTGGTACAATTTACAAAACTGACTTGAAGTCAGATCAGCTCAATAAGATCTCCAACAGCAAATTTAGTTTCTATTAGAGATTAAATAATGTGGACTATAGCCATGCTAACAAGTAGGCTGCCTTTCATTTTCCTATCTGATTTCATTAGCCTAATTCACACTTATTAATTATTGGTCTGATGAGATCATCAATGTAAGTATGCCAACCTCATGAGAAGTTGCATTTGGGGAATATTCAGTCCTTTTTAAGACATCTCCATTGCTCTCAAATGATTTTGTTTTATTTCTCTTTCAGACTGTTGCTCCAGTCAATAAATGTATCTGAAGCGCCCAACGAAAGCAACACCACCAGAATAAACATTTTGTTTACTACACAGTCCTACTTGCAACTGTCAACAAAGAAATATAAAAGATTTAAGTTTTCATTCCTAGATAGTGAACTCCTGTGTGTTTCTACAATGCAGGTCATTACAAACTCTGCAGCCCCCTGAGATGGAGCAATTCTCCGGCACACGTTGTAACAAAGGGCTGCAGATCTGGCCATGTGGGAGTGCACTGGGCCACTTAGATAACTTTCATTCACTGTAGGAGCCCAAGGGAACAGTGTATCAAGGCAGCTGCACTGCCTTGGTTCATGGTGTAACTTTACACTATTTTCCCTTTAAGGCACTACTAATCCCCTGGGTTTACATGTTTGGGGGGACTGCATCAGAGAAAAGCAGTGTGAAATTGCCTGAAAGCCTCCTTATAAATAAGTCTTATGATAGAGACCAGCTCCGTTGATGAAAAGACTGAGAGAAATGCCCTCCAGAGCCTCAAGGACCGTTTCTCGAAGTTTCTGTTTTTGTTTGGTTGCTCCCAATCTAATGATAACTAAGAAAATCACAAACTAGGTTAACAATCTCATTGTTTCTAAATTCACTAAATCCTATCTATAAACTTGCTAATTAAAATTGCTTTTCAAAAGTATCTCTAAGAAATGAAATATTTTCTTGATAGATGAAAGTAAGAAATCTGGGACAAAAGATGCTGAACACAAGATTCCAGGACCTCAGAATTTGCTCCCCAAATTATGTATGCAAAAGGCACAGGTGTGGGCTATTTATACGCTTCATCGCCTATTAATTCTTAGGTCAATCCTTTGAAGTATATTATTACAGTTTAAAGACAAGGATACTGAGGTTAGTAAATGGTAGAACCATTCATTTAGTATGGGAAGGACTTACTTTAAGAGAAACTTAATTTTTCTCTTATGGCCAACCAGAGAGCTAGAGGAAGTGCTCTGGTAGCATGAAGAGACAATACAAAAACATTTCCCCAATTTATTCCCGTGTGTTCTTCATTATCAACAGTGGACTGTTCATGTCCACTTTTATGCTTCTGGAAATTGGCCTGACCTACCTGACCCTTTTCTGAAAACATTAACTCCTCTCACACCTTAAACTCTGCCCTGTCTATCCCACACCTCCCCCCTTCAGCTTTGCTACTCTCTAAATCCTCCTACAAGCCATTTGGAAACAATTTCGAGGTCCACCTACTTTCCTTTGCATCTGTCCATTGTAATTTAGAGTTTAGGGACTGTGTGTTTTCCACTTGTCATGTTTATACCTCATACTTCATGAGTACCTAATAAATGCTGAATAATAATAGCAGCTTTATGACAGTACAGAACCAGAAACACAGGTTCTCATATTTAGGATTTCACCACCAGCAAGGAACATTTATTCTCTGTCACTATGCTAGTCATTTAATGAAGTTAATTACTGAAGCTGGGAGCCTACACTCTTAAGATATTTTCTACTCCAAGATATGCTACTTCTTTCTCTAATTTTCTCAGAAACAAAAAGAGCTTGAGGGACCGCCACTGTCTCACTAAATCCACAACATCCTAAGACAGAGGCTAAAACTATTTTTTTTTTTTTTGTAGGAAGAACCAAAATACAGACTGTGGAACTCCTTGAGAGTCCATGACAAAGACATATACTGCAGGGCTATTGTACACACCCCTGGCTTTCTGCTGTATACATGTGCTAAGGGAAATTATATGCCATAGAAGATTTGTATTTTTTTTTTACGAACAATAAAAATGCCTTGGGGTTCTTACTCTGTCTGAACTATTTGAGTAAAATGTAACTTGGACGCAAAAAGGTGTTGGTGTGTTTTGTAAGATCTCTATACATAATAATCTCAAGTCCATTTATTTTGCTTTCCTGTTTTATTAAGGCTACAAATACTGTAAAAGCAAAAGGCCTCGTGCAAATTTGGGGTATATTAATTCATGAACATCTAAACTAACTCATTCTTTTTCTCACTCATTAATTCTGTAAATATTTAACTGACACCATCACATTCTTGGCTCAGCTCTAGAGAACAGAGCTCATGGTCTCTCGTAGAGACAGAAGTGTAAGCAAATAAATAATAAAATATGGAGTAGTGTGGAATTCAGTCCTACAGGAATTATAAATTCTTCCTGTGTGCCTGGAGAAGGCGACATGTGGGAGGTGACATTTCAGACAAGTCTTGAGGATGAATAGCTGTACACTATCCATGGGTAAGCAATACATCTTAGGTAAAGGGAATACAAGGGCCAAGAGAGAATTTCTGGGGAAAGGGTAACATCAAGCATCTATTACATAGGGTACATGTGGAGAATTAAAAGACGACAGTGAACTACTTAATAAGGAAGGTTCTTTGTATCATGTTAAAAAGATTCAAATGTTTTGTTTAGTTTTTAAAAGGGAAGATTCCTAACCCTTGCTCAGAATCTTCAGGGGTCACTTTCTGCAATACTGTGCTGAGCTGCATGGAGTGGTCCAAGGTTCAAGCCAAGTTACAGTATTGTTTGGTCCCAGTGATTTTGGGAGCCCCAAGGACCATATCTGGCTGGGCTTGGGGATCCAAGTGCTGCTGGGTACTATAATCAGAGCTGACATATGTGAAGCCCAGAAAGAGTGAGACCATAAGCTAACTAGAACACAATGTAGTCAGCTCTGGAAATTGTGTCTTCTGAAAAGCCAATATGTTTTTCAAGCAATTATGAAATCTCCAAGAGTGATCCTTCACTACAGAGTAGGGAACAGTACCTAAGCACTGCCAGATGTGGCCCTCAAACAAATGAGCAAACACATTGCTTTTGTTTAATTGCTTGAACAAAATTCTTTATTACTGAGCAACAACAACAATAAAACCAGTACATTTACCTCTTTCTATTTCTATACAATACACATACCAACACACACACTTCAATTTTTATTAATTTGTATGGGTTTACTGTTTATTGTTTATGGGCTATACTGGCACTACTCAGGGATTACTTATGGCTTGGAGCTCAGGAAATAATCTTGGCAGGGTGCTGGATGTCATAGAGGATGCCAGGGAATTAAACCCAGATTGGAGCATAAACACAAGTAATCTTGGTGATCCTATCCACCATATTGTTATTCCAGTCTTCTATTAATTCATCTATGATAAAAGAAAAATTAAAATCTTGTGGCTAGAAGCAACAGTTCAGCTGATAGGCCATTTGCCTAGCACATTGCCTACTTGGGTTTCATGGAAGTCACCCTAAATGATTCCCTGAGCAGGGGTAATCCCTGAGCACAGAGCTAGAAGTAAAAACTGAGCACTGCTGGTTGTGGAACAAAAAACAAAACAAACAAAAATTTGCCGTGAAGAAGTCTGTGTGCTAGAAATGATACTTAAGACCTGGATAGAAAGAATAATATGAGCTTTCAGAAATCATTCTCTTGATTTCAAGTTGTTGGAGATTTTACTTCCATTTTTTTCCCATATTACTGAGTGAAACTCCTTGGGAAAACATATTGTCAAGTAAAAATGTTTCTAAATTTAACTGAGCAGAGTTTCCATTTTTCCTAATAGCATAATGACTTTTATTGCATAAAAGGTTATTTAGAAGAGGGAAAATGTGCTCTTATTTTTTGTGTTGGTTTTTGGGCCATACCAGGTAGAGCTCAGGGCTTAGTCCTGGCTATGAACTCAGGAATCAATCTTGGCAGGGGCTGGGGAACATATAGAGTGTCAGGGATTGAACCCAGGTGGCCACGTGAAAGTCAAGAACTCTATCTGTTACATATAGCTCAGGCCCAAGAAAATGTGCTTTTTTTCCATGTTGAAATCGATCATCTTACTTCTCATATTATCTCATTTCACTATGGTGGGTACTGTATTCCCCAGGATATTCTTTGGCTTTTTGTAGTGATTTGAAGTGTTCATAAGTATAGCTAGTTGTACGTGGCCTGAAATATGTGAAAGAGAATAGTATGAAAAAAGAGGGAGAGAGAAAACAAGACTTGAATGGCCTCCAGCACTTTCTTCTTTATCTTATTTAATTTTTTATTTTTTATATAAAACATTTTCCTGCAAGATTGTTCTAAATTCAGTTGGAGGATGCTTTTCATATGTAGGTCAAGTAAAATGGTAAATACAGACCCTTCACTTTTAAAGCATTTCCTTATTCTACAACTTCCCTACTGTCACTTCCTTTGATTTTTATGAGGCCTACCCTCGGGTAACTTTCCATTGCCTCTTACACCCCACCCCTCCACACACACATATACACTCTTTTTTAAGAAACTAGTTTCAGAATTTAATCCATCCAGCCATAACTTCTTTTTCTACACCTTCTTTCTGGGGGATGATAGTATAATAATGTCTTTGATTTTCTTTGACTTTGAGAGTTCTAGCTTTCTTTTCAATTTGTACAAGCTGGTGTTCTTTTTGCCTGGGAGTAAATTAAAAAAAATCCATGAAGAGATAGACAAACTCATGAGCTCAAGTGTTTGACTAGTTGACGGATGGCAGGGTTTAACTAACAAGAAGAACATCTTTCTAATATGTCATTCAATTTAACTTTCAGAATGGGTATTTTTTGGCCCATGTCTAGCGTGCTCAGGGGTATGCATTCAGGAATCACTCCTGGCAGACTCAGGGGTTCATATACGATGCTGGGGATTGAACCCGGGTCCATCCCGGGTCGGCAGCATGCAAGGCAAACTCCCTACCTCTGTGCTATCGCTCCAGCCCTTTACAATGGGTTTTATGCCAGGCACAGATTAATGTTTCATATATATATATCAGAATCCTGAGACCAACCTAGAATATAGACCTCATTATTATTTCAATCATTACTTATTAGGAAATAACATAAAACATATTAAAGAGCTTATTTATTTAGCATATAAATACTGAGTGATAGAATTTGTCGGTAAATCAAAGTTTTCCTGAATTTGAAGGCTAATTTATATTTATTTTTTTCATCTGAAATCCTCTAATGCCACTATAAAACAGTTTCTTGGATTGGAAGAATAGATTAGCATTACATAATTTCTTGAGTTCTAATACTTCAGAGAACACATTTCCTCTGATGCTGGCGGACTCATTAACAATCTTCTAAAAATAGGGAAATGGATTACTTGCCAAACTCGGCCATTAAAAGAAAAAGTAAATAGAAAATTTACAGAAAATAGAGTATATGTAAACAGATATTTTTATTGCAAAAATTTAAAAAGAGCTGAGATGGAGCCCAATAAGCTTACTTAATTCTCTATTGGCCAGTCAATTTTAGTTTGCCATAATAGTAAACAGGTTTACTGAGTTAGCAGGTCATATTGCAAAATACTAGTGAGAGTACACTGGCATATTAGTAATACACAGTATTTTGAGACAGCAGGTTAAATGCTATATAATATTTCTGCAAAAAAAGAAATTACACTGGATCAGAATAATACGGTAGCTAAGACCAACCTAGGTTAGATTTCTGGCTTCCAATATGGTCTTCTGAGATCAACCAGGCATGATTCCTGAGCACTGAGTCAGGAGTAAGCCCTGAGCACCACTGTGCATGGCCCCCAAACAAAACAAAACAAAAACTACCATTAAGTTGCAGTGACATTGAAAGTTTCAAACATGAATATTAATACAATTTTAAATCAAGATACCTCAATAAAATATTTGATTCAAAATAACTATCAAGGGGCTTGATCAATAGCACAGTAGGGAGGGCATTTGCCTTGCACGCACCTGACCCAGATTTTGATCTTAACACATCTCATATTGTCCTCTACATTTAAAAATAGGGCCTGAGAGATAGCACAGAAGTAGGGCATTTGCCTTGCACACAGCCGATCCAGACAGACAGTGGTTCGAATTCCAGCATCCCATATGGTCCCCCATGCCTGCCAGGAATAATTCCCTGAGCACAAGCCAAGAGTAACCCCTGAGCACTGCCAGGTGTGACCCAAAAACCAAAATAAAACAAAAAGAATTTGAAATATGGTTTTATTTTAAACTAAATTGTATTCAAATGTTAAATTTTGAAATGTTTTCAGGACTCTAAAAAATTTATAAGAGTTGCATATACATATTGATGTGTGTATTGATGTAAATTACACTTATACTTACAAACATAAATAAGATGGAGGTGAAAACCAAAGCCTTTGCATTATATCCTCTACAGAGAGATCCTAAGCAGCAAAATCATGGTTTTATGATGTACAAAAATAGAGAGAGTATTAAACCATATTTAAGAATAAAAAAAATAAGTTACTTAATTGGTCAATTCTTAAGAAGTTAATCTGGGGGCCAGAGAGATAGCATTGGAGGTAAGGCGTTTGCCTTTCATGCAGAAGGTCATTGGTGTCGAATCCCGGCATCCCACATATGGTCCCCTGAGGTCTGCCAGGAGTGATTTCTGAGCATGGAGCCAGGAGTCACTCCTGAGCACTGCCAGGTGTGACCCAAAAACCAAAAACCAAAAAAAAAGAAGTTAATCTGGATAATTTTGTCATCGATGAATCAAAAGGATCACTCCTATAATGCATTAATATAAAATTATTGTCAATTATAATCATTGATAAACATACATCTCTATTTGAATCACTCTGCTGTCTTTCAAAAAATAAAGATATTATTTCCATCCTCCACTATTTACTTCCTATTAATGCACATATCTAACTAGTTGTGCTCCTCAAAAGTTATGTCAAGCCATATTATCTGTGAAATAATATCTATTGTCATTGTACAAGAATGTAATCTGACTAGAGGAAAATGGCTTCCTAGAAAAGAAGCTCTTATTGGGTTAAAAAAATAGATCAGATTTTGAGATATTAGCACTCTGAAGAAAATGCTAGCTAGTTTATGATCAAGTAGAATTCTTTGTAACTGCGTTTTCTTTTCTTTTAAACAATAGACATACATTTCTTTAAAAAAAAAAAAAACCAGATTTCTTGAGATGAAAATTTCAAATGGTGTATATTCTTTGCTTAAATGCCAGAATATGATATTCTTCTATTATGTGAATAAAGGCTAAAAGCTGGAAAATTATAAAGCCATTTGATTAACATGAGGCAAGCAAATAAATGCTTTCTAAAGGTTCTCAATGCACTGTGCATTTCCCTGAGGCTGGTTGGAACTAATCCATGGTCACAATTGCTCCAATCATATGGGTGGCCAGTCAATGTGGTGCCAGCCATAAAATGTGTAATCAACTTTCACATGTTTTTAGACATTCCCAGATCACTTTGATCACGAGCTAACAAGAAAACTGCCTTTTTCTGTTTAAAAATCTATAAAATTCTCAGGGACACATTTGGCTTAATACTCAGGAGAATATTTCACGATTTATTTTTATAAATGTAGAATGACACAATCTAGAAATATTTTTATGCTTCCACTAGTTTTCCATTATGTCATTTTGGTTCTCTGTTAATATTTTAAATTGTTTCCCACAAATCCAGAATCCTTGATAATTGTTGCCTTTTTTTTTTTTTTTTTGGGTGAGGGCAGGAATTAGAAGAGTAGAATTTGCAATCTCAGGCTTTACTCAGGGACCATCAAGTTCTGAGGTTTCCTAAAAGTGGTGCCGATAGGGGGCATATGTGGTGCCAGTGGTAGAATCAGGGTCAGCCATTTGCAAGGCAAATCCCTTTGTCTCTGTGCTGTCTTTCTGCCACCTCAGTTGCTTTTAAAAACACATATATTTCAGATTTCATTTCATCTAGGGAAATGAAAAGTGATAACTTTTATGACAGCTTCCCAAACTGCTTTCAGCACTACAACCTGCAGTATCATTGTCCTTTGTAGTTGGTTTTTACTCAGTACAAGGAAAAATAGTTACTGTGGCAAAAAATATTCCACAGTATAACTTCTCTAAGTCAAGTGTGTTTTAAATTTTTTTTAGCTAGTTAATATGTTTTTTTTTTTTTTTGGTTTTTGGGCCACACCCGGCGATGCTCAGGGGTTACTCCTGGCTGTCTGCTCAGAAACAGCTCCTGGCAGGCACGGGGGACCATATGGGACACCGGGATTTGAACCAACTACCTTTGGTCCTGGATCGGCTGCTTGCAAGGCAAACACCGCTGTGCTATCTCTCCGGGCCCAGTTAATATGTTTTTAAATATGTAACAGCTTCATTCCACAGGACACAAAATAAGTAGTTTGAAGAGAACTAATGGCTGCATCTATCTCGGCTACCCCAAAAGTAATCTATAAGAGCTTTTGAAAGCACAAAATGATTGATAGAAAGAAATTTCAGAAATGACAGCTTTTAAAATCTCATCAAAATCTCTCTTTATACCAGGAAACATTCAGTCTTCTATTGGCTCTAATATGTGTTTGAGAAATCTGTAGGATATTCAGTGGCTGCTCAAGCAGCCCAATTCAAAGATAAGTCATGGTGACATCACTGATAATAGATTAATATAAAAGAGAAATAGGTAGAAAAGGCTGTTGTCTCAGACTGGATCTGAGACTTGAATCTTAAATAATGGTAAGTCTAAAGTCTAGATATTTTTAACATGTGTAACTGTGATTTTTCTTTAACACACACTACTAAAATTCCCTATTTAAGTAACAGTCTGTAACTATATAAATATATCACAAACAATAAAATAAGTCATGTTTACATAGAACTTATTACTTAAAGTATGCCCTATAGACAGGTATCATCTGAAAGCTTGTTAGAAATTTAGAATCTAGAGCCCCACCTCAAACTTAAGTATTCACATTTGCTATTTTACTAAGAACCATGAATTATTATTGTGCATAATACTTGAAAAATATCAACTTAAAAGCAAAACTTAAAAATAAAGAGATAGTTATGGTCAATCCCAATTCAATCTCTGGCACCCCATATGGTAACACACATGTGAGAAAGAGGAAGAGAGGGAAAGAGAGAGGCACAGTGACTTAGGAACACTTGTTGGAGGAAGTCATGGCACAATATCTCTGATGGTATATAGTAATTTTGTGCATCAGTGCTATAAACGTAAATATTATTGTAACAACATAAATTAAAATAAATTTTGTTTTGTATTGTTTAGATTTGGGGTCATATCTGATGGTGATACAGGGGTTACTCCTGACTTTGTGATTAGAAATCACTCTGGCAGGGGCCCGAACCGTGGCACAGTGATAGGGCACGGTCGGACAGCTGTTAGATCTCCCGGCGTCTCATATGATTCCCCAAGCTAGGGGCGATTTTTGAGCGCATAGCCAGAAGTAACTCCTGAGCATCACCGGGTGTGGCCCCAAAACAAAACAAGTAAACAAAAAAAATTACTGTGGCAGCCTTGCAAATTATCTGGGGTCCATTTGAAGCTAAGTCAATCACATCAAAGGCAAAGGCATAAGTGCAAGCACCATAGTTGCCTTCCTGTCATATTATCAACCTGGACCCCAGATATAATTTTTCTTTTTGGTTTTTGGACCACACCTAGTGGCACTCAGGGGTTACTCCTGGCTCTGCACTCAGGAATAGTTCCTGGCAGACTTGGGAGACCATATTGGATGCCGAGGGTTGAACCCAGGTTGGCATCATGCTAGGCAAATGCCTAGCATGTGCTATTACTCTGACACCCAAATATAATAATTTTTAAAAGATGCATAATTAATGCAGTGTCTGTAAGGATACTTATGAGATTTGTCAAAAAATTAAATCAAACACTACTGAAATTTATATGAAACAATAATATACCCCTCCCTGAATAGCTATAGTAATCCTTAGGAAAAAGAAGATAGGAGGCGTCACTTTCCCCAACTTCAAACTGTTCTACAAAGTGGAAGAAATTAAAATAGTATTGGAATCAATGTAATTTGAACTATATTTGAAAGACTTGAATATTCTAAGACAGCTCCGCATGTGTATGATCAATACATCTTTGATAAGGGAGCAAAAAATATGAAGTGGAGCAAGGAAATCCTCTTTAACAAATGATGTTGTGCTAACTGATCACCTACATGAATAAAATGAACTCAGATCACTTTTTTAATACCATGCACAGAAGTCAAATCAAAATGAATTAAAAGCCTTGTTGATATCAGACCTTAATCCATAAAGTGCATAGAGAAAAGCATAAACAAAACTCTCCATGACATTGAAGTTAAAGGCATCTTTAAGGATGAAACACCACTGACCAAGCAAGTGGAAGCAAAGATAAATAAATGGGACTACATTTAACTAAGAAGATTCTGTACCTTAGAGGAAATGATGACAAAGATCTAAAGACTGCTGATGGATTGGGAGAAATTATTTACTCACTACCCATCTGATAAGGCGTTAATATCTATATTATATATATAGGTATATATATCAATATTATTAAGGCACTGGTAGAATTTAACAAGGAAAGAAATATGCAATTCCATCAGAATATGGGAGAAAAGATGATAGAAACTTCATTAAAGAGGAAATATAAATGGCCAAAAGGCACTTTTTTTTTTTTGGTTTTTGGGCCACACCCGGCGGTGCTCAGGGGTTACTCCTGGCTGTCTGCTCAGAAATAGCTCCTGGCAGGCACGGGGGACCATATGGGACACCGGGATTCGAACCAACCACCTTTGGTCCTGGATCGGCTGCTTGCAAGGCAAACACCGCTGTGCTATCTCTCCGGGCCCCCAAAAGCCACATTTTTAAAATGCTTCACATCATAAATCATCAGGAAATGCAAATAAAAACCACAATGAGTTGCTCCCAAATTTTGCCTCAAATTGGTCCTCAAACTATGGCCCGCGGGCCACATATTGTATTTGTATCTGTTTTGTTTCTTCATTGCAAAATAAGATATATGCAGTGTGCATAAGAATTCGTTCATAAGTTTTGTTTTTACTATAGTCAGACCCTCCAATGGTCTGAGGGACAGTGAACTGGCCCCTTGTTTAAAAAGTTTGAGGACCCCTGCGAGAGTGTTGCTTATTTTATGAAATCATGTTTCTCACAAAATATTTGCAAATTCTTCCATTCCTCCTGCTGTTGCAGTTGAGAGATTAAGGAATACTGCTCTAAATTCCATAGTGTCCTTTAATGTATTCTCTCAACTTCCTTTCATACTACTTACTGGTTTCACTTGCATCTATTCTCTGACTTCTAGACTCTATGAAAAAGAGTCTGAAGGTGATACAGTTGCCCTTTGTTGGGAGTTTTGTACTAGCTTGAGAGAAGAGTTTTATCTAGAACTGAAACATTTGTCCTCAAAGTAATGTAGCACAAGTGTTATGGTTATAGCATAACCATTAAGTCATTCTTAATTATTAAATAATAAATCATTAAATAAATACATAATAAATAAAGAAAATAATTTTCCCCAAGTTCTGGAAGAAGATTCAGGTAAAAAAGAAATTTATTTCATTCCTTAAAAGAAATACTATTTTATGTTAGAAGGCACTGGAAACAAAGTTTTCTGAACAGTATACCTTTTCTTTATATACTGTTTCCTTTAGTTGATCCTCTTATTTCTACCCTTCTTACAGATCTCAGTTTAAATGAGAAAACTCCTAGACTAATTTAAATATTCTCTTTAAAAATTACTTATTTTTTCATAACCCCTGTTTAATCTAAAAATACTTGAGTAACCGTGTTTTTTATGTTAATTTCTCTAAGTAGATTGTAAGCATCATGAAGACGAAGTTTAGGTCTATTATTTATATGCCTGAAATACACAAATCACTGAAAACGTATTCAATAAATTTACATTTATTGACTAAATATGTCATAAGTTTGTTTCGTTTTGTTTTGATTTGGTTTTGTTTTTGGGTCACACCCGGCAGTGCTCAGGAGTTATTCCTGGCTCTATGCTCAGAAATCACTCCTGGCAGGCTCAGGGGACCATATGGGATGCCAGGATTCGAATCATTGTCCTTCTGCATGCAAGGCAAACACACTACCTCCATGCTATCTCTCCGGCCCCATAAATATGTCTTGTCTTACAATAAAGCACACCCACCAAGATTCACAGATGTTCATTGCATCCTCACTAAGACCTATTTACACTGTAGACACAGCTAAGTGGATTTGTATATCTGTTTTACCACACAGTCTTAAGTAATAAAATAGAAAGAAAGAAAAAGGGAGGATGATAAGAAAGAAAGAGCCAATTGGTGGCCGGAGCGGTGGCACAGTGGTAGGGTGTTTGCCTTGCAATGTGCTAACCTACTACAGACCGCGGTTGGATCCCCTGGCGTCCCATATGGTTCCCCAAACCAGGAATAATCCCTGAGCATCACCAGGTGTGGCCCAAAAACCAAAAGAAAAAAAAGAAAAGAAAGGGCCAATATGCTGACTGTTTTACTGAGTAAGAAGTCAGAATACCACAAACCTAAAAATGAAAACACCAATGTGAAATCTACTAGGGACACAATATTCTAGTAGTTTTGAAGCTTTGGAATCCCATGCTAAAGCTGATAATTTTACGTCTTAGTTTAAAAATAAAAATAATATAATTTTATGTTCATATATATATATATACATATATATATATATATACTACTATAGAAGGCAAGAAAATGTATTTGGATGATTTCTTTAAGTAAATTATATAAAAGTGAGTGTATAATATAATGAAAGTCAAAGCACCCATTATTAAGAGCCTTAAAGTTTATAAAGTACTTTTCTATACTTTAGCACATTGAATTTTCATAAAATATAGAAGGGAAAAGTTATATTTGACAGGAAAATTTGGTTATATGAAACTGAAATTTGGTTATGGAGAAGCTGATGTGTTATTAAAGCATTCTCATTGTTTTAGAAGTAGTTAGACATTGAGGTTTTTTTTTTTTTTTTAAGAAAATTGTTGGAAAGAGATTTGATTTTTGAGTCTCAAAATCCAACATGTTTTACAATAATGATTTAGTGAGAGTAAGACATTATATTTAAATTAACTTGTCTAAATCTTACAACAGTGGTACATAAATAATATAGGCTAGATCTCATAAATATGCAGGAATGCAAATTTTATTATTTATAATATCTAAAAATGTGGATACGTTCCAGACATTAACTTATACTTTCACATTAATTATCCTCTCTATTTTGACAGTGTTCTTTATAGAATTATAAAAACCACACAGACAGATACCTTCAAAACCTGCTTACTTTAATACTAAAATTACAAAAATATATTTTCTTTTTGGGAAAGTTGTCAGTTTCAAGAATCGAATATAAATTTTTTATTGAATTAAAGAATAGTGGCAACCATGTATAAAGTACAAAGTATGTCAGAAATAGTAAGAAGAACTTGTTGACAGACAAAAGACAGTCCCAGGAAAGTTGTTTAGTCAATAGCATCTGTTTCATAGCAATATAAAAACTGTCCTTATATAAAATGTTCACTTTATGGTGCCTTCTAAAGGAGATCAAAAATTAAATATATGCAGGAACATAATTAGAGGATTAATGGCCAAAGTCAATACACAAAGGGAAGGATTTTTAGAAAAACAATGTCTAGGGCCCGGAGAGATAGCACAGTGGCGTTTGCCTTGCAAGCAACCAATCCAGGACCAAAGGTGGTTGGTTCAAATCCCGGTGTCCCATATGGTCCCCCGTGCCTGCCAGGAGCTATTTCTGAGCAGACAGCCAGGAGTAACCCCTGAGCACCGCCGGGTGTGACCCAAAAACCAAAAACCAAAAGAAAAAAAAAAAAAAAAGAAAAAGAAAAACAATGTCTAAGCATTTCTTGAAATGACTGTACTTTAAGTACAAACTTGAATTAAAACCATTGTTCTTTTGTTTGTGTGTGAAAGGTCACTTTTAATAATTCATCTGAGATTATATCCACCCAATAGCATTCACCCAATCACGGACAGGCTTTGCCTACCTGATTTACCAGAATAGTGATTATGTTTATAGCAGTGTGCAAGGCAACTATGTCCTACCCACTGTGCTAATTGCTCCAACACTTTCTTTTTTAAATAGTTGTTAATTTATCTTTGTCCAAACAGATAATGGTAAGAAAAAACGAAAAGAAAACAAACAAACAAACAGTATCTTGAGGACAAAGAGATAGCATAGCAGTAGGGCATTTGCCTTGTACTCAGCTGATCCAGGACAGAAGGTGGCTCGAATCCTGGCATCCCCTATGTGCCTGCCAGGAGTGATTTCTGAGCAGAAAGCTACCAGGGCTAGGAGTAACCCCTGAGCATTAGGAATGTGGCCCAAAAACAAAACCACAGGAGGACCTGAAGACAAAACAAAACACATGACACTTTGCAACTGTCTGTTTATGGTATTGAATGTTGTTTAACAATTTGGTCTGTTTTAGTGCCTAAGTACCACATGGAGTTGTCCTATTGCTTTTGTTGGAAATAAATGCACTTTAGCAGATGTTACATATAGTAGCATATCCTTTCCTTGAGAGCCTAATTTCAGGTTTGATTTAAAACACACATTACATTTTGGCAGGACATTAACTTTACTAGGTTATTCTTGCTTACTTGTTTACTCTTTTCTTGCCTTAATCCAGCAATTCGACTTTAGTCAGTAAGGTATTTTCTGTTTGGAAAAGTAACATATAAGCTAACTAGTGAGACAATTATTCATAATAATAATTTTTTTTTAGTTTGTCTAACTTTATCATCATGCCAAAGGAAAGTTCTATTGAACAACCTAGAATGTCATGGGGGTAATTTGGATAAACTTGGCATAAACTAGAGAGCAAGTTTGTGAAGGAAGTAATCATGATATTCCAGAATGAGAAAAGACTTTAATATCACTGTTAGAGGACTACTTGCTCTCTGTTGATATCGCTAACTTTTCTACATGCTCTCATAGAGATTTATGGCTTAAAATATTAATAGATTCTCACACCAATAATATAACATTTACCTGACATACATCTCCACAGAAAACTTAAAAAGTTATTTCCTAGATTAAATTCATACTGGTGGTAGACACCAATGTCTGTTTTTCCATTCATTCAATGACAAATATAATTATATAGAAATGACACAGTAGAGTTGAAATTCGTAATGCCTTCATAAAAAATTATTGACAGCACTTGAATAAAAAGAAAATAAAGTATATCTCAACTCAGATATTAGTTTACTTAAAAAACAGTAGCCAGGGGATAAAATCCTTTAATATAAACATAGAAATTATAAAAGATGCCATTAAATAAAAATGTATTTTATATAACAATAAAGTTATAGAATTTATAGGTATTATTTTTATTAAAAATTATATATTGCTTGGTTTGTATCCACACCTGGCAGTGCTCATTTTTAATTCACAGATTTGCTCTCAGTCATTCTCCCCTGGTGGGGTTAGGACGTATGGAGTGCCAGGGATAGAACCCAGATCAATTATATGTATGTTAAGGCAAGCACCTTTCCTGCTGTAGAACTTTCCTTGGCCTCAAAATAAACTGTTTTATGTCTGCTATTTGGAATGGTCCTTAATGCACAGTCCTTTACTTGTCAAACTATGAATTCTTCAATATTCACTTTGGCTACTAGCCACCAAATATTCCTTTGCAATCTCAGAGTTTATTATGAGCATGTCTCAATTTTATCACCATGCCACGAATCATTGTTTATGTTCATTTATTTGTTTGTGGCTGCCCCTTACAACAGAATAAATATAATAAAAAGTTAAATAAAATTAAGCAAAGGCACAATGTTTATCAATGCCCTAGGACTTTAGAGAGATAAAAAAATGTCACGAGAATAGGATGTTATTTCATAATTGAAATAAAAAGTACTTTTAAAGTTTGTCTAATGATTTTCTCCCTCAGAAAGCTTTTTCAGATCTTAGAAACTTAGTGCATGCAGTTCTTTTTCAATTACTCTTGTAAGCAAGGCAATCACTGAGCCGTTTCTTAAATTTATGCCTAGTTATGGAAACTCTCAAGAATGGAAAGAATTTGATTCACAAAAAGGTTTGGTACCATTCATGGAATGCATATCCTAATCACAACATGCTGGGCTTTTGTTTTTCTTAATGCCACTGATTATTTCAGAAGAAAGCACATCAACATTATTGTAGTGAAATTCAAGTGGAATTACAGTTTTCTCTACTTGCAATTTTTTATAGCTTTTCTGAGAGTAATGAACATAAAAAATAGATCATTTTTAATAATACTCTAGAATTATAAAGACACAAAATATATTTTTATTAAGGATCTGGGATATAGACTTAGAATTTTAGAAGTATATTATGCTTAGGTATAAAATAATTATCCTTTTATTTGTTCATTTGATAAGTACTTTTTTGAGCACTAGTTCTAAGACATTTTTTCTATCTTATTGAAATTACAAAGGTTTTCCAGAAATGATGTTTAGAAATACAAATTAAAAAAGGTGATAAGCAGAAAGTAATATTCTTATGTTGCAGTATTCTACTAGAGAGATATTATAGGGGATAGAGATTGTGTTTTGCAACCTACAGATCCTGGAGTTTCATCCCCAGCATCATATATGGTCTGCTGAGTACTACCTCTGGCAATCCAGGAGAACGGATCTGATAATAGCCTTGAACAGCATCCTGTGTTCCCCTAACCCCAAAAGACAAAACAAGATGAAAGAAAAGATAAAGTACTCCCTTTTGGTAGGCAAAATATTTGATAACCTTTTATCATGTAAATGGCTGTAGGGTATCAGTTGACCAATGATCCTTCTAGCTTTGTAAATAAATAACAATTTAAGTAAAAGATGAGCATTTTTCCTATCCTTTCCTCTTCAAAATGTAAAACTATATAAACATTTATCCACCATAATTATTTGCCATTCTTAATAAACATTTTTGAGTTAAAATCAGAAAGTATTTTGAAAATATGCTGCTAAATTTTAGAGAAAAATTCTCCTCTGCTATTATACTTCTAGGCCTGCTTTAACCATTGATATGAGTAGCAAATATATGGAACCCACAAATGACATGAATAAGCAGCAAGATCTAATGTTATGTGACCTCTTGTAATTAGACTAATATTACAACTGGAATATAGTGGTTAAAAACTTTTTTATAGGGGCCGGAGAGATAGCATGGAGGTAAGGCGTTTGCCTTTCATGCAGAAGGTCATCGGTTCGAATCCCGGTGTCCCATATGGTCCCCCGTGCCTGCCAGGAGCAATTTCTGAGCACGGAGCCAGGAATAACCCCTGAGCACTGCCGGGTGTGACCCAAAAACCACAAAAAAAAAAAACAAACTTTTTTATAGTGGATAAAAACTATCAATTAAGCCCATTTACCATTATCAAATAACTTGAAGTAATTTTGTCGTTGAGGGCCTGAGAGATAGCATAATGATAGGGCATTTGTCTTGCATGCAGCCAATCCAGGACATGCGGTGGTTCAAATCCCGGCATTCCATAAGGTCCTCTGTGCCTGCCAAGAGTGATTTCTGAGCGCAGAGCCCAGGAGTAACACGTTGAGCACCACCAGGTGTGAACCCAAAACCAATATATATTATTGTTTGCAGTGCATTGAACAGAATATGGCAAATAACTAGGGTTACCACTTATATATTATTGAAATGTGTATTTTTTCAAAGAAAAGCAGGATTTTTTTTTTTTTCTTTTGGGTCACACTCGGCAGCTCTCAGAGTTTACTCCTGGCTCCATGCTCAGAAATCACTCCTGGTAGGCTCGAGGACCTTATGGGATGTCGGCATTCGAACCAATGACCTTCTGCACGAAAGGCAAATGCCTTACCTCCATGCTATCTCTCCGGCCCCCAGGATTATTTTCAATTATACCATTTAATTGATATAAACTGAGCTCATTCAAGGCAAATTTGGACTATCTGACTGACCTATAAATGATTAGCAAAGAGCAAGTAATTTTAAGTGAGTTCACAGAATAGTGAAGTTATTTATGATCATGGGTTCTACAAAGTAAATTTTAAAAAAATTTGAAGTATATAGTTCATCACTTAATCTTTGAATCAAAATTTAAAAGAGCTTATCCCACTGTATCTTACATATTTCTGAATGACATGTTTGAATATTTTTTTCCAAAGATTAGTTAAAGATTTTTACTTTATTTTTCTGAAGATTTTTTTAACATCTAAATTTATATTAAAACAATTTTCAGCACAAGAACCTATAATGATTAATAAGCAGGATCTATAAAAAGAGATGAAGCTAAATACAGAGAACATTAAGCTTAGAGTCAAAGAATCTAGTAATGTTTGACTCAAATGCTAACGTGAAGCTGAATTTACCCTCATTGTGCCTTATTTTTTTTTTTATTTTTTATTTTTTTGTGTTTTTTGGGTCACACCCAGCAGTGCTCAGGGTTTTTTCCTGGCTCCGGTGCCCCCACCCCCCCCCCCCCCCCCCCCCCCCTGCTAGAAATTTCTCCTGGGCAGGCACGGGGGACCATATGGATGTGGGATTCGAACCGATGACCTTCTGCATGAATGGTAAACTCCTTACCTTCATGCTATGTCTCCGGCCCTGTGCCTTAATATTTTTAATCTATAAATGTGACAGTAGCTAACTTGTTAATTTCCTAGGAAGGGTTTATAGAAATACTTTAAACACCTGAAATACCTCATTGTATTTTTAAAACCTTGATAGCAATTTTAAAGGTAAGAAAGAAATATTAAACAATATTATAATACTTGGAATTAAGCATGGAGTTTAAAGTATCATAAAATGAATACATTTAAATATAAAAGAAGAGAAATTGATTATTTTCTGATTAGAAAAATCTTTACCTTGATATGTTAAATCTTTCAGAAAGCCTTCACAAAGTACTAAAACCTCTCTCTGAGCTTCCTTATAACACTTCATTCTTACATTTTCTCTGTGTTTCTTTCTGGCTGTTCAATGCATATGACCTTATATGACCTATCTATATCTTATTTAGGACTTAATTATAAAACACTCAATAGGGTTTTTTTGTTTTTGTTTTTGTTTGTTTTTGTTTTGGGTCTCATCTGGCAGCGCTCAGGGGTCACTCCTAGCTCTGTGCTCAGAAATCGCTCCTGGCTGGCTGGGGGCCATATGGAATGCCGGGATTTGAACTACCATCTCTCTGCATGCAAGGCAAACACTCTACCTCCATGCTATCTCTCCAGGCCCAATAGTTTTTTATTGATCCAAAGTAAATACTGGATTTGGAGAGCGGCTATTTGTTTATTTTGAGGAAATATCCAGCAGTGCAGAGGGCTTACTCATGACTCTACACTGAAGAATCACTCTTGGCAGAGCTTGAGTGACTATATTGGATATTGAGGATTGAACCTGGGTTGGCTGTGTGCAAGTCAAATACTCTCCCCAATTATTGTTTAGCCCCCTAATTGGAAAAAATTATTTAATTAACACTATAAATATTGATGACTTGTTTAAAATAACAAAATAATACATCTTTATCTTAATATAAATACTTTCCATTGGGAATTTGTTAGATTATGTTCTATTTTTTATATTATCTGCTGTGTATGTATGTATGCATGGTCTCATACATGTGAGTTATATGCAGGTTTAGTTAGTCACATTCCTTCCCCTATTTTTTTTTTTTTTGTGTGTGTGTGTTTGTTTTTGGTTTTTGGGTATCACCCGACAGTGCTCAGGACTTACTCCTGGCTCTATGCTCAGAAATTGCCCCTGGCAGGCATAGGGGACCATATGGGATGCCGGGATTCGAACCACCATCCTTCTGCATGAAAGGCAAACGCCTTACCTCCATGCTGTCTCTCCGGCCCCCCTTTCCCTATTTTGAGTGTCACACTTCTTTCCCTGTTTTAAATGTATGTTTGGCCTTTTTCACAGATATAATTTTCCAATGAAATGGAAAGCTTATGTGAACTCTATAAACTGTAAAATTCCACCATAAGATATTCTTTCTCTGTGACACAGGATGAACTACATTAAAAATTGAATGTGGATGTGATTCTATTGTAAATCAGTATTTACTTTCAACGGTGCTAGCTCAGTTAGTGAGGGAAGAGTGTTAATAAGGGTAAAGATAAAAGTTTTATTAGTTTTACAAAGAAAAAAAAAACTGCCTCAGAACCACAGACTGCATCTTCAAGTACTATGAGTTCCTTTGGGTGACAAAACTGATAGCTGATGGTAAGTCTAAACTACAAATGGAAAATGAGTCCTAATATCATTTTTACCCATCAAATAAAAGTAAATTTAAGATCATTTTTGTCATTTGTCTTGTTTAGACCATACCTTGAAAATGTACTCGGGGACCCGGAGAGATAGCACAGCAGCGTTTGCCTTGCAAGCAGCCAATCCAGGACCAAAGGTGGTTTGTTCGAATCCCCGTGTCCCATATGGTCCCCTGTGCCTGCCAGGAGCTATTTCTGAGCAGACAGCCAGGAGTAACCCCTGAGCACCGCCGGGTGTGACCCAAAAACCAAAAAAAAAAAAAAAATGTACTGAGAAGGGGCCGGAGAGATAGCATGGAAGTAGGTCATTTGCCTTGCATGCCGAAGGATGGTGATTCGAATCCTGGCATCCCATATGGTCCCAGAACCTGCCAGGAACAATTACTAAGCATAGAGCCAGGAGTAACCCCTGAGCACTACCAGGTGTGACCCAAAAACTTAAAATAAATAAATGAATAAATAAATAAATGTATGTACTG